>NC_092522.1:62362160-62685910 GCF_037038585.1 Patagioenas fasciata
CCCCCGGCGCTTTCCAAGCGCGGGACCGGCCTCGCCCAGCCGCCGGGCACCCCCGCTGGCCTTACTTCGACGCCCCTGAGGCGCAGGGAGAACCCAGGTTCGGAGCCTCCACCCGCCTCGAGCCCAAGTAGGGTGAGAGGCGGGCAGGGCCGCCCGCGAACCGTCGGGCAACAGGTGCCGGTGGGCGGGGGCGGCGGCGGTGCACGCCGCCCCTGGTAACTCGCCGGGCACAGCCGAACCGCGGGGGGGTTTACTTGTGCCGCCTCTCCTCCGTGTCCCCCACCCACGGCCCCCTGCAGGGAGACCCTCACTCCGGGCGCCGAGCCCCGCCACCCTGCCCACCGCAACATGGCCGCCGGGCGAGCCCTGCCGCCACGCCCGCACCTGCCGCCAGCCGGCCGGGGGCCCAGCGGCGCCCAGCTGCAGGGCCCCGCCCGGTGCGGCCCGGCGGGGACGGCGTCTCCCAAGTCGGCAGATGGGTCGGGGAAGATGTTCAGCTTAGGGGAAGGCAAGGAGCCGGAGGGAGGGCTGCCATGCATGGGGCTCATCCAGTCCTCCTGCTGCCCCTGCCTCTGGCCCGGAGAACGAGTTACTGTTTCTTGTACTGGCACTGGTGCTTCTTGTGTTTATGGCTAGTAACAGTCGGTGAGTTTCTTGAAGTCCAAAGGTAGACAAAACACAGGATTGCTTTGTGTGTTAGAGCACATTTTCAGCAATGGCAGAAAGAGGGGAAAGTTTGGAAATCCACCGAATTTCAAAAACTAGAAAGCAAGACACACTTCAGTTGGCCTTGATCTTTCAAGACCAAAAAAGATAATGCAAGTAGTCTTAACAATTTCTAGGCATACAAAGACGACAAAGTCTGTGCCTACCCCTTGTTCCTTCTCCCTCTTCATTCATGAACACACTCCTACAGACAGAGTACCCGTCAGCTCCGTAGGAGCTGCTGGCCTCCCACAGAAGCTCGGTGCTCGGCTGGTTTTAAGAGCACGTTGTATTTACATAGTCATGGGCAACGGCCTGTAGGACGCAGCTCTTCCGCTGTGCCGGCAACGGCATGTGGTCGAGCTGTAAGACTAAGGAAATCCTGCTGCCTGTACCCACGCTGCTGTCTGCAACAGCCTCACTTCAGGCAGCTTCTGGCTGCTTGGTCAGAAAAGGCATAGGATGGGAGCAGGGAGGCAGAGAACAAGGCAAATAACAACCCACTAAATGGAAAACATATAGGGCAGGGGAGAGCCTGGGAAATATCAAGGGATGGTAACAAAAAGGCCAGCCCCAACAATACAGTTCCTGCACTGGAGAAGATCCAAATGGTGTCTTTCGCTCCCAGGGTCCCCTAGGCAGCAACTGGTAGTGCTTCGTTAAAATAAAAGAATCGTTACTGTGTCTGGTCTGTGAGAGAAAGGAGAGGGCAGCCAAATCGGAGGCTGAGAGAATTCACAGTTATATTCCCTTCCTGTTGCATAATCCTTGGGGATTAGAGAAGGCTTTACCATCAAAATTGAGCCATGGGTGTGGCAGTTTTCAACAGCAGGTGAGAAGAAATAGTCTAAGCTGAACAGCTTCCAAGAGAAGGGCCACGGGGTCAAACATATTTGGGAAAAATATATGTCCTCCATTTTCAGATGAAACAATTCCACTGAGATTTACTTGGATCAGGTTAATTTAACAAAAATACAATTTGTGAAGAGACTTTCTATGCTCTTCTGTAAACAATAGGTTTATGCTGGATTTCATGCCTTATTCAGTGGGATGATACTGGAGATGGACCAGATGGGATTATCACAGTGTTTTGGGTGGGCTCCCAAGCACAAGGCACAACTGTTCCAAGTAAGGAGTGCTTTAAGAACCCAGGTTTTGCAGCTCTTACTCAAAACCCTAAGTTGTATTCATGGATTTTTGGGGGGAGTAGAAAAGGATAGAGATGAGATATTTTCATTTCTTAGTCTGAAAATCCAGATTTTGGCTGTGATTGAAGAAAGAAAAGCCAAAACAAGTGTGTGTATCTGCATACACTAGAAACAGGGTATTGCACAGATCTAATGGGAAGCCCATTTCTATCCTGGGGGATTTTGATTTCCTAAATCCTTTCCTGTCCATAGCTCAGCATGGGCTCAGAGATCATGGTCATTTTTTTTAATACTTACCGTGGCTTCCTAACCACACAGACCTAGAGGCAAGAGGAATTTAGGTGACTAATAATTGTGGCAACATACAATCTTTAGGTTCCTGTTTGCCACAGGACAAAACCTTTTGCTATTCTCCCACAATCACCTGCAATACATGGGGAAAGGTAGATACCTCCATTGGTATCCATAACTACCAGCTTACACAACACCTCTCCACCCAAAACCAACCACCATGAACACACTGAGCTTACACAGGAAGAATTGTCTTCTCTGGAAGGAACCAGAACAACTACCAGCTTGGAGTATGTCGTCTCCTTCGTGGGCTTTCACCTTCTGCTAGGTGTGTTTTCAAACCCTTTTGCCTGCAGAGCACAGTGCCTTATTAAATGCTGGGTTAGGTGGGGCAGCAGATGTCTTTGCGACAGTACAAAACTCTCTTCTATAGCTGGGTTCCTGTGCTACTTAATGTTTCTCCTCAGCTTCCCCCTATAAGGATGGGAAGGTATATAATGCCAGCCCCTTCTTCACTGCTATACTGAACTCTACTCATCCATTGCAAATGCAGTACAACCGGGCTAGCTCCCCTCTCCTCCAGAGCGGGGATGAAACCCATCAGGCTTTCCTGAGAGTGTCCTGAATTTTGAAACATTGGCACCATGTGTAATACTGATAAGCATCGTCTAAGAATGCTTAAAGACCAAATCCCCTTTGGCATCTGGGCGAGGGAATATTGGAGCAGATATGAAATGGGCACATAGCAATCAACCCCCATGAAGACAGTCTGGGGCAGAAATACAAGTATATTAAAAACCAGCTACAAATGTAGAAGCTAGGGAAATTTTCACATGAAAAATCCGTGGAACTTGATTACTTCTAGATTTAGGCACTAGCTAAGAAAGAGAGCTTTTATAGCCACCCTAACTATGGCATTTTCAGTCAGACCTCACAATTGAGCATAAGACCCAAATGAAAATGAAGCCTTTAAGTTAGAGGATTAAGATCTGCTCTGATCCAGCATTTATTCTTAACATGCTTTTTTAAAAGGATAGCATTACTAACAATTTACAGGAATTACTAAGGCAGAGGAGGTGATTAAAGGTTCTCAATTGCTCAGCAGGTCAGTAGCAGAACCCAGTTTCTGTTTTCTTCTCTGTAACAGTTCCCAGACCTTAGTGACCCCTAACGACACTGTGTTAAGTCATCCTCATCAAGTTTTCCTGTTCTACTTTAATTGGTAATAACATTCCAACTTTATGTAAAACATTTATGAATTCCAAGTATGTACCACCATTTGCTCAAGCAACTCCTATAGCTATAAAGTGGCTTTTGCTTAACAGCCTTGATGCCAGCCAATTTTTCACCAGCAAAATACTTCCTGAGCTGGATCATCCTGGAACTGGGAAACATTGAATCTTGTCCCCTAAAAACACTACTCTTGACACTCACACAAAATCAATAGTCTTAACGAGAGGTAGATCTGAACTGCCTGTTTCTCCATAAAGCTCCATCCAGGTTTAGGATTTTTTTGGCAAGGTACAGCTGGAAGAGTTTTGCAGCATTTCTGATAATTTTTTTTGCAGTTTTGCTCCAGGGCTTTTTTACTAATTGGAAATATATAGTAGCTAACTCTGTCTTCACAACAACTCACAGACCGTGCATTTAGTGGAGCAGTTAAAAGAAAGAACATTCAGTATAACAGTTAAAGGAAAGGATGTCACGTTCTGAGCTGTGTTGTATAGATTTAATTAGATTTGCTCTCATCTAGGACAGTCAAGAGGGTGATTTTCTTTGTAAATTGGAAGAGCTGCAGGAGGAAAACGAACCATACGGTAGTATTGACAGTAGCTTCTTTTTCGTTGTCCATGACTGAATAGGCAGCTTATTCCCCACTGCACTTTCTGAAATTCTGGCATTATAATTCCTGAACTGTCAGACTTTAGGAAGAGTGGCCAAGGACCTGCAGAGTTCTAGTTCTGTCTGCACTGACAGCTGCTTCCCCACTGCCCACACTGAGCTTATTGAAAAGCCGACAAATTCAGGTCACAGTGGACCAGCAGTTCCCAACAAAGCACTGTTCACATTCTCTGGGTTTCTCTTGAAGGGGATATATGAGGTAAAAGAGCACAAAGCTTGTGCCTCATTTTCAGTTGTTCCTAAATGAGAAGCTGCTGCCAAGTTCAGTTTATTTGTTTGTTTGTTTGTTTGTTTGTTTATTTATTTATTTATTTATTTATTTATTTATTTATTTATTTATTTATTTATTTATTTATTTTCCCAATAAGCATGGGTTCCCACAAGTTCATTTTATTCTAACAAATGGTTAGGTGGGTTCATGCCTGGAAATAAACCTCATTAAATGATCCAGTGGTTACATGCTGGAAGACTTTTATCTTTGCATTTATTTTATTTTCCAACTGCACCCTGAAGTATTCCTTGGGATTAACTGACCTGATTGATCATTATGGAGCCCTATGGGGACATGCTATGTTATGGAGAAATGTATGTATAATGAAGTTTATGAAGGATTATTTTAAAATGTTATTAAAATGAAGGACTGTTTAAAAATGTGATTAAGAATAAAACAGAAGCAGACAAGACTTCAGGCTTTTATCTGGTTTGTTTTTACCCATCATATAAAGAGAGAAAAACTTAAAGGAAGATTGTGAATATGTTTCTGCTCCTCAGCAAAAATTCCAAAAAGTCCCAAGGCCAGTTTGCTTTCACTTCCTGTGAGAGTTGTTTCAACAACTCTAGTAACACATTCTTCATTCTTCCACAAGAAATTTTCACAGGGAGTGATGCAAAGTGTGCAATAAAATATTCTTTTGGACTGAAACAAAACATAATTTGGCATTTACATTTTGAGTATGCTGAGACTGAGAAATTATTTACAATGGATGTGGAAGGCAGGACATAGTGATAGGTAAAATATAGATAAAATATTACTCAAAGTAAAGGCAGGTTTAAACATATATGTCATCAGGGAAGGAAAATCTATGGTAATAATCTCTGGAACTGAAATCCACAATGAATTATTGATCTTACCAACAAAGATAAAAATAGAAAAAAGCACTGAGAGTTTTCTGAATCTATTGCAAAAAACCAATCATGTCACAAAGCATTGTTTAAAAATGTATAAAATGACAAATGAAGTTCAAGACATACTGAATTTGTGGAGATTATACCACACGTGTAAATCCAGACCTGTTTGTCCAAGACTCAAAGCAAATGGAAACCAGGGGCAACACAGCTTTTACGTTTCAAAATGAAATAATGATCTTAATGTGTATGATAAGAAAGGAAAGAGGAAGGGAGTTCCCCTGGTTAAGTAATCTCTATTCCACCTTGATATCTTCCTTTGTGCTTTTTTATTTGGAGTCTGATTAAAAGTAGAGCTGAGTGCCATATACTGTAAATACCCTCTGCAAATCTGAACTCTCTATGAGGACCAGCTCTTTTAGTTTTTGGTGGGGTTTTTTATTTGTTTGTTTTTAATCTAGCTAGAGATGTATAAAGACAGTGTTGACAAAAACAGCAGGTCAAATAATGTTAACTAACTTAGTTCATGTGGTTCACAAATGGAGCACAGATGTGCAGTCAGAGCAGGTGTGAAGAGTAAGGAAGGTGGAGGCAAAATAAATGCCCACTGCTTAATGGAGGGAAAAATAATTCATCAGTCTGTGTACAGGAGATTTTTTACTCCAAGTTGTTTTATGATTATACATACTGCTGACATGTGTATTGCTTTCACTGTGGGAATGAGGCTGTAAGAGTTCAAATATACAAATAATAAGCTATTTCAACTTAAACAAGAGTGCCAAAATTCAGAATTTCAGGGCTAAAATAAGAGTGCAGAGTTCAATGTACAATTAAGGGACATAGAGTACATTTTATTTTCCTGTGATATGATGCTGACTCACACCTTTTGAGATCAGAAGGACCACATTGTTTGACTTTCAGCATAAACTAAGCAGTTGAGTTTCGCCTGCTGATTCTCAAATCATGTCTGTAACATTAGAAAGGCCTTAAATCCCAGTCCCAAGACTGAAGGGTAGTGATTCTACCTCCTGTTTCTCTTCATGGCAGGAGCTCTTTCAGTGTCAGTTGTGAAAACTGTTTGCATTGACTGATACCTGTATTTCTCATTCAATTTCAGAAGATGCACTATCTATAATGCAATTTGCAGTTAAATACTGAGACAGGATAAAACATCCAGCATGGCTCTTGCCTCTGCTAAGTCAGCAATATAAACTGCATTACTGTACAGTTTGGTGCCAGCTATCAAAATAGAAGACAATTCTCTCTTATTTACCCCAACTGAAAAAGAAAGAATTGCTGGATGCAGAGGGTGACTAGGTAAAGTTTGGAAGGTCCCAAGTATCACTTTACCCTGTTTTTCCACTCAGGACTGTCTCTTTCAGATTATCTTCCCATATTTTGCCTAGCTTTATGTAAGTATTCTATGCAACAAGGGCTCTCTCCCCCTGTGAACATTAGAGATCAGGTTTATTTCGTAGTATAAGGCTGGTTAGCCTTAACAGCTGCATCCAATAGCAAGAGAAACAGAAAATACGTAATACTGGCACTGCTGTTTATTACTGATCATACATGAGCCCTCCTACTCTGCATCACTTGCTTCTGCTGTAGACAAGAACATTTCCAAGTACCATTAGGAGCAAAAAGTTATGTCTGCTCCATTCAAGTTGCAACTGTCCAGTGGCAGAGCAGGCTGCACATAGAACTCCAAGTGCTGAATTAGGAGAGAATATACAGTGGAGACTTCTCTTGCAGATAAAGGACGTTAATTTTGACCTTAGAATATAATGAGTAAGATACTAAGCTAGAGTCTGAAGTGCAAGAATCCACCTATCTCTTGGGAAATCCTCTGTTTGCTCTGTGATAACACAATAATGCTGGAAACAGGCAGGCACTGATAAAGATGCAGTACCACATACAAGGCAGGTATAAGCAGGGTGACATTGCTAAACAAAGCAGAACACTGCCTACTTTCACCAGACTTTAATTTTAACTCTAATATTTTGCAAGGGCTTACCTGGAACTGTACCTCAAGTAAATATTCATTCATGAGAAAAAGCTATTTGTGTTTCATAGCAAACAGCTCATACACAATTTACAAATGCCTACATATATCCTTAATTAGTTTTCAACAACCCTGCTGAAGACTGAGGGCAAGCTAAATCCATTTTATGTCAAGGCTGCAGATACACAGTCATCTTATCTAATCAGCCACAGCTGCCTTAAAGCCAGTAACTCAGAAACAAAGAGGCTACCAAACCAAATAACTTCTGTGAGGCCTTGCTGGAAGAGAAGGGGATTGGGTTGAATACTGCTCACCTGCTACACTGAGGCATGCAGGCAAGCCGAAACAAAGGGAGTTTTCAGTGCTTCCCAATGACACACCTAGTTTGTGAAGTAATTGCCTCTGACGCATGACACTAAAGATAAATAGCAAGTCTTGTAGCATGTTGGCTAGCAACTCCTCAAAACACTTGGGAAAATAATATCATCATGCTACCTTTAAAATAGCAGGTGAATTTCACCTGTTTGCAGCAGGTAGCTCAGGACGTAGGTGCTAATTCAGTACCATTTGAGCCTTCAAAATAGAGCTGAAGTGCTGCCTCAGAGGTAACCAGGACTTCACACATCTTTATTTGCTTCTAGGCAGAACATGGTTCAGCTCGGTGTTACACTTACTTAGTAAGCTTATTATGATTTAAAGGTGGTATGATGAATTCTTTGCTCTCTTTTAATATAAGACAAATAAAAGATGAGAGGGAGAAATCAATAACATGTAACCATATGATCTCCTTCTGTGCTACGGTTTCATCTGCATGACCTCTCCCCAACTGCAACCAACGCCTATGTAGCCAGATCTGTTGGTCCACTGTTTTGACATTCAAGGGCTTACAGTGTGGGAGGAGAAGGGTGAGGTGCTGCTGGACTCCAGAAGTGGGGTGCTGTGTCCCTTCACCTGGTATCAGTTGAAGGTGAGGATCTGGTGACACTGGAGCCAGTGGTTCATGAGCTAATTGTTCAGTAGGTTTAATTGTCTTGAAGCAGTAATAACATTGTTCTTGCAGCAATCAGACGTGAAGTAGTTTCTGTATCAAATAAGTTTGTCTTGTTTTTCCCAACTATGTCATTTGGCCTTATGGACTTGGCTTTGGGTGGTTTAGCACAAACACATGTCCATCAGAGACCTTCATATACTTGGCTTGGATTATCTCCAAAGCCAGCCCCAGCTTCAGCCTGGATCTGAGAGAGACCATGTCACAATTTAAGGCAAGGTGGCAATAACAGACCAGGAGCACAAGAGCTGGAGACACCTTGTAGATGGCCTGAACCACACTGCCCCTAAGACATGCTATGCTGTTAAGTGTAGCATTTTCCTATGAGAAAGTGGGTTGCACTGCTTTGTTCTCCCTGACTGTGATCTGCTTGCCAGGGCAGATGGAGAGTGAGGTGAAAGTCCAACATTAGCTATGTCCTTCTTTTGTGGAGCTCGGTTTTAAGGCCAAATGCTGTGAACAGAGATGCTTTTACGATAAGGGCTTCACATAGGCCATACCAGGCAACATGGCCTGTTTTTGACACAGTGTGTAGAAGCCCAGTTGACCCAGTCATGGCCTCAGTTAAGCGTGTCTGAGCACTTAGGGCTGAGAGCCACGAGTGTCTTCTCACCCACTGTCTGTGGAGAAGCTGGTCATTGAGGCCTGTTTGTGAAAGCTCACGAGAAGGGCTCAGCCCATGCCATTGCAGCCATGACAGGCCAGGCCTGCGGGGCTGTGTCCCTGCCCAGCCCCCTCACGGCTGCTCTGCCAGGCAGGACAGCTGCACAGAGTGGGAAAACAGGGAGTCCTGGCCACTGGCCCAGCTTCCCTTCACCCGCCCGGCACTGTGTGGCAGAAAAATGCCAAAAGGGCCTTAGAGACAACAACAAAACAGGGTGTGCGTCTGCAGCTGATTGGCAGGGTGAGGTAACAGCCCGACGCTTGCACAGAAAGGCAGCAGCTCACAGGCAGGGACCCTCTGTGGAGGAGATGTGCCTGGGGGGTGCTCAGGGGCATCCCAGAGAGCTGCACCTGAGGTGCTCCCAGAAAGCAACATGGACAAGCCTCACGAGTGCTTCACCCATGCTATTTCTCTCTGGGCGTAACCGTCTCGAGCAACGCAGCATTTTTTCCAGCTGCGTTCTAATTGATTGCAACTCTCCTGATCCATGTAGGAGGGTGTCCCATAAGCAATGCCACAGCAAGGAATGATTTTTTACAGTGTTATCTTTCCTTGTATCTAAATGTGCTCATTCCCTGCATTGCTCTCTATATCTTCCACCCTGTCACTTGAAATAACTGCTCACTCATCACTGTAGTGGGTTTAGCCGTGCTGTACAAATCCAGAGAGATAAGGAACTATATTCCTTAGATAGCAGCACATACTCTTGCACAAAGTTCTTTCTTGTCTCAGAGTTCAGTCTGTACCCTTATTTAAAAAAAAAAAAAAAGAATGTAACAAAAAACCCCTCTTCACAGGAATTACCTTAAAATGCAGCATGCAATTCATTAGTGCAGGTCTTCTGAAAGAGTAGTGTTGTTTCAAGTAAGATTATGGCCACCATTTTCCCCATGGTTGCCAATGTGCAGTATTTGAAACCATCCATTTTTTTCTGTGTTTCAAGCAGCAATTAAGTATTGTGTTTCGAATGCCACCACACAGCAAAGGTGAGTAAATAATGGCTTAAATAAGAAGTAAGTTTTGTTTGCTTTTGCAGGTGTTAAATTTCAGCAGGACAATCTAACTCAAACAAAGCCCTAAACAAAAGTTACTGAAATTCGTGACTGACAACCTGAGTTTCATGTTAGACAAGGCAGATAATCAAAATTATCTTTCCTGGCTCTAAAATGTCTAACCACTGATTTTTACCATGGCTGTAAAATTCTGAGAGTGAGTTTTTTAATTTAGGGTGTAACATTTTTGTTTAAAGTTTTAATGCATGGGAAAAACAAAAACAACTGCAGCAACTCCATGTAGTTAAACTATTTATTTCTGTAATAAGTATCCTTATAAAAAAAAAAAAAAAAAAAAGAACAACCTTCCCTTGAGAAGAAATGCAATGCTACATATCTGGTATCCAGATGGATTCAAACTCACATCCTGTAAGCAGTCTCAGAACTTTAGGAAAAAGGTAACACAAAGGTAACTGAGTCATTTTTAGACCCAATAATTAATTTTGTGGAACCCACTCACAGGAAACTCAGGTGCAGGAAACCCTGCTTGTAGAGAAGAGAATGAAAGCAGCAAGTTGTTTCAATGCAAACTACTGATGCTTGTAAGTGAGCCCCTTCCCCCAGGACTCAAGCTTGCAATCCTGCCCCAATATCAAAGCCCTTCAGGGTCAAGACAGTGGGACCAGGCCTGTAGTTGAGAGGTTTAGTGAAGAAAATTCCATGACTTCACTATGACAGGCTCCCATTGTAATTCTTAATTGGTTACTTTAGATTACTCTCTCAACCAGCCCTTGTTAATGTGAAATGATAACCTTGAACTGTGTTTATGGTTTAAGTATTATCCAAAGACCTGCACGCAGCATACAGGGACAAAGTCAGAAACTATTTTGCACTTGTGTGAGGTCAGAATCAGGGTGATTCTGTCAGCCTGATCAGAGATGCACAGTAATTCAGTTGTTTATGGGCCTTATCAAACATTAGATTAAGAGTTCGTGCGTTTAGAAATAGAGCTTACTGGCCTGATTCTTCTACTTTTAGCCACAGTGCTATTACCTGATTTCTTGTGCAGTCTTACTTAAACAAGAGTAGAGGTGGAAGAGGTGAGTTCTATGTTCTTTAGAAAATTTGAGATTACATGAATGGAACACATTAGTGGTTCTGCAATTATAAAAATCTGAGTAATTAGGGGAAAGTTGAAGCAGTCCTGGTCAGAACAGCTGTCCTGTTAGTTTTCAGCTGAAGCTAAAAGTCTATGTGTGTTGTTTGTCCTGGAGACAGAGGAGAAATCCTTCAAAATAGCAGATTCCATTTAGTCTGATCTTTAACATAATGATTCTCAGGTTTCTGTTGTATTTTTTTGCAATGTATTCTGTAACATTATACACATTCTATATATGTGTGTTCTGTATATACATTAATTATATCTGGCTTTGACATGCACAGACTCCTCTTGCTCCTTTAGGAAGACCAGTGAGATGGCATTTGGTGGCACTGCTCAAGTGATCGAGGTCAGACAGATTTGGCTCATATCACACAAGTAGAGAGAGGGTAAATAGGAATCTACTCTTTGAACTATTGAAGTATCTTCTTTACTCCTCCTTCTAGGATTATTATTTACACGAGATTTCCAGCTTGGACCTATAGCCCTCAGCACCCATGTGCTGCTTCCTAGAGCCCTCAAAGCCTGTCTGTTCTGCTCTGCTCAGCAATTCCTTTTGCATCCTCCAACCTAAAGCTGCTTTTCCAATACTTGTTTACCCAGTGCCTGCTGTTTCCTTTCACAGCCTGTCAATAGGGCCCCTTCAAGCCACACCATTGTTCAGCTCCTCTTGAGTCTCCTCGCTCCTCTTTGAGCCTTCACTCCTCACCCCAGCTGGGATCTGGGGAGGTGGCTGCACCAAGGGCCCTGGTTCTCCCCCAAGGTGAGGAAGGAGAGGAGAGCACGATGGGGCGAGGAGTGGGGTGATCCATGTTGTTCGCAGTAAGGAAGTAAGGTGTGGCTCATCCTGAATTTGCCTGAAACACTCTTATCAAAGGACAGCCGGCAACCAGGAAGAAGGTTTATCAGGTGACTGTTCCTTGGAATTGCCCATCCAGGCCCTACAACGAAGGCTGGGCCTTATGGGATTAAGAGTTTTGTTCTGTTTAATGTGGTTGATGAAAAAACTGCCCATAAACAGGATGAGCTGGTTCCAAGTGTTCTGGACTGAGAAGAGATTCCTGTGGGAAACACAAGGACCTTCAGTGGAGCATGTGTACGGGGCAGTACACACGGGATGGAAAGGGCCTGCTACAGCAGCCAGTAAGCACTATATTATCCTAATAGCAAAACAAGTTGGTTTTACTATCTTCATGTCTTATTTTTAATTAATTATTAATAATCAGTTACTACAGCAGTGAGCAGAATGTACCCACAGGTCTATCCATAAAGGAAGTAATTTACTGCCTGCTTTACAATAGTGCTATGTAAACACTTGAGTTGCATTAAGTACCGCATTTCTATGGGAGTAGTGGCACATTTGGGTGAGCAAACACAACCCTTCGGAGAAAACCAAGCACTTTTGGTCCAGCCCCAGCCTGCACTGCTACCAGCCTGTGACAGTGGGAAAATAAATCAATGTTGTTAATGAAAAAATCGAGGAACCAAAAATGATCCCAACATGCTCTTTAAAACTTAGTGTTTCTATTATTTCCACAGGACTTCTGCTTCATGCGGCTTGAAACAGCATTAGAGAGGCCCCAGCCTTACTCCAAAAGTCTCATGGATTTCAGTCAGCCAGGAGCAGGCCTAGGATGGGCACCTGAAACCAAAAGGGTTCATGATTACTTCCCAGCATCTGAGTGATTTCTTATAAGCACCTTAAAATACTCTTCAAATATTAGAATTCTTTCTAAATATATAATTGTACAACCCCAGTATTGTCCTATCTGCCTGTGTTTGAGAGGCAGATTTTCCCGTGTTCTTGTTCCCTAAATCACAGACCAGGATTCAAGCGACATTATTCAATTGTTTTTTTTTTTCACGGATGTAAGTAACACTGTTTCTCACACTCCAGTTTCACTGCTGAACAGAAAATGGAACTCAGCCAGGCAGAGACTCAGATCTGCAAGACCCTCCTCAGATTTGCAGTTTTTTCTTTGCCTTAAAGCACATATGTGAACTGTTTGTGCCTCATTGTGAGGCTACTGACTGCAGTTCATCCTTGAAAACAGCATCCTCCAGAATTCAGCAAAATTACAATTCCTGTTTAACCCTGTATATATACTTAGGAGCCTGACTGAACTGGAGCCTGAAAGAAGCACAGGTCCAGCAGGCATTCCTGTAGCTGCTCAGGAATAATAGCTGACTAATCTGCACAGGGTGAGCTGATGGACAACTTCTAATGGCTTCTTCATCCTTAACATTTTTAGAACAATTTCAATAGGTGTCTGTACATCGTAAGTCACTGTGGCATACATACTGCCCTGTTTTCCTGCAGGCACAGGAGCTTTGAATTTTTATTCTCCACCCTCCCACATTCCCGTGCAATTCCTTTCCTTAATGAGCACACACACCAAATGACCTCTGTGTTCCCTTCTGTAAAATTGTGCGCTGTTCCCCTGAACTCTGGAGCTCACATTTTCATGATGCAATTATTTTCCTGTGCAGCAACAGTTGCAACAAGACTGGTTTTGCAAACAGATTTTCAGCCTCTCATTAGGTTGATGAGAATTTGGTCAGCCTGGTAAGAAATCTTTTGCATGTGGTAAATTAATTTTACTTAAGTACCCCTTTACCGTAGTCTTTTAAAAGAGCCTTCTGAATGCAAAGGCAGACACTACTGCTCAGTCTACACTTCCCTGTGCTTTACTAAGTGTTTACTAATGAGGCAGGTATAATCTGCAATTGATCATGCAATTGATCATGAAAATGTGTTAACAACTGAAACCTAAAATGAACATCTTGCATGACCATAACATCATTCCCATACTTTTCTCGATTACAAGCTGTTCCTTAATAATTACAGTTCATTCTTTGTCATTCTGGAATCTCAGAAAACTCTGAGCAGTGTACTACCCTGGTGACCAAGGCACTGGCAAGGCAGAAACTGGATCTATGTAATTCTTTACTCATGGATCCTTCTTCCCCCACAGTAGATGAGATTCAGTGAGTGCAAAACTTCACTGACATTTTTGATGATGCCTTTCATTTGCGGTGGTGGCAAAACTGCTCATCTCAGTAACCTACAATTATTACATTTAAGTGATAAAACCCACATGAATCAACACCTCCACTAACAATGCAGTTTCACTCTTCTAATGTTGGGGAAATACTTGCATTTTACTTTTGGCACAGGTTCTGATTTAATTCCCAGTTAAGTCAAGGGCAGCCTGGACAATCAGTTTGCTTCAGGGACAGGGGATAAACCCAGCAGTCAAGGTTTATTCTCCAAATATTAGCAGAAGTGCTCTGCTTATCAGGTAGTTGATATTGTTAGCTTGAAGGCAAGAAAATCTTTGCATCCAAATAGAAGCTTTTGAGAGATCCTAGTTGACAGATAGATTTATAAATTGATAATACAGTCTTGAATTTCTTCTTAAACTTTGGTTAATTAAAGCATTTGGGAAGTGTGGATCTTTCCAAAACCACTTATTGAGGAACAATACTGAAATGATCTTGCCTACTCAGGAACCTTACTGTCAATGAACTTTGATTTTTCAGTCATTGTAAACTGTCTTTAAATTAGGATGATTATAAAACTAGAATATAGTTTTATTTTTGTTTGGATAAAGCAAAGCAAGACATATGACATGGACTAAGCTAACCAGACATGAGGCAGATCTATACTAAAACTGCAAACTTTACTTTCTTCTCCTTCCTAAACTTTTTCCCCAGTAAACACATTTTTGCAGTGGGCTTTATAAAAAATTCCATGAATCTTCATGCACCGAGGGCACATTCTTGAATATACTTAAATTCTTGAAAAGACTCTCATAGGCTTCAATGGACTTGTAATCAAGCTCTGAATGTTACAGGCAAGAGACTAACAAAATTTCATTTTCTACATATGATCAAGAGTGATGCAAGCACCCAGCTCTGTGAAATGCTGTGTAAAACTTTATGGTACGCTGCTGTATACAGCTTGACAGTGGTATAGATGTGACAGCCTAGGAACTGCTATAGTATAGAACAGGGCAATTCCTGAGTTAACTGGCTTCTGGAAGAAGACTTTCTTTTAATGAATTAGCGGGCAGCATATGCTGGGAGGAATGCATTTCTCTGCCTTTCTTTCAACAGTGCTTCATATGTAAATACACATAAACCATGATACACCTCTAAATATATGTCTCAAAGATGTATCACCAGGATTGCTCTTGAGAAACTACAAAGCATTATCAGGCAACTAGTAGCATAATCTTCAAACAATTCAATACTTCTGAGAATAATTTTTAAGCTGTAAGTGCTGAAATCCTACAACAGAGTTGGACAAACAGAAACAGCTTCTGCAAAGTTTATGTATTGCACTCCACTTGCCAAAAATGTGGTCCAAATCAGGAAACGGTGTGAACTAAACCAGTCAAAGTCCAACTAATTAATATTTTACCATAGCTGTCAGCAGACAAGACTGTAAAAAGTCTTTCTTCCTTGTCTGTGTGCTTAGCATGTGGTGGGCCAACCACCTGGCAGGAGCTGTCCACCAGTGTCTTGGCTCAGACTCCAGATTAACGCAGATCTTGCCTGCACAGACAAATTCCTGTGGGAGACGAAGGGTTTACACAAATTAGTATTTCAAGGACACACCAATATGTTGCTGCATTTCCAACTTGCCTGTCTGTCTGAAGATGCACTGGCTGTAGAAAACTGGGGATTTCCCTCAACATCCACCTCCACATGGCTTGACTTCTGCATCATCCTCCTGAGAGCTACATGCAAGAACTGCAAGGATGATGATTTCTGCTACACTTAAAGGAGGCAATTAGCACTGTTTGTTCAGTCTCATGCTACATTTGCTAAGCTAATACTTGCAATTGCACCTTTCTCAAAGTGCTGTTTTAGTTGAACACAGTTTGGTGATCCAGAGAAACATCCACACCCATGTAAGAACACCAAGCAACAGGACCTTGACACCACTGTTGAGCTCTTTAACCACATGAAATGGCAATCTGGTCTTCCATCTTTCCCAATAGAGTTTTCCAACTTTAATCTCAGGTGCATGCTGGTGTACCAGCAGGCCTACTGGAGACATGAGGGCTGCAGCATACATCCCAACCATAATCACAAACTGTTTCTATAAACAGAGCATGACAGTTTTTATGGGCCAGGTGTTCTGAGGGTTATTTGTGAGTGGCACCGAGTCCTGGATACATATTTAGCCCATTCATAAAATGTTCACAAAGCCCTTGTGTTATATGCCAAAAAAAAAAATCCACAGGGACCTGATCCATTGGGCTCTGGGTCATTCTGTCACAGAGGAGTGGGAATGTAAGGATGCTCTTATCTAGAGACCAAAATCAGTAAAGCCAAAATAAGGTTCCACATCTCGAGATGGACACAACCAGGCCACTTCCTGCAGGTTCATTTCACTTGTGTCAGGGGTATGTGGAGGTATCATTGCATGCTATCGGACCTCAACCAACACCTAAGCCACCTGTGACCGCTGCAGATGGTGCCTCCCACCTCACCTCTCCTGAGGTTCATGCCTAAGCCCAGCTGCTCTTGAAAACCTTTCATCCCCTTCGCTGCTGCAAGGACACGGACAGACATGCCACAGTAGCACCACGGGGTGTTCTCCCTTTCTGCATTGAAGGCTAAGGACGAAACCGCTGAAATACGTCGCTGACCAACCTGCCCACAGAGACTTGGCAATTCCACCCTCAGGCGCTGCCTCCCCTCAGCCCCACCGCCATTTTGAGCTGGAAGCTGAACGGCCCACAGGTGGCAGAGAGCCTCGGGGCAGTGACAACCCGTGTCTCCCACACCTCCAGTTGGAAAGGAAACCACAGCCTTTCCCCGCAGCACGCTGAGAGAACGGCCCCCCCTGCGGAGACCGTCCCCCCGGCCCGGGCCTAAGCGCCCTGCGCATGCGCGCTGGTGCCGCACCCCGGCCGCCCCCCGTGTCACCCAGGGGAAGGCGGGGAGAGCTGGGACTTCGCCCTGGGAGAGCCGGTGTCGTCACAGGGGAGGCGGCCAATGAGCGGACGCGATTAAAATAGCGCACTATAAATAGCAGCTCCCGGGCAGCCATTGATGCAGGTGCGGGGGTGGTGCGGTGGAGTAGTGGATACACTCCCCGAAATGCTTCTCGTTCTCTTCTACCCTCCCCAGCTCGCCGTCATGGCCACCGTCCTATGTCCTGAGGAGCTTGCTGGGCGGCGCCGGAGGGGGGCACGTCCCCCTCCCTCGGGAGTGGCCCTGGGACAGGGCGTTGACACCCTCGGGGCCTTAGTGCCTGCACTCGTCCCTTCATCTCCCTTCAAGGACTTGGTGACTCTTCCTGCTGGTTTTAGTTGGTTTCTTCTTTTAAAGTGTGTGCTCCTTCTCTCTCTGAAGCAACTGAGGGTGGTCCGTGTCATGCCACTGTGAAAAACCACTGTTTCTGGCAGTCACAGCTTGTGCCTGGTCTTAAAATGATATCGGTTTAAGATTGGAGACTGGCTGCTAGCAGCAGAGGAAGTGGAGTGATAAACCTTCTCGTGTTGGCCTATATTCTTCCGTCTTTCCTCCATTAGTCTGAACCAGGATGCAACAGAAAATGCTTTCAGGGGTATTACAGGGCGTGGCCCTTTCTGTGTGAGATACTGCTGGAAAGATGCAGGCCTATCCTGCTTGGGGTTTACTGTTCAGGCCTCCCAGTCCTATTCAGGCTTGCATAAACCCATATCCAACAGTGGAGAAACATAAGGTGAGGTTTTCTTTTCATCCCTTTGCCCTTTGGGAAAGATGGGGATGTATCATATGAAAGTGAGTAGAGGAGAACTGTATTAAAACGTGACTGATAATGAAAGTAAATGGTCTGCCATTTGAAGATTTTTTTGCTTTATTTTTAATATATGATGAAGAAAATGTTAATATGCTGAGTTCCTGGCTGTGCTCAATACTACAAGTACTAGAATTGCAGTGGATCACTTAGATGTGTTCCTGCTTGCTCAAACTGTACTGGTTTTCTGGAAATATACGCCAGTTCTTGGTCTGTGCTGTGCAGTTGTGTCACACATGTGTTCTCAGCATACTAATCACATATACTGCATATATCAGATAAAGTATCTGCTGTAGGATCATCAGGGTGGTTTGTGTGTGGTTTTTTTTTTTTTTTTTTGGTGAGAACTTGTTAACATAATAAAGAGTATGCATTTGCTATTTGGAAAGATATCATGCAGTGTATTTTATATAATTATATATACAGATACTTTCACACAGCTGATGAATTATCTGAAGTGTATTCTCTGTTTTTTACGAAGTTGCCCCTGTATTCAAGGAAAAGTATTTACTGAAATGCTTAATATAGCAGCTGGAGGGGAAGAAGAATAATCAAATGGAATTATGAGGTGGCAGGTTCAGAAGAAGGCACCTCCTCACACAAAACGCAATTAAATCTTGGAACTCATTGCAACAGGATGTTGGGAATGTCAGAAATTCAAAAAGCAATTAGGCATGATCATGGAAGAAAAATCTGTGCAGGGACGTTCAACACAAACATCTCTGATTCAGGAACTCTTTGAGGTGCAAATCTGCATCCTGTGGATGTGTTTTGGGGAGCAGCCTCCCCTCTTTTCCTTCTATCATTGAGTGATTCCTGTTGGCAGCTCTAGGTGATGGAGTCCAGGACTAGACTGGAATTGCTGCTGTTCTGACCCAGCACAGTCATCTCTATGTTTAACTGTCATTTCCTGCAATGTGCTGTGGGGTTTTTTTTTGTTTGTTTGTTTGTTTTATTTTCTTTATTTTTCCTATAGTCTTTAATCAACCATCAAACCCAACAATTCTTGCAATAAACATTTGTGATACCTAAATGTTTCCTTATGCTCTAAACATCTCTGTTCTTTCTTGCCTGTTACTTTGACTGGGGTCTGGATGATTATTTTGCTGTGTGTTTGCATAAAGCTGAGCGCTGGTCTGTGCCTGTATTTCCTATACAATTATTTGATATAAATATTAATAATCTGTATGTCTGAAGAGAACCACATGCCAGAAAGTTTGCTGCTCATATAAACATCCCAAGTAAGAGACAATGGAGCTCTCTCTGTTTCTGATTTGCTGACAGAATTACCCAGATGTGCTACTTGTGAAATACCAGCAATACCTGCCTGCAGAGTTAAAAATTCCATGATCCACATCTGCAACGCTCGTGTTTATTACCTAAGAGCATGGGACTTGACCTTGCAAACCCGCTGATGCCGAAGGCTGACATGAATAGTGAGATGTCAGCGTAGCAGAACAGGCATGGGGGGCTGCTTGGTGCCAGCCAGAGGTGTTCCCCAGCTCTACACCCATGTGTGGTGGTGCCTTCAGCAGAGAGGATGGGGTGTCTCCAAGGGGGGTGAAGGGGTTGAGAACCATGAGCTTACAGCAGGCTCTGAAGCTGGAAATGAAGTCAGCTGGGCTCAGTCCTCAGCTTTTTCCTTGTTATCAGAGAGATACAGTTGCCTTTGTGTGACACTGACAGCTCCTGTTCCCACCTTGCTGCCAGAGGGAGATGGGCTGATATACACATTTCCTATTGAAGAGGAAGTTGTCCATATACATGTTTTCTTTCCACAGACAAGCCTGATTTTAGTGGTCAGGAATGGAAGTGCCCAGAGATCACATGGGGAGTGGGAGTATGATCATCCCATTGTACAAGATGGGGACAGACTTTTTAGCAGGGCCTTTTAAAACAGGACAAGTGGTAATGGTTTTAAACTAAAAGAGGGTAGATTGAGACTAGACATGAGGAAGAAATTTTTCACAATGAAGGTGGTGAAACACTGGCACAGGTTGCCCAGAGAGGTGGTAGATGCCCCATCCCTGGAAACATTCAAGGCCAGGCTGGACAGGGCTCTGAGCAACCTGATCTAGTTGAAGATGTCCCTGCTCATGGCAGGGGGGTTGCACTAGATGACCTTTGAAGGTCCCTTCCAACCCAAACTATTCAATATTGAACAATATTCAGCATAGATCTTCTGAAAAAGCCCCGATTCCTCTCCTGCCACTATAGTTTGTCATACTTATTTTAAACACAATGGAAATCCAGTGTGTCAGACCTAGGGCATGAGGGATGACCCAGGGAGAAGACCCTTCCCCTAAGGAGCTGTGAAGAGAGGAAGGGTATGTGATTCTTCTGAGGAGCATCCTTGCCTGTACCTGTCTGATGAATGCTTCAGTGCAAATGGAAGGAAATGCAGGAGAACCTGCCCAAACACTGATCACTCTACTAGCAAGATGCGCTCTCTGGGTCAGTGCATGGCAACTTTTGTTGGCATGGGAGCAAGACAGGATTTTTTGTAAATTCTGGTGCTATCGCTATCTTTAAGTTATGGCGAACTTAAATAATTCCCACTCAGCCAGAGGACCATGACTGCCTGGCTGACTATAGAGCACAGTAATGTCCTTCCACCAGCAGAGAGTCACTTGCAAAAGGTGCCTCAGGGATGGCCGCTGTAATATTTTTCTTTTAAACTTGGGTACACCTTATCCATGTGAAGAAATACTTTTCATCAAATAAGCATTCCTGGTGCTCACACTGCTGTTATCATTAAACAAATATTGTATTTAGGGAGTATGGAAACAGGTTCATGAGGTTTTTTTTACCAAATACAGCCATTAGCTGTTGACAAAAGAGCACAGATTGCACCATACTTCAGGGCTAAAATAATTGGTTCCCGTATTCCAATATATTCTGCAAATTTATTGTGAGATAATTTTTACAGTGTAGTATTATCTTCATTGCACATTTGTTTTCTTAAATGCAGACTGTAAATTGTAGATATGATTTACAGCTTTGGATTGTATTTGCAAATTCTAATGAAGTAAATATCTAAATGTAACTTCTGAAGTAACTTTCCCTAAGTTACTTACTTATATCAGGTGGAGGGTGAAATCCCAAGCAGCATACACTAAAACACCTTAGGCTGACCTTCCAGTCTCTTGAAAATTTTATACCGTAAACAAACAAAGAAACAAATTCTTCGCATTCTGCTTTTAAAAAAATGTTGTTATGAAATCAGGAACATGTCTTTCTAGATATGACTAGACCTGATTTCTTTTCTATAGTTGTGTACTGTTTACATCACTTCAAGTAAGCAAGGACACAGACTTCCTGAACAGCACTTTTTATGTTATGTGGAAATGAAATATGATATATTAGCTTTGAAATTTCTCTTAAACATGTTTTTGATCCCTCATAAGGCAATATTCCTGAATGATTGCAATGGATACAATTAATTAATTTTTCTTGTAGCAATTTAAGAATAAAAATAAAGTCATTGCCAATTTAAATACATCAATCCATCACTCTCCAACTAAATTTTCCAGCTAATAAAGCACAAAGCAGAAGTGGCAGAAATTGAAATCTTCCAGTTGACCACTTCTCTCTTGAGCAGTTTCCAAAACAAATATTTAAATCAGCATTTGGATGCTTGAATCTTTTCACAAATATCTACAGGAATCCTCTTAGTGATGCTAAATCTCTAGTAAAGATATGACAAGATATCTAGTAATGAGTAATCCCTAAACCTGACATATAACATTTCAGTAAAGAATCTAAAACATTTACAGTTCTCACAAGCCATATCCTAATGTCCTTTTTTATTTATTTTAATCCAGATAAAGTTAGACATAATGAGACTGATTATACGGAGTCATGACAGGAATCTCCACCCTTGTGGAAATAAAACCAATGTGAAATCTTGGTCCCATTGACTTCAATACCTAAACCAAATTTTCACTGCCAACCTTTGACTTCTGTCTTGTGTGTCATCAAAAGAAACTGAGCAATTGTTCTCAAATACTAACAGGCAGGTGTGGTGAGCATGAATAACTTTTATTTCAGATAACATATATTTGGATACTTTTAGGAATTAATGATAAATGAAAAATACAGCATGGTGTGTTGAATTATTGTGACTTAAAAAACAGAGGAGTTTACAGAGGAATATTCCAGCTTTAGAAAGTGTCTGTGGTCTGCTAGCCTAATTTTAACCTGAAACTATCCAACTGCAGACAGTTTAACAAATTCAAATCTACTGTCCTCAGACCACTGAGTAGATTGGGTGGTGGCTACATCTCATTACTTCTTGTTTTCAACTACTTACAGAGAGATGTAAATATCTGACACTTTCCAAGGGAGATTTTCTATGTAAGCAGTAGCTGCCCTGATTGTCACTAGATGTCCTAGCCCAGGATGGAGGGAAGGCAGGGTCTGCCTGGGAACCGACATGTACAGGTGGTTCAGCAAAAAGTCTGGATGTCCCTTTCAGGGGTATGAGATGTGGAGCAGGTTCTTGTCTCTTCAGGTGTCATTCCCCACATCCCACTCTCAGACTGGGATCTGGCCTGCTGGGTTAGCACACATGGCAGGTAACTCTCCGAACCTGAAGAGCCTCAGGAACAGCAGCCATTGCTTCGTTGCCTGCTGAGATGCCTGTGAGAGGCTGTCGGAACAGAAGAGGCAAAAGCGACGATAGCTTTCCTGTCAGGCATTTCCTGGCACCCTGCTGGGCCCCCAGCCCAGCCTGGCCAGGTCTGTCCCTTCTGCCTACCCTGGACAAGGGGGTGAGGGCAGCTGCTGGCATCCCCTCTGTATCAGCCACATCAAGCCTCATGATGGTCTTTATAGGATGAGCCTAATCCTCTGTGTCCTGCTACAACCATTTTGGTACAAGTCAGAAAGCAGAACTTTATTACCATTTCAGGTTTTTGATTTTGACCTGCTGCTATGGAAAACATGTTTTTTGGTACCTCACCAGGTTGCATCAGTAAGCCTGACACTGGTCTCCTGGTGGCTCCCACAGCTATATGTTTAGGGAAGCCTATCTACCCTACCCTAAGCCTATCTCCATCCAACCGACGGAGATTCCGGCAAAAATATTACACAACCCGAAATGCATGATAAGCATGAACAATGCTAGGAAGGGCTTTACACTGAATAAGCTCCACATGATAAATACGAAATTGATGTCTGCAGTGTCAACCACCCGTGGCCATGGTGCAAACAGTGGACAATAGGTGGGTGTGCAAGCCTGCCTTTGAAGGAATACTTTAATCGCAGGTAAATGCACTTTACTTTAGTGGTATCAGTGACATCTAGTGGTAATAGACAGTAAATCAGTTTAAATCTTGAAGGCTATGTATGAGTTTAAACGTCTAATCCCAATTGAAGTATTTAACAAAGTTATGTTTCCCAAAGTGTATTTCTTTCTGACATAACCATATAATGACCGTGCTCCATGCATGGAGCAAGGACTAACCAGAAGACTGCCTGTACACAGCATGGTGTTTTTTGGTGGTGGGAAACACTGGAACCAAGAAAGCCACCGAAGTATTTGGTGTGTCTGAAAAGCAGTTGACGAACACCTGTTCTTTATTTTATTACTGTCAGCTACAGATAGCCTTTGTAAATATTCCAAACCCTATAGCCCTTCCAAATCAGTGAACATGGCAACAATTAAACTCCCAATTTGAAATACATAACTTGAATAATGTGACAAATTAAAAAGACCACCAGTGAAGGCGGAGGGGCTTAACACAAAGTCGCACAGAACAGTGGTGCTGCAAAAAGCTATATTATTAATTGAGGCATTGTTTTTTTGCACAAAAAGAAGGATTTGTCATCAATGTGAGGGAGTTTAGTGCCATGGCTACCAAAATGGTTGGGGCTGGAGCACTTGTCCTGTGCTGGGAGGCTGAGGGACCAGGGCTTGTTCAGCTGGGGCAGAGAAGGCTGCAGTGGAACCTGACAGCAGCTCCCCAGCGCCTCTGAGGGGGTCAGGACAACAAAAGAGCCGACGTCTTCCCAGCAGTGCATGGCAAGAGGATGAGAGACAATGGTCACGAGTTGAAACAAGAGAGGTTCAGTTTGGGTTGAGGAATCCCTTTCTCACCTTGCGGTCAGTCAGGTGGTGCATCAGGTCGCTCAAAGCAGCTGTGCAGTGTCTGTCCTTGGAGGTTTTCAAGACCCAGCTGGATAAAGCCCTGAGCTAAGTGATGTGTGGGCTGAAGTGAGACAGCACACACCCTAACACAGCCACTGTTTTGACGGTGCTTGAGGATCTACACCTCTCCTTTTTGTACTTGCATGGCCACATGTCCTCCTCTCTCTTCTTGGGTGAAGAACAGAGAAGATTTACTGTCTGGAAAAGAATCTTCATGACATCTATGTACACCTTTCGTGCTGCTCTTCTGAATGTAGCTCTACAAAGCAAAAGATGCAGGACTTTGTTGTGATTTTTAAACCTGACAATTCAGTAAGGCAAACAATATCCAAGAAATGAACAGTAAAATGACTATTGTGAAGCCAAAACCAAAAGTCAATGCTCTAAACATACACCAGGCATCTGTGCATGCTCTGATGCCATGTTCTCTGTAAACTCTGCTGCTCTTCTTGAATATGGCTCCCAAAAGGACGTTTCACTCTACAGACTTTTGAAGCCAGTGTTTGGACCTTTAAGTTTCAGCTCACCTTGGAGAATAAACAGCTCACAGAGGAGTTTGCTTTGATAAGACAAGTGCAAAAAGGACACAGATAGCATAACAGCTATGCTGAAAATGTGTCTTTCTTTTCATAACCTGTTCATCCTAAGAAGCAGTGGAAAAACAGAGACCTCTGGATCTGTTAGTTTGAAGAATGGTGCTCTGTTTTGAGCCCTGCCAGAAAGGTCCTTGAGGCATCAGCACATCTGTAGCAGAATGTGCTTGAGGCAGATGTTTAACATTGGGATTTAATTTTGTTTTTTGAGTATTGTCATTTTGAGCTTCTGGGAAGTGTTCCTGTAGAAAAACAGTACAGTAACATATTGAATTATCTGCAACTCTCTTTATTTCCACAGATGTATTCCCATATTAAATTTAAGGATTTGGCCCAGCAGCCCCAGTTTATGAAATTCCTCACAGTTGATTCTCATACCTGTGGAGCTGTTTATGTGCTCTGGTGACTGCTCAGCCGAGGCACAGACAGGCAAGGCAATGTCCTCCCCAAATATTTTTGAGCAGTTGTTTATGAGAAACTGCACTGATGCTGTCACCTGCACACAGATGCTGCAAACTAGTTATCTGCCTCAGTACAAAAGAGACACCATCAGCCACAGCTTTGGCCTTGCTATCCAGAGCACCCATGGGTGGCAATGCTCACCGGGTGCCTCTTGCTCTCTGTTGCAAAGTATTCAAGAGCTGTGATACAACTGAGGGACACCCCAGATGTCTAGCGGTGCTGTTTTGTTCAGCTTTTGCCATGGCAGTGGGATTCCTATGGTTGGCTTTGACCTGCCCCGAAGGGGGCGGCTGCTTGGTGAATTCTACAAACCTTGTCATTCATCTCCTTCTGCACTTCCAGCGGGAGCGTGTTGTCCACCTCTGGGCTCAGCATATTTGGTTCAACACAGATGGTCAGATTGCTGGAGTCCATCCTGTTGGTCTTGGCATTTTGGCTGATGTGGTGGAGCAGAGACAGCAAGTGCTTGAGCAACACAAGGTTTGGTCTTGGTGGTTTGTCAGCCACCCTGTGTGAACACAAAAGAAATGTGACATTAATTCATGGTGCAGCAGCCACACTTCTTTATTTGATCAAGTGTCAATTGAACTCAGACAGATGATGCTTCCTCCAGAAAGTGGCATATGTGTGCGTTATTCATTGCTTAGCAGAAGTATCATTCAGAAATCCCCAGCAGCAGCTGAACTTGCGTTTAACTATAGGATCTTGAATTACAAGGTCTTGACTGAAAGGCAAGCATTACAGCAGTCAATGTCCTTGAGTAGATGAGATGACATCAGGAGATGTCACTGGAGGCTTCCCGAAGCACGTGAAAGCCTATGGTTGTGCTGTGCAGCGCTGAGCACTCCAGTCAGCCTCCACATCTGCCCTTTCTAAAGAGAGAGCCAGGGCTGTGATCTCCACGTGCCCAACTCCACCAGCAGATGTGAAGGCTCCTTGTCAGTGCCTGTCCAATAGCACAGTGACTACATTAGCTGAGACACTGCAACCTCTCTCCTCTTCCTACACTGCTCATTTTGTAGGGCAATCTCAGATACCCTCAGGAAGTGCTGCTGCTAGAGCCCTCTAACACCAAACTCATGGAGCAAGAGCAAGCTGGTATAAATGACAGGCTTTTAAGTGAGATTTCCCATTTCAAGAACTGTCACTGGCCCCTACCAGCCTCTCTATCACATTGGGCTGGTTGCAAGTCTTTCTGGTTACAGAACTTATTCTTTCAATTCTTCAATTTTTTCCTGCTTGCTTGGTCAGAGGAGCTCACTTTCAAGCCCAGTGCAAGCAGGGCACATATTTGCTTTTTCCCAGGGCTCACACAGGGCTGGGGATGGCTCTGCAGCCCAGGAACCATCAGGATCCCCTAAGATGCAACTGAGTGTGAGGGATGAGGGTGGGAAAAGAGGGTCCCTGAGAGGGTTATGAGGGACTCAGAGACACATGGCTAAATCAGGGCTGTGCAGTCATTGCCAGGTGAACCTGGGGAATGAGAATATGGAGAAGGCCAGCGACATTCTCTCCAAAAAGCCTATGGGCTGCCGCTGCTGAATGCTTAGTGTAAAAGTGGTTCAGACTCTCAAGATGCTTTTGAAAAACACACTCTGTGTTTGTGGTTGTTTCACCCATCCGCTCCGGAGTTGAGATGACACAGAAATGAAGGTGGGTCTGGGCCTCTGGACGGGCTGCTGCACCCCAGGGCATGGGGGCTGACACATGGCTGCTGTCTGCACATGGGTCTGCACAGCCAGGGCTTGGGCACTACAAAGTACCTGACCTCTGCTCTGCCAGCTGTGTTTTTTTGAGCATTGAGGAAAAATGCAGTTCTGGATGTGCCAGCTGGATGGAAATGGCTTTGTCTTTGTGTTTGATAGGAAGCTGTCCACCCCTGTGGGTGATCTCCCCACCCCCCACTGGGCCCCTCCTGACGCTGACCCCTCCAATTTCACTCTGCACCCATGGCGGGCCCAGGGGCAGCCCCTGGGATTTGCAGCTCCTGGTCCCTGCTCAGAACCACAGCAGCATCTCCTGAGGGTGTGTGTGGGTGCAAGGGGGAGCCGAAAGGGGACAGTGGGAGACAGTGCTGCAGGCACTAGAGGGCAGGACAGGCCACAGCAATCGGGCCACAGGGACACCTAGAAACACTGACGTCACATGTTGCACATTTCACACCCTACTCTAGTGACACCCTGCACTAGTGACAGCCATCTGGACTTCCCTCCTCTGATAGACCCCAAAGGTGTTGACCTTTTGCAAAGTCTAGTCATACCCATAACATGAGGAACGAACACTTGGGGTCACCCTACACAGTACACACTAAGATCACAGAATCACAGTGTTGCAGGCCTCTAAAAATCACTTAGTCGAACACCCTTCCGTGTCCACATGTCCCTTGCTTAGTTCGTGCTAAGGGCTTTCTAACTGCAGCTGGTGAGTACTACCATCTCCCAGCCCTGGGCTAAACCATTTCAAAAAGTTCATCTGAACTGTTTCAGCTTGTTCTTTGAATGAGACTGGAGGAAAAATACATTTCCTTGCCTATATTCGAGCATTTTTTCAAGTGTTCCAGTAAGTAACCCTTGTCACCTCCTTGCTATGGGAGCCATATTTTGGTGTTTTAGCTTTGCACCACCATCATGAGGTTCCTCAACTGGGAGGTGGGAGAAATGGTGCAGCACAACTCCAGCACACTTTGTGAGAGTGAAGCAGAAGCTTTAACACAGAGATAGGCAGGATGCTGGACTTCTGCTTTGGGTTTTGTGGTTCTCATGGAAATTCTTCTCCAATTTTCAGGAGGAAGAAGGAAGTGGCAGAATCAAACCACTGAAAACCAGAAGGTATTCTCTGGAGCAGATCCTTCAAAAAGTTTATATCCCACATGGGCTTCAAACTACCTGGTAAAATTTTCAGAAGAGCTCAGGCTTGGAAATTATGTCCAGGGACACTGTCCACATGGAAAGCCAGTCCCATAGCTCACTGGAAATGACAGGACACCCCCTTCTTGCTACTGCTTTACATCTGAAATTTAATACGCAGACACAAACCCAAACTGCATGTAGAACAGGATGTATAAAACAAAATGAAACACTGAACAACCACCTGAAAAATGCATGCTGTGCCTTGAAAAACACAGATTACTGTGGGCTCATTACCCATCCCATGTTTACACACTACATTAACCTCATTTAGTTTGCAGTCCCGGAGGTGCAGCTGGTGATTCTTCTCCTCCAGCACCTCTGGCGATGTTCCCAAGAGCAGAGATCCCAGCACAGACCCTCACACTGCTCCTGCCCCAGGCCTGGCTAAGTAACTGCCTACATAAAGGACTAATATTTTCTCCTCATGGAGACCTGGAAGGAGCACTCAGCAAACCTTCAGCTCTACATTATGTGGTGTACTTGTAGCAATGTTTCCAGAAAGAACATATTCCACTGTCTCTTTGCTCAGGATCCACCAGCAATTCCTCTGGTGCTCCTTGGCGTAAAGGGACAAAGCCTAAAGGGCTTTCCCTGTGTCTCTCAGGACTCCATTCAACACCATCAGAGGAGCATGGTTGAGACAGGGACTCAAACCACATCTGGGAGCGCCATGGTTGAGATAGGGACCCAAACCCCAACTACAGTAATTGCCCTAGTCGTCAAAAAGAAGCACTGGATGCGCAGCTCGACAGGTCCATACCATTGATGAGTGCAGGAGGAGGAAGGGTCTGATCAGGAAGATGGTCCTTCAACAAGGAATCTCATCCCACAACCCCTGATGCCTTTTTCACTCCAGACCATGAGTATGGACTCTTCTGCAGGCAGCTCTTGCCATTCAGGGCTGGGGACAAGAAAAATATGCAGATGTACCTCTTTTCCAAAGTGTACAACCCCTTCAAGATACATTTCCTGAGCAGGTGTCGTGAAATGTCCTGGCCTGTGCAGACCCACAGCGTTTGCAATGCCTGACATAGCAGCTTGGGATATGGTTCATGACATACCCCTACCTTGTCAGCTGACACAAACAGAAACATCCATCTGGGGATGATGTGAACTCCAGGCTTGGAAATAAACCCCAGGAGAGTTCCTCAATGACCAATGGATCACTGAACAAACCAACCCAGGCGCAGGTTGCCTCACCTGTACTGCACGCTGCCAGCCGTCAGCACTGCAGCCAGCATTTCCCCCAGGCACAAGGCTTTCCTGTGGCCCAGCGCAAGAGTCAAGTGCTCTCTGGTGCTAAATCTCTGCCCAAGTAGGGACCCACTGGGCTGCACAGGAGCACACACAACCCCCTGGTCACACACACACGTGAAGCAAGACATTCATTCACTGTGGGGTCCCCGCCACAGGTTCAGCAGATCAAAATTCCCAGCCCTCTCATCCAATCTGCAGAGCTTCACACAGCAAACAACACACAAATGAGAAGCTGCACAACGTTTTTGATGAAAGCTCAGGGAAAGGAGGATTATGGTGTTTGTCTTCCCAAACCACTGTTACGCGTGCTGAGGTCCTGCTTCCAAGGGAGTGGCTGGACATCTGCCTGCTGATGGGAAGTCATGAATTAATTCCTCTTTCTGCTTTACTTGCCCACACACCTTTTGCTTGTCTTATTAAACTGTCTTAATCTCAACCACAAGAGGTTTTTTTCATCTTATTTTCCCCACTGTCTTGCTGAGGAGGGGGAGTGCAAAAGCATCTGGGTGGGCTTCTGGCAGCCAACCATGATCAACCCACTAGTCCTTTGTATTGCTGCCCAAAGTGGGGCATGAGATACCAACAGTTTTGAATCTGGACATACTATAGCTGTGATAGCAGTTAATTGGCAGGCTTCTGCATGGGTCATGGGCCTGACTTGATATATCATGTAATGGAACCTAGGGCTTACCAGTGGTGCATTTCAGCTCCTGCTCATTGCTGCACTGCTTATCTCTGTGTTTAGCTACGCCTGGGAACATTCTGATAAAAGCAGTGGCCATGCACTTGGCGCTGGCACAGGTATTGTTCCTGTGCCGAGAGGGCTGATTGCACCTCCCTCTTCACCCCCAGGACTGTGGTCACCTTTGTTGCATGGGATCCCTAGGTCCTCACACATCCTTTTGTAAGGTGCTTAGTTGATGTCTTGGTCTTTTTCTCATTTATGTTGAACCAGGTTTTGTTCTGATGTTAAGAGGAAACAGTTTGTCACTGAGGTGACAAGGAAACGTGCCTTTAGGGTGTGTGTGGGGATTTGGGCAGGTGCCTGGGGTGGTTATCACCTCCAATAGCTCGGGATCTTACACCTCTACAGGTGTGCTGTCCTACTGAATTGGTGCATTATTTGGTATATACCCCAGTGAAATCTAGCAGCTCTTAGCACTGTGCTGGGGTTTTCCCCATGTCCCTCAGGCCTCCATTCAGCACCATCAGAGGAGCATGGTTGAGACAGGGACCCAAAACACATCTGGGAGCACCATGGTTGATACAGGGACCCAGACCCCAACTACAGTAATTGCCCTAGTCGTCAAAAAGAAGCACTGGATGTGGAGCTTGAGGAAGAATCTGATCAGGAAGCTGGTCCTTCAACAAGGAAGCAAGAGGAAGAAGTGAGAGAAGTTACCCCAGAGGTGGAAACTACCTGGTCTCTAACCTTGGGCAAACTTTGAAATATGCAGAAAGATTACAACCACCAGTCAGGCAAGCAGATTGCTGCCACTACTGCAGAAGAATGCATCCAGTATTCCAGAGAATTAGCAGTGCTGGAAGTCTTCTATAGCGACCTGGACAACAAACAGATATCCAAAGATTCAAATGATGTCCTGTGTACATAAACCATGTGGAGAAGGGTGGTCTGAAGTGTATCAGCATCATATTCCAACCATCATTGGCATCATATTCCAACTTGTCCCCATAGGCCAGTGTCTCAGCTGTCAGGGGCACCCTGCAGAGCCAGCTCCGCTCCAGCCGGAGGGGAAGGGAGCCCAGGCACACACTGCCTGGCAGTCTCTGGTTCTTCTCGCATGAACAGGGGAAGAACATGAGGAAGTGGGATGGTGAGCCCACCTCAAAGTTAGGAGCTCATGTACTCAAACTGAGGTATAGAAGAGGGCTGAGTGCTTTCCTTGATTTTGGTGAAGGGACTTCTGGTCTGACATTGCAGAGGTCTCCAACTAAGAATAGAGGGTGTCTGCCTTTGGCCAGGAGGAGGAGAGGGACGACCACGGTTACTGGACTGTGTACATTCAATGGCCTGGTGAATTGGATCCAGAGAAGTATAAAGCTTTGGTGGACACTGATGCACAGTGTACCATTAGGGTATGTCAGGGAGGAACCCATCTGGATTTCTGGAGTGGCAGGGGGATCCCAACAGCTGTCTGTATTGGAGGCTGAGGGGAGCAGAACGGTGGACAAGTGGCAAAAGCACCCCACTGTGACCATTCCAGAGGCCCCATGTATCCTAGGCATACACTGCTTCAGGAGAGGGCACTTCAGTGACCCAAAATGGTACTGATGGGCTTTTGGTGTAGCTGCCATGGTTACAGAGAAGGTTAAACAGCTGCCTACATTACCCAGCCTCTTGGAGGAGCCCTGTGCTCTGGGGTTATTGTGTGTCAAAGAACAGCAGGTGCTGTTTGCTACCATGATGATGCACCAAAGGCAACATCACACTGAGACTCCCTGGTTCTTATCTATGATCTGATTCACTGATTGGAGAGCCAAGGAGTGATCGGCAGGACTCGGACAGCCTTTGATAGTTCCATACAGCCAGTGTGAAAGTCTGATGGACTGTGGAAGCCAACAGTGGACTGTCATGGGCTGAACAAAGTCAAGCCACTGCTGAGTGCTGCAGTACCAGACATGCTGGACTCCAGCATGGACTAGAGTCCAAGGCAGCCAAGTTGTATGCTACAACTGAGATTGCCAAGTGCACGCCACAGTTTGGTTTCACATAAAGAGTTGCCTGATGCACTTATAATTGACTATACCAGGGCTGGAAGCACAGTCCTATCATTTGTCATACATTGATTCAGACAGCACTGGAACCCTAAACATCTGCAGTACATCAACAATATAATCATGTGGAGCAACACAGCAGAGGAAGTACCTGGGAAAGGGAAAAGGATAATCCAGATCTTTCTGAAAGCTGGATTCAACAGTAAAGAAAAAAAAAAAAAAGAAGGTAAACTCAAAGGACCTGCACAAGAGATCCAGTTCTTGGGAATAAAATGGCAGGCTGGACATTGTCACATCACTATGTGTGTGATCATTAAGATAACAACTGTGCCCTTTCCAGCTAGCAACGAAAAAACACAATTTTTTCTAGGTGGTGTTGTTTCTGGGGAACGCATATTCTGGGTTACAGTCAGCATGTGAGTTCTCTTTATCTAGTGTCCTGAAAAAGAGCGATTTTGAGTGGGGCCCTGAGCAACAACAGGCTCTTGAGCAAATCAGCCAGGAGATAGCTTACATGGTAGCTTTTGAGTCCATCTGTGCAGTACCAGCCATGTAAAACGTGCTCTACACTTCAGTCAGGGAGCATGGCCTCACCTGGAGTCTCTGGCAGAAATCACCAGGAAAAACCTGAGGTCTACCTCCAGGATTTTGGAGCTGGGAGTATTGAGGATCTGAAGACCACTGTATCCCAACTGCAAAAGAGATACTAGCAGTATATGAGGGAGTTCGAGCCACTTCAGAAGTTGTTGGCATAGAAACACAGCTCCTCTAGGCACCATGATTGCATGCGTGGCGCTGGATGTTCAAAGGAAGCATAACACAATCGATGCTACATGCACTAAGTGGATAATGTCAATCATGCAACAGGCTTGAATAAGGAGCCTCAGCCACCCAGGAATCCTACAACAGATCATGGGCTGGCCAGAAGGCAGAGATTTCAGAGCATTGCCCCAGGAGGTGACCCCTGCCTAGGAAGCACCACCATATGAGTTATCATAAATCGAAAGGCAGCATGCTCTGTTTACCAGCAGATCTTCTTGTGTTGTAAGAAGCCATCAAAAGTGGAAAGCTGCTGTGTGGAGTCCATGACATGACAAGTTGTTGAAGCCGTTGAAGGAGAAGGCAAGTCAAGTCAACTTGCAGAAGTGAAAGCCATCCAGCTGGCTCTTAAGGTTGCTGAAAGAGAAAAGCAGCCAGTACTCTACACTGACTCATGGGTGATGGCAAATACCCTCTGGGGCTGGTTAGAGCAAGAGAAGACCAGCTGCCAGGACAGAGGTAAACCTATTTGGATTGCTGCATTGTGGTATGAGGGGATTTCAGGAATGAGAAGCAGATGGAGCGGGATGGTAAGAGGATACCTAGATGTACTAGATAATGTGGGAGATGAGCAAAACACAAATGGTATGGAATAAGGAATGGAGATTGTGCTGGGTCTGGCTGGGATGAAGTTAGAAAGTTAACTTTCCCTGTCACAGCCTTTGTGGTGCTGTGCTTTGTGTCTGGGGCTAAGAAGAGTGTTCACCACGCTGCCACTGAACAGTGCTCACACGGTGTCAAGGGTCTCCCTCTCTCTCTCTCTCTCTCTTCCCTGCACCCCCAAAATTGAGTATGCTGGGTGTGGGCAAGGGGCTGGGAGGTGACACAGACAGGACAGCTGACTCCAGCTGACCAAAGGCGTATTCCCTACCACGCGACGTTGTGCTTAGCAATAAAAACTCAGGGCAAAAAGGAGGAAAGGGGGATGTTCGCGGTTATGGTGCTTGTCTTCCCAAACTGCTGTTAGGTGTGCTGAGGTCCTGCTTCCAAGGGAGTGGCTGGACATCTGCCTGCTGATGGTCAGGAATGAATTCCTCTTTTTGCTTTACTTGCCCATGCTGCTTTTGCTTTTATTATTAAACTATCTTTGTCTCAACCCACAAGAGGTTTTTTTAAATCTTATTTTTCCCCCATCTTGCTGAGGAGGGGGAGTGAGAAAGAATCTGGGTGGGCTTCTGGCAGCCAGCCAAGTTTAACTCACCACACTCGTATGTGTAAGTACTCACAGGCTTCGTACAAATGTTTATATACCTGAACATACATGTGTACTCTCTGCGAGCTAATTCACCTAGTAACAGCAGGCAAAAACTGAGTCAGCTTTTCAGATGGTAAAAGTAAATTTGAAATAAATTTTGGGTTGGATAATTGCTATCAGTTCCTTGAACTAATTATTATTATTACTGTATTGTGTAGAGTTCCTGAGGGGGGTCAGAGTGAGCAATGTTGTCTGAATGTCAGTGAAATGCTGCCCCTGCCCCAAGGAGAACACAGGTGGTGGTGCAGGTCCTGCACTGTTCAGGTGGTCGGAGCAGTGCCGGTGGGGACACCCGAGGGGGAACTGGCAGCAGAAGTGATGGCAGCAGAGCCGGGATCTCCGTATGTACAAGACGTGGCAGATGGAGTGCAAAAGGAAACGGGCTGGCTGGCAGCAGGCACTTCAGTAATGAAGAGTCACAGGAGCTTGCAGACCCCTTTCTGCTCTTACTGGGCTATGTTCCAGAGTGTGTTTTCACTTTTTTTTTCCTTAAATATCTGCAAATGAAAGCCTGCTAAGCTCTTGGATAAGTGTCTCTTTAACTTCTCAGTCTCTTATGAATTTCAAATAACAATTTTTTATTATCTTAATTGGTGACTGCCTGTTTTAATTAGGCATCACAGTGAATCTTACACTGCTGACATGTATGAGGCTTTGTGCAGAGCAAAATGTGGGGGTTTTTAGCATAAACACCAGAAGAAACATGAATTGTCAGAAATAACATGACCGTGTTAGCAATTCTGATTTTAATTTTCAACTTTTCACCATAGTCTTCAGTTACCACTTTCTGAAATTATCCAATATTTTATATGCATATATATCTGATATTTTATATTTTTTATTTTGTATTCTTCCCTTCACAGTGATCTGGAAAACATTTCTGATCAAAACAACAACAGACAGAAAGCAATGGTCAGTCTCACTTCTCCGAAGGTCTCAAGCCATGATTTCATCTGCCAAACTCTAGCTAATATCAAATACGAATATGTAAATGCAAAATTAATCACTCCTGATCATGTTGTCTGGGAACATATTGCAGCTTCCACAAAAGCTGGCGGGCATTCATGTCCTGAGGGGCTTAACTGAGCCTTCACAATAGTTGCACTGATGACGCCAAACCTCGTGTAACTTCCCCCTTGATTTTTGCAGGCTGCCAGAGGATGTCACAGAGGGAGTTTTATTAATATTTTATACAAGAGATGTGCTCAGCTGCAAAGCTGAAGAAATACAAAAGGAAAAAACCCAAACAAATCGTAAAGCTCCCAGAACTCATGGGGTCACACAGAACCAGGAAAGGGAGGGTGATATCGGCAGAGCAAGGTGACTGGTTTGCAGCAGCCAGCTGTATGCAAGCATGGGCAGAGCCACTGTGATTAGGTGCTGCTTCTGTGGGAGACTATATCTATCTGTCCTTTTTGTCATTTTGAAAGGTACCATATTTTGCTGCTTTTTTTTTTTTTCCTAAGAAGTGCATTGTGAAGTGTCAGGGACATGAGAATTCATCTCCCCCCTTCTCAAAGACAAACTGGTGCTCTTATTAACCAGCCCACATTTGACAGGACACTTACTTGTCCTCCATATGGGAAAGAACTAAGCTTTTTCCCAGGTAAAATACCATATCTGGACTGCAAGAGATAGTGTCCCATCTGGAGGCAATTCATCATTATCTGGAACAAACTTATATCCAGCTGCCAAGCAGCACAGGTCAGTGATAGCAGGTCACTTGCAAAATGTGATGTTTAAGTACAGGCAAGTCTACAGAAGAAACACCCCACTTTGAACGGATGCTTGAGTCACTTTGATTTCAATAAGAAGATGGAGCATGTTGGTTAGTAGAAAGTCAACCCCAGTTGCTCAAGAGCCCTGTGCAATTCTTATTCCTGTTAAAAGGGTGATTTCCCAAACCTGTGCCCAGGCGGCTGCTGAGGATGTCCGTTACAGACCAAAGCAAATGCCTGTGGGCACAATGAATGCATTATAGAGCCTTTACCTCCAGGCTAGTGGCGACACAGCACCCTATCCCTAGTGTCCCCTGGCCCCATCCCTCATTCCTGCATGAATGATGGACTCAAATTTGGGCCGCAGCATCAGTGCTTGTTATTTCCAACACCTACAGTGCTACATTCATACCTGCCACGCTGCCTCAGCAATAATCCTGGCTGAGAGAGCTTGGCTGCGCCACCAATAAATCAGCAGCCGTGAAGGCTTTTCTCTTTGTAAGTCACTTTTCACTTCATTTCTCCACATGCCTATTAATTTTTGTCTCCTCTTTTTCGGCGAGCCCGGCCCTGACAGCGCCCAGCTCGGCATCCTTGCGGTCCCCTCGGGTTTTGCTGCCAGGGGAGGGAGCGGCTCCTCCCTCGCTGGGGAGGTGCGGGAGGGGAGCCGGGACCGGGGTCTCCGCTCACTCGCTCCAGCTCCGCGCCCGAGGCGGACCAGCCGCGCATCCCTGCGCCCCCGCGCTGCTCCGGCCGCCCCCGGCGCCATGCCGGGGCCGCGGGCAGGCGGGACGGCGCGGCGGGGCAGTGGCGGCGGAGTCCCCGGGGTCTCCGCGCCCGAGGCGGTGAGTGCGGCGCGGCGGGGCCGGGGGTGCGGAGTGGGGCAGGGTCGGGTCGGGGTGGGGGCGCGGGGCTACACCCCGCCTTCCCGGGTGTTAAAGTTGATGCCGGCTGCTGCTGCGGGTCGTTTGAGGATAGCGGCTGCCGAGGAACTGCCCGCGTCTTTGAGTCTGGTCTTGAATTTGGCTAAAAGCAAAACCCGAGACTTTTCTTGCATAAGTCTAGAAATGCCCTTCCCAGGGCACTGGGCCAGTCGCGTATTGTTGGGCTCGGCAGGTTCATGCTTCCAGCCCTGGACCACAGAGCACTCATTATCCTCAGAAAGAGGCCATGGATGTCGAGTGGTGTCAGGGTCAGATTATCAGAGGTCCGGCATATGTACAGTCCCCCACCTCTTGCCAGATACAGAGTTTGGAGAGACTGCTTGATGGTATCACTGCATGGTCAAACTGCTCAGACACCGCTTTAGGGCAAACAGAGCCCTGGAAAGCAGAAACACAAAACAAGCCAAAACCCCCAGACACGGGTTAATGGATATTGGTTTAAATAAAACCGGAGGGTTTGTTGGCTGTATGTGTGCGATGGAAAAAGTTGAAAGAGGGGTTTTTGTTGTCATCATTGTTCTTGTTGTGGAGAGGTTTAACATCATTGCAAGAGGCATGTTTCACATTAGTGCATGCTGTGAACCCTGTCCCACAGCACCTGGTAGTCTGGTGTGAGCCCAGGACCGAAGCCTGGTCCCTGGGGGGGTCTCAGCTGCAGCGACCACTCCTGTCAGCAGGGAGAGGAGCCCCGGCTGCCAGCCCATCGATTGCGAGGCCAGGAGGGAGCGTTACATCATTTAGTCTGACCTCAGACAGGAGCGAGGTGCTGGCTGACAAACAAAAAGAAAATTGCTGGGGTCTGAATCTCTGCACTGAGATACAGGATTTCTTTGTGACATTGTCCACTTTGACAAATAGGCTCTTCCACAAAAAATGTGATTAGTGGCAGGGACTCTCTGCATGAATTGTTTATACAGAAATGCGTGGATCAAAAGTAGAAGGTTCAGAGCTTCCAAATATAAAACCTGGAAGTGTATTTTACATGCCACTTGATCTGGTTTTCCATTGTTCCTCCTGCTCTTCAAGACTAGGACTGCTAGCAGAAACAGACTATTTTCCAATGAGAAAGAGCTTAGCCCCCCCCAAAAAAAAGAGATAAGAGGAAAAAAAGAAACAAATAATTGTTACATTTTGTTCAAATTTGTCTATAGAAACACTGTAAAACCACCTAATTTCTGACAAACATATTTTTCTCTCTCTTCTTCCTATTTCTTTCTTTTTTAACCTTCTACTTCTGATGAGAAAATGGCAAAGAAATGAACTGCAAAAAGTAGGTGATTATTTAGCAGAGGAATTTGGGATGCTGACTGCCCTGAGATCAGTTTTTACTTTACTTAACTTTTTTTCAAAAGTAACTCTTCAATATGCACTGAAAAAAATGCTATTTTCTTTAGAAATAACACAGCCACAACACTCACACAGATAGCATGGGGCTGGATCCATCTTACTGCACTTTGACATTCAGTCTTCACTTCTAGTTTTATGGATCTGACCCCCTACTATTTTAATTAAGCCTGGTACTTTTTCAGACTACCAATGGTCTCTGAAAGCAGAACAAGACAGTACCAAATTAGGCTCCTTGAAACTTATATCCCACCTTTTCCAATGCTAACAAATGTACATAAACCCTTTACAATGGCATGGGAGTGGAGCGTCACAGGAATGCCAGTCTGTATGGGGACATGATCCCCAGAGACAAGAGGGGTGAATTGCCTCCCCAGCCCCATGCATCTATCAGTCCGGTGCACCATCTGCCCCAAACCAGTGCATCCCGCAGGAGCTTGAGAAATGCATATCTGCTGCAGATAATCACGGGTGGCTGGTTTGTGTGGTGTGGCAGGAAAAGGGATGATAGTGTTTGTAGTTAATGAAGTCCAGTCCAAAGCTGCATCCTGCAGTAATTTATTACCTCAGAAAGCAGGGGTGCGATGCCAGACAACTAAGTGGTCCTGTGGGAGGGAAGGACACTGGGAAGGCAGGACCAGGAGGGTAGGAAGATGAGGTGGAGGAACCGTTCAGTGCCACCACTGCTGGGGACAGCAGCAGTGATCAGCAGAGCTTGTGGGGGGCATTTGTCACAGCTGGCTCGTAGAGAGCCTGCAGCAGGGCCCCTGCTGGGGATCTAAATCACACTGATTGCACAGTCAATAAAGAAAATCTCATCAATCACCATAACCAGGCTGTTGGCTTTTAAATCTCTTTGGATAAAAATTTGTTCATTGCTGTGTTGTTAGAAGTTCAGAGTACCTGCGCTGATTCCAGCAATGTTAGTAGCACAAAGTTGATTTGGAAAAGAGTTTTAATATAGACCAGATCAAGGCAAACACCAGTCTGTTTTTTTTCCATATAAGCCTGGAGCCACTCCTTGGGATGGCCAGCCTGTTTTAGAGGGGCCAATCTCTACCCACACTGATACAACTGAGACCAGGAAACATTCCCTGCCTGTCTGAATGAGCCAAACCAGCACCTCACTCTAAAAGAGTACCTGTAGGGCAGGTCTCATGGACACTGCTGGGGGTGGTGGGGCAGCAAGGCACAGGACAAGTCTCAGTGGGTACAGAGGTGCCCTGGTCCACGTGGGACAAAGGAGTCAGCTGACACCACCCATCTGTGTGCCACTGGGAAATATTCACCGAGGGCTGCCTGTCCAAAATGTCAGCAGTGAGACTGGCTGCAGAAACTGCTGGGGCATGGACCAGTCAGGGTATGTCTACAGTAGTAAATTAAGCAGCACTTGAGAGTCCTCCCTGGCACTGCAGCATAAGTATCTATAATCACTATAAACTATAATATCATGCACAAACTCTCAGAGCCAGCCCTGATACCCGTTTGGCCCATGCCAAATAGCACGACCCTGCTCAGCTCTTGCCTCTGAGGCAGCAGCACCTCAGGCCATCCCCAGTGGGGTACAGAGCCCTGCCTCAAGGTGGACAGAACTGGCTACCGTGGGCCCAGCCTGAGCTGCAGCACCAGCAGCACCTGCAGGCAGTTTGGTTTGGCAGCACAGCACTGCCTTGGAGAGCGTCTGGGTGCTCCTGTCCTGTGTCACCTGCTCCAAGCCCTTCCTGCTCCCTCGCCGTGATGGGAGCTCACCTCATCTGTTCCTACCTGGCTTATCCCCTTTCCTTCTTCTCTTCTTCTATTTCCCTTACCCTTCCTGAATGACACCAGTTATACAGTGATAACAAGATTTGGTCCCTTGCTTCTATCACCTCGGTCACCCTCATTACATCCCCACCTCATCCGTTTCCACAGTGCCCACCTGGGAAAGACCCCCTGCGCTGTGGTGTTTGTACAGCTGTGGCTGCACCCACTCACCTCCCAGCGGGAGGGAACCAGGCCCTTCCCCTTCACAGACGGGCAGGGGGCTGTGGGTGATCATGACCCAGCTGTGGTGACTGCTGGGGGGTTGAGGCTTGGCCATGCTGGGGGGAGAGGTGGTCCCCATGGCTTTTGTCCCCTCCTTGCTGCTGGCCCAAGGCCAGAGACAAACTGGAGGAGAGGTCCAGGTAAAAGCTCATTTAAAGGACTCGTCCCCTTCCAGGAGCTCCTTTTCTTCCCCTTTGGTGGTCCAATCTGCCAGGGTGCTCACAGCTGCCCCTTCCTCAGTGTCCTCCGCATGTGCACATGAATAATGTGGCCAGGGAAAGGAAAATCTCTGGGAATTTCGGTGTATCCCCTGGGAAAACCTCACTGAGGAAAGGCAGCTTTACCTGCCAGCACACATCCTGGAAACCCCCTGGGGCTCCCCTCTCTGCTTCTGCTGTCTCCTGAGGTCTGATTTAAATGGGAACCATGTGAAACTTCTGTGTTCCTGCCAGTGATGGATTATTTCAGGAGAAGGAAGGATGTGGGTTTGCCGTTTTCATCAGGACGTTCACCTGGTTCATCCTTAAGGATTGTAGAAGTAGGTTTGTAGTTGTGGAGGCATTTCTGAAAGTCCTGAAGAAATAGAAGTCCAAGGTTTTAGGAAGAGGTTTAGTTTTCAGCTAGTGCTGGCATTGCCAGCTGAAGAATCTGGCTGCCTAAAAGTCTGTCCAGATGGCAAAATCATGTCCCTGTATATCTCTGAAGGAGGTAGCACTTCAAAAGGCTTTCTGAATGAGTAAAACCAAGTGATGCATTTGTGCCTGTAAACCAGCAGCACATGGTTAGCCCATCCAAGGAAGAATGGCTAAACTATGGATTTTCAGTTTTTCTGGTGGAGTACTTTGAGCTAATAAAGGAGTTTTGACTTCTCTGCCTGTTTCAAAAAGTAAATAATTTGGTGCCAGGGTTTTTCAGCACTCTCAGTACCCTCTATCCCATCTCAGCCTGCAGAGCAGTGGGATACTTTTTAGGTTTTCCCTCCTGTTTTCCTGCTTATGGTCAAGTCTTCAGGCAGCTCTCCCTGTGGATGTCTGGGATGAAGCCCTTGCGCAGTGCAGGTAAGTGATTTCATTAAGTGAATGGTTTCCAGTGCACCCAAAATTCTGCAATCTGCAGATGCCAGCCTTGTGCTATCTGTGGTGTGTCTTGGAATGAGAGCAGGTTACAGGCTAGAGTAGGAAGGGCTGGAGTTTAACTGTGGCAGACACTGTGATATTCTCCACAATGCAAGAAAATATTTCTGTTAAGTGGAGGAAAACTCCCGAAGAGAGAAAGTATGATGCAATGGATAGTCAATACTGGCATAAACGGGTTTAAATTCTCCCAGCTCTTAGAGCACAGGGCAAAGTTAATTTGGCTTCTCTGTGCCTGCTGCAGTCTTTCAGTAAAAATCATATGTAAATTTTTCCCACCAAGGTAGCAGCAACACTTGCGAATAAAGACTTTCTTCATGACATAACATAATTCAATTCAAGAAATCAAATGAAAATTACCATCCTCTCCATGTAAGTTAAAGACCAAACACAAAATCTGGCAGGTTTAATCTGTCCATGTCCAGGTTTTGCACCACCAACCCAACATTGGCATTGCCCACCTGTACTGGCTTTCTAAGGGATTTCCAAAGAGGGCAGGGAGGTTTTACTGGGGATCGCACAGGAGGCTGGGGAGGGCACAGGGTCCCCAGTAAAGATGCCCAATAACTGTGAGATGCATGAAGGCTGGAGATGGCTCAGCAGTCCCGTGGGGCTGGTGGGAGCTTTTCATGGAGCTTTTCTTGCACTGATGAGGACTCAGGCCAGGAAGGAAAAATAGACACCTCATGTGATAGCTTTTATGCAAACTCTTCTATTAAGGCATTCATTTAATTTCTAAACCCATAAAAATGGAATGTACTTTCCATGTGGAAATAGCCACTTCCAAGCCCCTGGACCCTGATGAAGAAATTTATTACTTTTATCTGAAACACATTGCACGCATTGGATTGATCGTCCACATCCCAGTACCTCTCACTTCCTAGATTTAGTTATTTTCTGCTGAATCACGGTAGAAAACTTCTCACCCCGTCCAGATAGGATTTATTTTCAATTCACTGAGAGGAGAATCCATCACCTAGAGACCTAAGGAAGGGAATAATTTGGAAAGACTTCTCACTTGTCTCAGCTGGCAGCCAGTGTGCTCTTTCTGCAGGTGACAGACCCCAGAGCTGGGTGAATCAAGGAAGATCTGCACCCCACCCCTGCTGCTGGGCCCAGGGCCCCGCTTCACACATCTGCAAGGAGGTAGCAAACTACCACTGATTCTGTCCCTCACCCATACCTGGTCTGCTCAAGCACATAACCCTGCTGCAAGGCATGGTGGCTTCTGCAGGACCTGCCGCGGCTCCACACCCCATGGTGGGGACACTTGGGTTCATGCTTCAGCCTCTCAGGAGACCATCCAGCATCACATCCCAGAGCCAGGTCTCGCTCTCCCTCCTGTCTAGAGCAAGAGGAAGAACATCAGGTCTGATATTTTCACTGGTGCCAAAATGTGTGCGTGTGTACATATGTAACTTGAAACATATTGCTCATTTAATCTTTACTATATGTGCTTGGTAGACAAAATTGTGGCAACTCTAGAATAACAGGAATAGCAGTAACAGAAATAATTTGCTTTATGGTGGTTCAGGGAGAGGAACAAACTTGTTCTTCCTGCAGTGCAGTGCTCTTTCTTTGCCCTCCTGGTGACACATCAATCCAGACACTCGGAGCATCACGTTGGCACCAGCTGTAACCCCCATCCCCACCCTGGGTGGCAGTCAGGAAGGTTGAGTTTCCCTGAGCATCTTCCATCCTCTCTGCAGAGATTGTGCCTCTGGCTGGCCCTGGGTGGGTTCTTAAAGGGTTTCTGACCAACCTCTTGGTGCCACTTGCTGGCAGACATTGCACCAGATTAAGAAAGTGGTCTCTGTCCTCCCACCTGCAGCTTGTCTGGGAGTCTGCACTGAACAGTCCTTGTGGGTTTGAACAGAGGCAGGATGACAGACAGCACTGAGTTCTATAAGCTGATATGGTCAGAGCTCATGATACAAGGGAGTAAGCTGGGGAGAAAACCTGGGTCAGCATTCATCCTCCCTTCCCCTGCAGTATGCAGCTGTTTCTATCACTCTGTCACTAGACTGGGGATTCATGCTGATGCTGTAAAACAGTGATGGACAGACCATGACCGCCACATGTACTGTATTTTAAAATGCAGCTGGAGGACTCTCCTGAGCTGGAGTCCTGGTGGGCTCAAGCATGAGGACAACACCCTAGAGCATCTTAGGAGAAAAACCTTTCTCAAAAACACGTTTAACTCTGTGTGCTCTGCAGTGATCATCATGAGACCAACATCAGCTTTGTCACGTACTGACCTTTTGTCAAGCAGCTGACTTCAGAAGAACTTCTGGTAATAATGAGTCAATGTTTATCAAAGAAAGAACCTGCTGCTCTGATAACAGACACATGTGCACAAAAAGCAATTTCAATGTTCATTTCTTTGACTTCCAATTATGTATTTTAAGGTATTTGTCAAAAGTAGGCAGCAAAAAGGGCCGTGATAGTACAAGCATCGGCACGATCATTGCATTGAGAGAACATCTTCTCTGCAGGTATGGAGCAGTGTCAGCTACTCCTGTCACATAAGCTCCCACATGCAGAGAGGACACAGGAGTAAATATACCAGTGTCAATCCTGTCTTTCACTGTTACTAGCAGAAAGGGGTATTCTAGCACCCCACCACACTACTGCTTCATGGCCATGTGTGCCAGCACCTTTCCCTGCAGCGAGAGCGAGGTGAATTCTCCTGCTACTGCTTCATTTTTCTCTGCTAATAACACCCAGGAGCATCACTCATCTCCTCTGGGAAACTGCATTTGCTTTGGATTACACAGGTTGGGGCATCATAGGGGTGGTCTCAGCCATTTTGACTTGCCATCACCCTTCACAGGGCTTGGTCCCTGACACCACCAGGGAGCACGTGGTGCCTCCAGCTCTGCTTCGTGTTGCACAGGTGCCCACCCTTTGTGCTTGGCTGGTTTGCACCAACTTGATGACATTTTTGTTTCTGGCCCCTAGGAAATCACTCAAGTTCCTTGTCTCACCTCCAGCTTTGGCAGCAGTGCTTGGTGCACACACACACGTGCACACACACACACGCACTGTCACCTTCTTCTCTGTGACTCCCCACAGAAGGCTGAGGCCACTTTCCCACTTCACCCAAGAGAGATGATCTGCAGACACAGATAGTAGGGCTTGTTTGCCATTTGTAAACCCCATGGAGTAGTACACTGCTAACAACCTTCAGGAGTAAAAGTTGGGAGTTAGAGGTGGAAGCTGCTGAAATTCTGATCAAGTTGGCACAAAGTTTCGATAAAAAGCAGATGGCATTTTTTATCATTCTTTTTCCACTCAGTAAATGGGGCCAAATGTTCAGAAAGTTGTCTGCAAATATATCACCCTGCTTTTCAAGTATCTCAAAAAAATACTGCAAATATGACTTCTATAAGACAGGCATTCCCCAAAGGGTGCTAACCCGTCCTTTATTTGCCTCATGTCAATACTTGGCAGCAAGGAGCCATTTCTTGCCTCTGATGCGCCTCTGCTGTGTCACTCGTTACCAAAATAGCCTAATTCCCTGTAGCTCGTGCTTGTGTTCAGATAGCGGGTGGCCACACAGAGCCCGCTGTCCCGAAGTACAGATTTGAGGGTTTTGAGGTCTTTAAGAGGCAGGCAGCTTCCCTGCGGATTTACAGGAGACACCTTACCCATCTCTAATTGAAGCCAGCTTGGTTGCCTTTGCAGAGCACCCAGGTTGCCTCTGGGGGCTGAGCTGGGCTCACTGAAAGCAGCCTCCTCTCACTCTGTGTTAGAGTTTGGAGGTCTGTATCCAAGCCGGCTACTCCAGGGACCTTTTATAGACAGTGTGGAGAAGTGGGCACTGCTGGGAAAGGACATGGCTGCATCAGAGAAGGAAGCACAGTGCCCTGCAAGCGCCCATGTCTCCCCACTGCCCATAGAAGGAGCTCAGGGATGAGCAGCCCTCATGCAAATGCTGGTGCTGAGGGTGCTCTAGTTTGGGCAGACACCCACCAAGGTGTCATGCCCAGTTGGCTCTGTGAAGCAGTGGCTGCTGTGCTGACTAGTGTGGGGCCTGGAGCCCTGCCACTCAAGGGGAAATTTGGCAGCATCCAGGAGTCAGAAGCACAAACTGACTTTATCTTCTTCCCATACACACTTTATAGCAATGACTCCTTTAAATGCTCAAATCCCTCGTCTTTGCAGGAACTTTGCTGGATGGTGGAAAACAGTAACAAATTAATTTCTCATTTTCAGCCCCTCAAGCCTGTCCCTTCCCGCCGGAGTTCAGCACCATCGCTGTTATTCAGCAAAGGTTTGAGCAAGCCATGGTTGCCTTCAGCCAGGTATGTACATCATGTGCCATATATACAGTGCATGCACAGATGTTTAATGCCCAGGTGCAATGTGATATACCTTGGCTTGCCCATGTATATATTATATGGTGCCACTGTCAGCATCCTACACTAAAGAACCCCAGGCAAATTGCAGATGAGGGATTGTACATGTGGAGCCCAGAGAAGCTGAGCTGTCAGAGTTGTGGGTGCAGAGCAGGAGCTGCTGTTGTAGAGGGTATGGAGGGGAAAGGCGGTGGGAACTGCACCCCCTGGCATTGCCCCCAGCTCTTCTTCTCGCCCTCCTACCAGGCCTGTGTGAGCCCAACAGGAGCTCAGCCTCTTTCTCCCACCTCTCCCACCCAATGACAAGAGTGCCAGTGCTGGGTCTTTGTTCATATAGTTTCTGCCTATGCAGCTGAGAAGCCTCCATTGGTGGTTGCTGCTGCAGAACATTCAGATTCTTTGCTTTCCAACTGGTTTTCTTTCTTTTGGGTAGCAAAGCCTTAAAAATAGGCAGAAGAGTTGGCTGTGACAGCATTTACTGCTTTATTTTGTACAGGTCATGACTTGCCTAGCCAAAACAATGGGAAATTTCTGCTGATGTTTGTGGCAGTGCCTCCTTCCTTTGTTAAACTGATTTCCAATGAGCAGAGAAATGCTATCATTTGAACTGCAGATACTTCATTGCAATGCCCTGACTTCCCTTCTATTCTCTAATAAACCCAGTCCAGTTAGTCAAACAGCACTGCTAACTGGACATGGTGGTGTTGCAAGTAGGCTCACTATGTGTCAAAAAAAAAAGAGTCTTACGAGGAAAGACAGAAAGGGCAATGGTGTCTTGGGTCTTCAGGCAGCAAAAGTCTGAGTCCTTGAGCATTCCTCACTTGGGGAATGGGGCAAGTTTTGCTGTATGAGCACTTGCAGTTGATTATTCATCAGTTATGTCTCTCTTCAGAGCGAGCACATTTTTTGCATTTATTTCTCGACATAAACATCAGGAGCTGTCAGATTGTGAGAAAGGCTGAGTTTAACACATTTTCCTCTCACTGGAAACATTCCTGATTGAAGTATGTGCAGCAGCTCTGTGTGACACCTCCTGACTTGCCATATGGCTCCATCTCATAACCTACATCATCCTACAGCTTGGGGCACAGGTGGTACTCAAATGCTGAACAAGCGCCCAGGCAGGACTCACTTGCTCTGTTTTCTTTGATACCAGAATTTCCTAGGTGCTATAAGTGAAAAATACTATCGCCACTACCAACCTCTCCCACCCCCCACAAGCTCTACAAACTCCAGGAGCCTGCAGACAAAAAGGGGATGTTGATGTCTTTGTAGGAAGAAGGCAACAGGATCCCTGTGCTGACTGGTGATGGGTGACTGGTTGGAGGGGCAGTTGTGTCCCTCTCCAGCCCTGCATCCCTGCCACCTCCAGCCTCTGGCTTTGGCTTTCAGACCTCTGTCCATGAGAACAGAACCAACTGGGCAGGAAAATGGTCCCAGTGTCTCTTCCCCCTTCACGCACAATGTGGGTCCTCCCTCTCATTTCTGCAGGAGGTAGCATTTACCAAGAGCACAATGGTGTAGCTCACATTGTTGCTTGTGCCATTAACTGATTTGCAGCTGGTGGCAGCAGCTAATTTGTCTGTGGCCTGGGTGTATGGAGGAGGGAAGTGTGTTCTGGCAGTCTCCCATGTTTTTCTGTCCCTCCAGACAAAGCCAGTTAAAGTTATCTCAGCAGGACAAGCAAATGTCAGGTGCTAGCACTGGGCTGACCCTACAGTATGAAAAAAGACAGAGAGGGCAAGCAGCAGAACCAGTGACACCAGCCCTTGGGACACAAGTTTGTGCTTCAGACAGTGAGGTGGGGCAGAGCAGAGCTGGGGCTGCTGCTCCTCCAAGCAGCAGTTCGGCTGCAGCTGCTGCCTCCCTTTGCCCCAAGCTTTGCTGTCGCAGCCTGCCTGGCGGCCCAGGAAGCATCGCGTTCCAGGCAGGGTGGGCACGAGACCTGTGATGGTTTTCACTCTCCTGGCAGCTTGGTCCTGGGGAGACTGCCTGCTCTGCCGATCCCTCCAGCTGGTTCTGATCCTGCCGAGCAGCCTGGGCAGAGCCCCAGTGGCTTCACCGGCACCTGCCTCATGGCACTAATGGCAACAAAGGCCTTGAATCAGCTGGTCTCACAAAAGGAAGTATCATTTCCATTGAATACATTTGAGTTGATGAGCACACAAAACCTCTGAGGCACAGGAGAGGCTGGAGTGAAAGTCAGGTTAAACCCAGCTTCCTTTGTGCCGCAGACACAGTTCCTCCCTGAGAGCTCCCAGCCTGGTGGCCAAGCCACTGGTGGCTTCACCATAACACGAAGCAACAGAGAAGGCCCACAAAGCTCTGTATAAAGAGCTTCTTGTTTGTCTGTGATCAACACAAACTAATCAGCCTTTAAATAAAAGATATCTTTTGTATTTCAAAAATCTTTGCCATCTTGGGCAACACTCCAGACTTGGTCTAGAACCTCTGAACCTACAGAAGCATAAATAGAAAAGTCTCTATTATTCTTAATAGCAGGAAAATTGTCCCAAGTTGGGATTGTTATAAGGAACCCACCTTCAAAAAGCTGTCACCTTTTAAGGTTCAGAGCAGTCACACATGGAATATTCCCTGAGTTTTTCTGTGCAGGCAGGAAGCTATATGAATATCACAGAGCACTTACTGGATTGTTACCCTTCATGGCCACTATACAGCGAGAATAAATTTCAAGCGGAGGCAAAAGCCTTTGTGATCTGGTAGCCAAACCTGTTAACTAGCCAGTCCTGACTGTTCTCAGTCTAAATGGTGATTTTTCCCTTTCCCTACAGAGGTTCACAAACTACCTGACTGCGCTAATACAGGTCATTGTAGTAACTGAACCAGAAGTCATTTCCAGAAATTGATAAGTTTATTAATCTTTCAGATTCAACTGCCTAGAAACGAGTTTCTTCCAGCTCTCAAACCAATTCCTGGTTGCAGTCAGAATGCAGGGCATGCTCTAATCAGCTAGTCCAGACATTGACTGAAGAGTTAGCTCATGAGAGAAAGTCACTGCAGCGTCTGGTTTCTGGTTCTACTGAGCAATTATCAGTCACATTAGGAAAAGGTAACATAAGCATACTCCTAGGCTTACTTTCTGGTTATTAACCAACATGCCAATCAGAAATCCTTTGGATTTATGTTGGAAAACTATCAAAGACAAATATCAAGAAGTAAGCAGGGCAAACCTTCTGTTTTAAAACACACATCCTTCATAGCCAACTGAGACCCTGAAGGAACTTATTCCTTGGGATGTTGTCTAGAGGATATTTCCTGACTATTGATGTTTATTTTTGCAATGGGCATCTTCTCTGAGGCTGAATTTGCATATTGCTCATTAGGTGCTAAATTCATTGCTCAATCTTGGCAGGGAAGATATTAAACAAGGTGCATTCTCTTCAAACATTTATGGGGACAGGATTTCTACCTCAAAGGTTTTCCACTGTTTTTTCCACTGATGTAGTGTTGGAGAGGTCAGTGGAACCAGAACAACTCTTGCCATGAATGCAGACACAATTGCAAATCATGAGAGGAGCACTGCACTGAAGGCGACACTCAGCTGGGCTTTCAGGAGAGTGAGGCAAGTCTGATCTGCAGCTTTTACTGTGACATTGGAAAGTCATCTAATTAACCACTGTCTTGATTTCTAGACTGATAGTGATGATAGCGCTGCATTTCTTTGCAGAGGGAAACATCTCTTTTGGGGGTCTTCACACTGGTAGAATAAGGAGCTGGGGAGCTTGGGCTCTGTGTGGTCTTTTCTGTGTTGCCCTGGCTGCTTCCTCTGCCCAGGCAGCCAGGTCCAAGCAGGAAGGCACAGCATGTACTGAACTCTCCTACAGAGATGCTGGATCCCATCCCAACACTGAAGATCTGATTCCTGTCATCATGCAACCACATTTAGTTGCCTTTTTTTCTTTTTTTAAATGGTGTGACAGACTTGCTTTGCCAAGCGGAGAAAGCTGAGGGAAATATCTGCAGAGATGCAGAGGGGGTGAGTCATGCAGAGCCTGGGGGCTGACGGCAGAGACCCTTGTATGGAAGGCTGTAGTTAAAGGAGGTGGGAGGGTGGCCACAGGACTGAAGTGGGCAGGTGTAGATGAGTCAAGTGAAGGTTGTGGCAAAACAAGATCTCTGAGGGTGAAATCGGTGGGGTTGCTGGTAACACTGCGGAGTTTTATGGGTCAGCTCGTAGCTTCGATTTCCTTTCTATACCCTCCTACTACTTCTTAAGCTGATCCCGCCCTTTATTTTTTCTCTTCATTCACTTTTACTCTCTTCCTCCATTTTTCATCTTTTGTGTGCTTATGCTAGCGAAATGCTTTAGCTCTCTTGTTTAACCAGCTGATGATAGTACCCTGAGTTTTCTTGCATAGCCTGACTGATGGGAAAATAATTATTAAAAAAAGTAATACCATCATAGCACCAGCTGCGTGGAAGCATAGTGGATGGGGTGTTGCTTTTTGGGGGGGGAGAGTGGACATCCACCCCCTGCTCTGGTGCAGAGCATCTTCAGCATGACATTTCACCTCTCTGCACCACAAGTCACCATCTGTAACAAGGGGTTAATAATGCTGCCTTTCCTCATAGGCATATGGTGAGGAAAGGAGTTCTGATGAGAAACTCAGAGGCTGGCTGACATTATTATAGGTCTATGCTTTCTCTGGAAATGTTACGTTTTTGTTGAAAAAAAAAACCACTACAAGTATCACCCAAACTAAAAAGCTTCTCAATGGGAAAAATATGTCATCATTGTTGGTAGAGACCTTAAAACTTTTGTTCTACCTGTTTTCTAACTTTCTTGTGAGCTCTAGAAACTTGGCTTGCATCACTCCCCTTTATGCCTTTGATCAGTTATAGGCTCATGAAAGTTGCAATACAAATTTATTCAATGAACACCAAAAACATGGCTTTCACATCGGGAAAGCTAAGCAAGCTTTGAAACAATATCACCCTACCACTGATTGATGTCACCATCCAGATATGTGTGGCTCCAAGACCACTCAGTGGAGGCCATGATCTGATGAATTTGATGGGGTGAACTGGGAGCAGAGGAATCTCCCATACTGGGGCCAGCCAGCAGCAGGACAGCCTGAGAGTCCACACTGCTGGTGAGACAAGAGGTGCCCAGGTTGCAGTGGACCAGGCCAGCAAGGCATACATGCAGCTTTAACATGACTGGGACCTCAGGTGCTACTGCCCTGTTCTTGCTTGTCACCATGCCCTGTCTGGAAGTTAGGGCCAGCAGTGAAAGTTTGTAGGTGGGATCTCATAGATCTGGTACCAAGCCTGCTACTTGTGAATTACAGTGCTGAGTAACGGGGTTTGAAGTAAGCTGAAGATTTCCTGCTGGAGAAAACCTGGCAGCACTCACTTGCTCCATGTTACCTGCAGACTGCTGGGAGCAGGACACTCATTGGGTGGCCAGTGATGAGCATCCATCTCCCCTTGGCTAGCAGCAGCAACCCTACTTCTACACAGGAAAACGTGTACACTGGTTATGTCTCACACATGTCAAGTCAAATAGATTTTCTTACTTCTTATAAGCAGCTGCTGCACAGCCAGATGCTGAACCATACAGTTATTCCACAGGGGCACAGTCTGTGCTTCCACCAACACACCTTGTTTAAAGCAGTAAAACTTTTATCATGTGTCCAAGCCTCAGTTGTAAACAGCTTATCTTTAAACAGCTAGTATTTTAATTTAATTTTATTTCTAAATGGAACTCTCAGGCAATCCAGAAAACATTTTCCTGACCTTTTCTGCATACAAACAGCTATGGCCCATGAGAAAAGTGCAGGGGCAAGTGTGACATTGCTAGTAGACACATCTAGGACTTAGCTGAGTTCTGCAGTGCTGAAGACATCCAGACAAACTTTATCCAGTAATGGCCAGCACTCTGCAGCACCCACAGTATGCTTTTAGAATACAGGATTCTACTTTTCTCTTTTTTTTTTTTTAATCTTGTACCTAGAAAAGAGAGCTTGTGAAAGGAGTTAGAGGAATGGGGGCTCCAGTGTTGTGGCCCTGTCAAAAAACTAGTCTGAGAAGAGATAGCCTTAAACCGAGAGATGCACTGATGAAAATCAGGAGCATCACATTGCAGATCTCATTGAAGGCTAATTAACACCGGTGACTGCTTACATCCTGTCTGCTGGCGGAAAGGAAACATGCTGTAGGCGTCCCCAAGCTGACATTCATGCCTGGCATTTCCCCAGTGCTGCCGCAGTGGGGTGGGCAGCATGGCTGGCAGCATGGCCGGCAGCATGGTCAGCAGCATGCCAGCATGCAGACCACTGGTACCCCAGGTCCAGGAGAGCTGGTAGGGTCTGATGGTGGTCACGGGCTGACCCAGGGAGACTCCCTGCTGATGCCTCCACCAAGTTAACTGCTGACCCTTCTGCCTCAGCAGTTTTCTGCATGGTGTTTGCTGGTGGACTTGGAAATCTTGGACAGGCACACACGGCCCATTAACATGCAGGAGGACCTGTGCTGCCGAGCCTGCCAGGAGTGCTGCTAACCCTGACCACTGATAGTGATGCCTCCAGGGCCTCCAGCCAGGACCTTCCCTTGCTCCACAGCATGAGGCAGTCCATGGAGGTCTCCTGCCAGCAGAGCATCAGCCCTGGGCATGCTGGGGGACCAGCTCTGCTAGCAAACATGGTATTCTTGGGGACTTTCCCCAACACTGGCACAGGATCATCTCTCTCAGAAAGTGTTCAGGTGTTCCCAGCACGGCTCTGCCTGGGCCAGCCAACCTTGCCGTCAGCTCCTTGACACCATTCAGAAAGTGGCATGAGCTGGCTATCCCCAGTGGGATGCTTGGCAGGGTGAAAGACTTGAACAGCAAAGGTGTGGACTGCCCCATGCCAGGCTGCCCGAGAGCCAGGCCCATGCAGTGTGCCAGCACTGCCATGGCCTGTGTTTGACGTTTCCCCAGTCACCATGTGAGGACACTGTGAAGGACCATCTTCTGCCCTAAGCCCAGGGCATGGGCAGGACCTGGCCATGCTGGTGGTGCAACCCCAGTCTCCTTAGCTCCCTCCTGCACCCAGCAAACCCACTTTCCCCCCATTCATTTCATAGATCAGGCATGGGTGCAAGATTCCCTGGTACTACAAGAGCATTTGGGAGGCTACATTCACAATAACAGCATTGTCTGCCTCCTCTAACTGAGACTGCCCTGTGCAGCACCTCAGCTCTTGAGCAGGTTTTGCGGGCTGTTCTTCGGGTAGCCCTGGCAATGCGGCTTCTTTCGGGGCAGAGATGACAACCCTGTCTTCCCCATGGACACTGAAGACTTCCACCTTGGCTGCCCACAGTTGCCTCCCCTATAGGGGTGGAAAACCCTTCCTCTTGGAAGACACATCACAGCACCTTTGCATGTTTCCTCAGTGTGCCAAGCCCTGGCACCTGCCCCTTCCCATGGCACACAGGTGCGCTGCTCGGCCCTGCCTGGCCCTGCCCTGCTGGCAGTCCTGGCAGCAGCTCCCATCACTTCACTCAGCCACATGTCTCTGAGTCCAGGGGAGACCCTGGCAGTGCCTGGCCCTCCCCAGCCCCATGTAAGCTCCAGGAAAAAGCAAATCTGTGCCCTGCTGGTAGTGGGCTTGAAGGTGAGCTCCTCTGACCTGCAGTGTTGGGAGGCCATTGCTAATCCACACAGGTGCACTTCAATGCCCAGAGCTGACCTAGGTGGGACTCCGAGCTAAAGCCAGAGCAGAGCCAAACCTAATGTTTCACATTTAGCAAAGTTTGGTGTTTTCCTTTTCCACCTTATCTCCAATCCCATTTGTTGTGCTGCTGATTTCCTGCCTGCCCACAGGAAACTCACTTTCTCTTTCACCTCAGCATCCTCCCCAGGGAGGAATACTGAGATTTATGGGTGAATGAAAAGCAGCTGAGACCTGGGTCCTGTTGTTAGCCCAATGCAAGTGTACTTGGCATGTACTTGTGCAGCCCACTTGTGCCAGTGATGACAGGCACCTTAAAGAATAGGAAAGATGAGCCATAGAGGGGTTGGGGGCCATCCCAAAGCTATGATAAACCCCAGGGCTGAGCTCAGCCAAGTAACACATTCTGCACTTGCTCAGGTGTGCCTGAAGCAGTGTCTATTCCCTGGCAGAGAGCCTTCAGTGCTCACTGAAGCTAGGAGAGCTGGGCAAGTCTCATCTCAGCAAGGTGAGGTGCCTCCAGGTTTGTTTGGAGATCAGCTTTAAACCATGCCATGGAGTCAGCCTATATGGTTTATTTCAGCCACCAGCATGAATGGAGCCAAAGGGTTTACACCCACGCCCTGCCTGTGCTCTCACATTTGGCAGGCTTTTAAGCCCAGTCACACAGTTATCCAGTGCCTCCACTGCCAGGCAATCTCCTGCTAGCCAGGCCCAGGAGTGCTTAGTACCCAGGTTCAGCCAAGCACAGGTTCCTGCATCCTCACATGGCTTCAAGGGACCCAGAAGGGTTCTGTCCTTAAGAAAACCAAGGCTGAAATGGATAAACACGATCAGACAGCTCTTACTGCATGACACCTACTACTCCTACTCTTTCTCCTATCTACACGTCACTTCCCACAAATAACACCTTTTACTTCAGTCGCCACAAAACTGGTTAATAGTTAAATGTCAAGCAAAGCAGCAAAACCTTTGCAATTCTGCAGCAGCCCTGATCTCCCTGGTACCGCACAGCGGGTACAAGTGAGGGCTTGGGAGGAAGCAGCATGTACTGTGTATGTGGGTGTGCTCCTCTTGTTGCACAAAAGGAGGGTGTTACTGGAGCATCACTCATGTTTCTCATTCCACACGTGACCCTGTCACCTGCTTTGCAGAGTAAAAGGCATGTGGCAAGTTGCGAACGAGATGGGGAACAGCCAAATGGAGCTGCAGTTGGCTGATGTAGGAGAATCTTCATGTGCCTTGAAGGTGTGCTTCACGCTGCATTGCTCTGACTCTGCTCTCTTTGAAGTCTCTGAAGATTTGAGTGTTACCTGTCATGAGAGCCAGGTGTAAATGAGATAGACAATCCATCTGTACTTCTTAACCCTCCACGAGAGAGTGCAAACTGGAAGGTGCTTGATCCCAAGTTGGTCTTAGCCCTGGTCACTGAAGGATCTGCGGCCATGGATGGATCCATGGTTTGCCAGATGCAAATGTCCTTACTGCCCTTCCAGGAAAAGTGTAACTGTCTATAGGCTACCCAAGCCAACAGAGGACCCTATTGTACTGCAGATAGGCCTGCACATTTGGGCTTTATATGGAAACACAACTCAGATGCTGAAGCTGTTATATCGTCAGACACCAACCTAGTTTCCTCTTTTGTCCCAGGCAGCACTCACATCCCACTGTTCACTGCATCTTTTAAAATTCACATTGAAGGAACCTGTGTTGGGGGACAGTCACAGTGGTTCCACTGCTCCACATGTATTGGTGGATTAACGAGATCTGAGTGTGGAAATTAGCCCCACAAAGCTGCAGCCTGAGGCAACAGTGCTTGTTTTGTATATGGAAGAAATGGCAATTGCTGAGATTTCAAGTACCCAGTGAAAAGCAAGTGGCATGAGGAGCTCCCACTGGAGGATAAAGTATCTCCTTGGTGCTTCCTGTGCAACACCTGTCCATGAGGAGATGTGCTATTTCATTTTAGATCAGTTGTAACCATAAAAGCAAAATACCATTTTCTTTCATGTCAAAATGAGGTCCCACCAAGTTGCCCACGTCTGGGCAGGAGGAGGAATTTTAGTCCAACTCATTGCATCTATTTCTTACTGAACAACATAATCCAGAAAAATAATATAAATCCTGCCGACTATTGTTTTCCTAAGCCTGTTGTAGCCAGCCTGACCCCACAAAGCTCATCTAGGAGGATGCCTTATCCCTATCCTCACTGTGTATCTACTGTATGCAAGCCCTTTGCTTCTTGGAAATGCTCTTGATCAAAATGGCTCATGTCATCCACGATTCATTCTCTACATTGTGTATCCATATACAGGAAATTCATCAACAGCTCAGTTCTGCCTGAGTGTGAGTCTGGATTTCCAAAGACATCAGCTGCACAGAGTTACCCAGGATCTATGGACAGACTTGTCCACCAGTGTCCACGTGGCCTGTGACACCCAGTCCTGGCTTTGCTGGGGGTGGCACAGTGCTTTTACCTTCTGTGTGTCAGTGGACCACATCTCACATTAATTCAGGTAGATGTTGGAAGCCAGGAGAGGTGGTTTTTTTAAAGCATCCTTCAGCTGTTTATTATCAAGACAACCACTCATAAGGAACCTGATATGTACCCTAAGCTGATGTGACCTTTGGGTATACACAAAACAATTAGCAGTAGTAAGAAGGTTAATTTTACCTTAGAAAAGTGTTTCAAGCACTGGAACTGAAGGACTGTTGACACACTGGTGTCTATATTTTTTAAAGGATTTGGAAACTGCAGAAAGATACCATAAAAATTGCTGCAGGGTTTGAGAAAGCTCTACAGTGTGAATCTGAAGGATATCAGCCTGGATAGATTACCACAAAGAAGGAGATGACTCAGGGCATGTGTGTGGATTCATTCATGTAGGGGAAATGGCTGCCACAAGGGGCTCTTGAAAGTAGCAGAAACAGGCGTTAGGAGAAGTGGTAGCTTTACAAGCTGGGAAAAATAAAATGTGGAGATAACCACATCGTTAATAAGCAATTGTGAAAGTTTGAACCATGGGGAAAGAAATAAAATCTCAAGGTGAATGGTGGTGTCTCTGTTGAGATCTCCAGGTGGAAGGGAGGAGCCTTTTGGGAGGTGTATGTGTTAACTAAAAGCAGGAGTATTTTAGTCAGCCACACATTGCTGGCGGGGCTCTCTCACAGATAGACCAGCTGAAATTCCAGTGTGGGCATGCAGCCAGACTAGATGATTATGTGGATTCTTTCCTGGCTTGGAATGGTGGATGAAATTATGTGTTCATGTTACCTGTTTTCCTAAGGAAAAAAGAAAACCATCTCTCTCTGCTTGATATGCCCCGTCCTGCTGTCCTTGCCTGAGTACAGTTTCCATGAGCCTCATCAAAGTGTTGTTCACATAACTCTATAAAGCCAAGGCCAGATCTCACTCTTGGTGCTTCTCCTGGCTCAGACCGTGATTCTGACATGCCACCTTCACTGCTTCATTGCAAAATAAAGGCCCAATTGCAAGACGGGAAAATAACAAGCATCTAAAAGGGACAAAACATATCCAGATGCATACATATGCTTGCTTTCTTGGGCAAGAAAGTACAGCCAGCCACACTTTGCTCTTATCTGCTGTTGTAAGGCTGGCCCCATGGTGGCCCTGCATTGCAGCCTCACAGAAACCCAGTGGTAAGCATCCATCTCCCCTTGGCTAAGAGCAGCAAATCTACCTCTATACAAGAAAATGTGTACGCTGATTATGTCTCCCAAATGTCAAGTCAAATAGATTTTCTTACTTCTTAAACTTCTCTTTCTTTCGTATAATATCTCTAAAAATAATCCCTGAAACCCCCCTACCTTAAGTGTTTTTTGAAAAATAACAAAAAAACCCAAGAAACTCTCCAGTCAGTTATAAACAGATGACGGGAAAATCCTGCACTTGACTAATTGTAATACTGCAGCTGGGCTTTGTCTTTGGGGATTTCTCAAAGTTCAACTTCTGCACGAGTGAGCTAAGAGGCAAAGCGAAAGCGAAAATTTGGCTCTGTTTGGAGCCCTGCTAAACCAACCACAGATGAGCTGGCTAAATCTGTGGCTCTGCTTTTACTGACCTACGCCAAACAAAACAAACAGGTCTTTTTGGTGCTGGCTTCAAGGAGAAATTTAAAAGGAGCCCTATTTCTTAAGAAGAGCTGCTCAAAATCTTATTTTTGGCAGGCTGCTGGGGACTTTCTTGCTGAAAGAGGAAGAAGCACAAGAAGTTGACTCACATTTCAAATAGTTGGTTTTCAGCTGAGGAAACCTTACTTTTTCCAGTGAAAGCATTTTATACTCAGTTAAGCTTTTCATGATGCAGAATTTATTTCCTAAACCATTTCAGTCATCCCTTCATTTTGCAAAGAGACAAATCTAACTTATTTTTCCTCAGCAAATTTACAATTTTGACCCTGGCGGGGGCTCACCATGGAGCTGGCTGGGGGGAGCAGCATGGTCAAGTGGCTGCTGCTGCCCCGTCAGCACCCCATGAATTCGGACCTGGCAAATGGTCACATCACTGCCCCCATCCGCAGCCCAGGGAAATCCACCCCCATCGTAACTTGAGAGACCCTACTTACGGCAGACCTCTCCAGACTATTGTGTTGAGGTTATAAAACTATTTCCCAGGAAAGCGGTACCAGATTCCTTGTTTGAAAAGGATTACCAGATCACTTCAAACTGGTAGCCTTCTCCACGCCCGGACCCCAGGTATCTGCTGTATCCAGGCTATAACCTGATCAGGCAGAAACTGGGTCCCTGTTTCATCATGCTGCCCTTATTTGGTTGAGCCCCAGGCACTGTGCTATAATAAGCAAGGTTAATAATAAAAATGCTAATGACTAGATCAACAACATCAGAATCAATCAAGCGTGCCCACCCTCGGACTCCAAACCCAGTCTTTCTATACATAGCATACTGACACAGTAACCTTTCCTTATCTAAACAATTGATTGACTCTTTATCTAGTGTTTAAGCATTCATGAGTGGCTTTTAGATCATCCATCTGATGTTTCCCAATTTATATATGAAAGGCATGAGCTTTCACTTCAGGAGCTTGTACAAAGCTTGTGCACACTTTGATACCCACCACTCTTGCACACCTGTGTTCTGCCATAGACAGCTCTCCTCCTCCTCCACTCTTTTAGTTGGGCTTCTCCATTCAGACTCTGGTACTACTGTCTTTGGTTCGGATACTCTCTAATGAGCAAATCCTCAAAACATGTGGAGGTGAGACAGCCAGCGGCTCTGCTTATTTTAGAGAAACTTCGAAATGTAGTCATCCAGGAGGACACTAAAGGCAGAAAGGGAATTTCCCTGGACAGACGGGGAGGTTTGCCAGGACAGCTATAGGGAAGTTCAAAGCACAGAGAAAGTTAGGTCCAACCTTTACATTGATTTCATCTGCTTCGCAGACAATACATGTTCCTCTGGACTCTTTGTTGGGTAAAGTGCTCATTTCAGGGTCCCAACTCTTCTTTTTTTTTTTTTTTTAAATTTCATTTTAAAAATCATTTTTGCAAGTTTTGCAGCTGGAGGAAAACGAAGGAGGCTAGGCAGTCTGAGGGGAGTGATGCAGAAGTTGAGTAGACTGTGTAGGCCATTATTCAGAAAATACTGCCACTGCAAACTGGTGCCAGCTGGATGTGTTCCAATCTAGTATGTAAATAGAGCTGGCTAGCAACTTTTAGCAAAATATTTGCCCAGTGGACCAGAACAGCTCTTTTGTAGCAGTAGAAGTAAAGGTTTTCTGAACCCTAATAGACACAGAATGGGTTATAAAGTATGGTCATCCCTGGTATCTGGTGTTTATTTTTCAGTTGGGCTTTGGGTGTGATTTTTGTTTTTCTTTTATTTTCCCTGCAGCTGCTCTGTATGCATGCATCTAAACTCTGTGTGGCTCATACATCTAGTAAAAATGATCACATCCTCCTGTGTCCCAGCCAGGTAATTGTGCCGTGTATTTGGAAATGCACTACAAATCAGACTAATTTTCCTTTGCTTGGGACTCTGTGCTTCAGGGCCCAAAGGATTTGCTTTTGTTCTTAGAAAGACCCTCTCCTCAGGTAAAATTATCAGCCTAAGCTCTAAATCCTGGGGGGAGAAAAAAAATACCAGCTTTTCTGAAAGAGCCTCTGCCATAGTCTTACACCACAATCACCCCTGCACAGCCTTTCTCTTCACACATTCAGCCTGTGCACAGATCAGCCAGCCCACCACACTGCGTTGACTTTACATTTTCCTCCTACATTCAAATGCTTCTTCATAAACCCCACACTTCTTAAATTACTCAAGGGGGAACTTAATTTATTGGTCTGAAGGTCTGGGAAATAACAAAGGTTACCCCTCCTGCTTCAGCCTCAGTTGCAATATTTGCCTCATAAATGGACAAAGAACATCTTGTGTTTCCCATCAATACTATTCATTTCTGCTGAGAAGTGACATGTCAGAGAGAGCTGACTGAAAAGAACAGAAAGATTTAAATATATTCCTATCTAATTTCTTCTCACAGTCAGTTTAGATGTAGTTTTTCATTTCCATTGCTTTGGGTAATTAAAAAAAGTTTCAGTTATTGTATTAGATAGACATCCCATCAGAAATTCCCCTAGATGATACCTATACACAGAATTCTTAACATTGATTTGCAATGTCACTATTGTGAGACTGTGATACAGACTTTTTGGTTTTTTCTGCTGAGAAGCACATGGAAGAGTAGCAGTCTTTCTCTGGGTGTTTTTGGTTTTGTTGCTGTGTCTTTGTGTTTTCTTGTTTTGTTTGTTTGTGTTTGGGGGGTTTGTTGGTTTGTTTTTGTTTTTTGTTGGTGGTGTTGGTGGTGATGGTGGTGTTTTGTTTGGTTTGGTTTTTTTTCTTCCTGGTATGGCTACTGGCAGTTGTGAATCTTGTCTTTGTTTTTCTTGGCCTCTTCTTGGATGGCAGAGGAAGGTGAATGGGAACTCAGTTGACACAAAAAGAAGAAAAATGTCTGTGTCTGTTCATTTTAATCTACCTTCTTGCAGCAGACAATGTTAAAAAAGCATAACTTTAAGGAGCCTTCAAGGAAAACCAGAGTAATTAAAACCAGAATTTCGGCTATAAGCCCATTCAAGATTTTTTGTCTTGCTTACATTGTGTGAAAAGAAATAGCAGAACACATTAATTCACTGTGTTAGTCATTCTTTAACATAACTGCATGCTGCTTTACAGAGAACAACCAAGACAACGGTGTCTCTGGATATGACTGAGAGAACTGAGTGATGCAAAAAGCAGAGGTTCTATCAGAGAGGAAGGCTCTTCTGCCTTCAGGGACAGTAAGCTCAGAGTCCTGCTGCCAAGACTTAGTGCAAAAGGCAGGCATATGTGTCACAGCTTGCATGGATTAGAGAAACATTCGTTAATTGGTTTTATTTTGGGAGTAGAAGATGTTCCAGAAGAATACTCTGGGTCCCTACCAGCAATCTTTCCTTAGAATATTGTGCTCCTCTGCCCACAGGGACAGAAGCTGATGTACTGGTAAAACTGAAGTGGTTACTAGTGGATTGTAATTCCTACTTTGTTTAGGCAGACAGTTTCTCATAAAATAAGAACCAAAATCAGCGTTCTCCTATACTCGTGTCGAGAATAAAAAAAATCAATAAACTTGGGGCTTGGAAGAAAAAGCTTCTTATAAAGGCATAAGAACTGTAACTGTTTCTGAAGCAAGTAGCATCATTTGCCATTAGAGATAGAAACCCAGATTAGGTGGTTTACCAGCCTGATCCAGCTTGCCAATTCCTATATTCCTATGCTTTCTGTAGGCCTTTTCCCCCAATGAGATAGCTCAAGCTGAAAATTCAGCTGTGTTCAGGGCTTCCATGAGCTGATGAGTATTTGGATACAGAGGTTAGCTGTGGTCACCTGTAGGGGCTTCCCACCACCACACATCTTCACAGATCTTAGTTTCAATTGGAACTACAAGCAGAAGTTCCAGAATAGCACAAGAAAGGATATTCCCCAAATTGTTTCTAAAATTGTGAAGTAGAAGAAAGAGCTGGTAAGACCTCCAGAACTAATACAAATGCTAGCCTCATTCACAGGATATGAGTTCTTGTTGAGTGCTTCTGCCACTCAGATTTTTGGGCTTCCCCATCCTTGAGTACATTTTTAATATCATGTAAGGGGACTACTATTGGCTATTCAGAGAACCACAAACTCTCAGGATCAGCCCACAATGCAAAAGCCTTCAGGTTGTTTTAGTGTATTGCTTGGGGATTTGCTCTATAGACACCTCAAAACAGTCATTATACAGAAAGGTCATGGTAGTGCCCCTAAACGGGCACCATATGGCTCAGAACTATTACAGATGTGAATTATAACTGTGGTCTGCCGACCTACCCTGGATGTCTGTATTTTTCTTTCAAGTAAAAAGGACAAAATTGTGTAGACAAACAAATGTTGCCTATCTGAATATATGGATGTCTGTATATGTAACTATACATTCAATGGGATGGATCCTGTTGTCTTTTCTTTACACAACGCATTTTCATAAGGAGACAATGATGATAATGCTCAGGTTGCTCTGTTTTAGGTCAGCCTCCTCAAAATTCAAGTTTCCTTCTTCATTTTGGAATTACTAGGTGGAATAAAAATAGCTTGTTCAGTGACATATGGTCACCCATTCCAAAAGCAGAATCCCGCTTTATCACCATCAGCTCGGAGCACTGACTGGGAGGTTGTCTGTTGCAGTGGCTGTGTAGCCAGTGCCATTTGATAGCCCTGGAAGACCTTCCCAAGGCTGGAAGGACTGTTTGCACTGATTGCAGCACAGAGCACATAGGCTGTGAGTAGGTCGTATCTGGAGAAGCAGTTATCGCTCCCTGACCTTCCTCCTGGCCCTGAGGTTTGGGGTCTGGCTGCAATATCTTCCAGGTTAGAAAATACTTCCAAAAGACACTTAGTGCTGTTAAGTTTCATACTCTGAAAAGAAGATCTGTTTGGCTGACCTCCTCTGCTCTGCTTCCAAGGGTGTGTCTCTCATGATACCCCATGCCAAGATGCCTCATATGGCAGAGACAAGAAGCATGAAGAGGTTTGTGAGCTGATTCCAAGGGACCAACCAGGATCTGAGGAGACCTGGAGAAGAACGATGCCACCCCAGGCATGTCATTTTCTTGCCTTGCAAAGCCTGTCTTCTTCGCCTCTCTTTTGCCATGAAGGGAGAATGGCAGAACTGCTGCTGTGCTAACCTTGCAACCAACTGAGACTGTCATCTGAGGGGATGCTGAGGTACCTCAGGAACAAGGCAAGACAGAGAAAGTACCCCAGTGACACAGACTGATGAACACAGATAGTGTTCAGCATATTTAAAATGCAGCCTGCATGAGTGTCAGCAATATGACACATAAAATAAGAGCTATTTGTATTTGGGCTGATGGATACACATTTTATTGTGTGTGTTCTGGTTTCTGATGGTCTGCAAAGGCTCAAACTTGTCTGTGAAAGGTTCAAACTCCCAAGTGAAAAATGTAAAAAATTAGCTTGAAGTCACCCAAAGATGATGTTGACAAATAACAGTTTCTCAGGGATCCAAGAAAAAAGATTTTGCCTCAGCTTGGGCTGGCTGAATATTGGTTGATGAAGTAGGAATTTGACAACTGCAGGCTTTTCTCTGTGTTACCAGATAATCTGAAACCCCACCTCTGGCTTTTTCCAATATAATGTGGTTCGTAATCACTACTCAGTCAGCTTCTGTGAGGACAACAGCAGTGATGATCTTCTTAGCACTGGGGGAAGGCCCAGTGGGGCAATGATGATCAACATATTCCAGCAAATGGAGAATTCTGGTCATGGGAATAAGCAATTCAGCAAATTTCTCAAACAGCAAAAGGCACATAGTCACCTTGAAAAGAATAACACAAGCCAAACTAAGTCACTTGACTGGCGAACAAATGAAGCACTCATTTAAAAGAAACCAGGTGTATATGAGTTGCAGAAAACTTTCACACTTGCACAACAAGCCACTGGGCACTGAGGCAAGACACCGACCAGCTGCCGTGGATCATATGATGCCATCAGTCACATGAACCAGCTTTGCAGAGAAAATCTCTCATGAACCTTTTAGGCAGTTACTCAGCAGATTAGCTGTGGTTGCCCTTGTGAAGGTTTTCTATCTGTCTTCCCGATTTTGTAGCTTTATGTATTCTTAAACTCTTGTTCTCAAGTGTCCTGAACAGGGTTAAAGATAGAGATGGGCAAAGGCCCCCAATCTCTGTGAGGTGAGAGTGGGCAAACTTTCACCTTTCCATATTCCAGTGTAGATTGTTGCAAGCCTAAAAATGGTTATAGCTGGTCAGATTAAAGGGATGTGTTTCTCCCTGGTTGCTTGCTTAGTACAGCACAAGGAAGCAGACCCCGCTTCTAGTTTATCAGCCTCCCACATGCAAACAAAAAGTCAAACACCTCAGAACCTGCCAGTTTCTCTCTGAAAAGAAGGAGAGCATGAAGAAATGTCATCAGCGACTGCCTTCTGAATGCACAGTGGGCTGGAACATCCTCTCATTGGCACTGCTATCACTCAGCCTTCACAGGAGCCACTTGCTGACATGTGCAATCACAACTGCAGATCTGCCTCTGCTCTCATTCCTTTTTTGCCTTTCTGCCTTTTGCTTGGTCCAGGTGGAGGCATAAACCCAACTACTGTCTGGGTCTGGGAACATTTTGCACTCACTGTGCCCTGGGAAAAGCAGGGGAGAACCCAGCTTAGAGCATCCCCAGGTGGCATGATGGGAGCCTACAGCAGCTATTACAGTGCTGTCCAGAAAAATCAGACATGGAAATCCCAGGCTTCTTTTATCATAAGGAGGCATAAGAGTGGTACAGACCTATGCTGCTGAAGGCAACCTGGGCAAATAAATGAGATGCACCTCAGTGCATAAAAGAGTAGAATGAGAGCTACTACTGGGGAGAACAATTTAAAAGCAAGATGCTACTATTATTATGTGAGCAGTATAGGTGGAAGGAAAACGGTGGTGTCCTAGGAGCTGCAAAAGGAAAATGTCTGTCTTTATCAGGAACTGAAGGAAGCCCTTTTCTATGTAGAAGAACATGAAGTAGTTTTTATTCAATCTCAGTTTATTTCTTCATATGGAAAATAGGCTCCCTCCAGTTTTCCTCTTAGACTGAAGGAAATGTGCTATCATTCATGTTGTCTATGCTACTCTCTACATACTGTTTACCACATGTACAGTGTTACGGGAAATACTGAACATCTGAGCCTGTGGTTTAAGCCCCTTTATAGTCAATGGGGAGAAAGAGGCAGTTCCAGCTGCAGAAACCCTCTGAGCTTTTCTTAGGTTACTACCATAGGACAGGATTCCTTCCCACATAGACATGACTTGTTCTCTCTCTGGACTATGGAGAGAATCTAGTTGACTAACTTGGATGTAGAGGTGTCAATCTGGACAGGGAAAATAGCCAAAGGATGTTATGCCTACTACCTCTTGCATTGACAGGAATGTCTCATCAGTTCCTCACGATGCTCCATGGGACTGTCTGTGTCCACTCAGTTTCAGCCTTTGACTACCTGCTCTTGGGGAAAAAGCTGTTATTTTGTGCTGCATTTGAATGGCACATTGGGCAATAAGGGTTCACTCTGTGCTCCTTCAGCAAAGCCTTATTGTTGCCACACACTAAACTGATTATAACTATCATCCCAAAAGATGAAAGTATGTTTGTCTCATACTTCTGTGATTTCAGTGTTAGGATACCAGTGCTAGTGAAAATGGCAGGATGGAGGGAAAAAATGGAGACCTATGTCATAGTTCGGAAGCCATGGCAGTGCCAGTCAGCATGTCTTCACAGCAGTGACTGTTGTTGATTTCAGCCATCTGAGTTTCTGGGCCTTCATTCCCCAGGCTCTTCTTTGGCAAAATGACTCTCCCAGAGATGGTTCCCAGGGTTACCCTAAGAAGGCAACCTAGAAGTGAATTCTTGCTGCTCCCCTTTGCAGCTGCGGCACCACCTTCTGCCTGAAGGACAGGCTGGGCCTCAGCGAGCTGGGGGTTGTGTGCAGTGAGAAGACACCACTCAGGTATGAAGAGCAGAAGGTATTCACCTTCAGACGCAGTAGTTCTCTTATCCTTGTCTGGCCCATCAGCTTCCCTGTTGCCACTTTCTGGTGAATTTTGGTGACATTTCACATTGCTGTGCTGGGTTGTATGGCATAGCATTCATCTGCCACCTGATGTGGGCTACCTCAGGCTTGTGTCAGAATGTGGGAAGTGAAAGTAGAGGCATCAGTTTGTATTTAGACCGTGACCACATTATTTTGAATTGATGCTCTCCCCTTTGTAAACAGGCCACGCAGTAAGCATGCAGCACCACAGCAGCAAGGCCAGATTTGCAGGAGGGGGTACACTGAGCAGCGGGCATGTGTAGGCAGCTGGAACAAGAAGGGCAGATGTGCAGGGGTGCGTCTTTTGTGTACTCCTGCCAAGCGGAAAGTGGTCTCTCTTGGTCACAGAAGACCGCAGATTTACTTTCACCTAAGAGCTGTCAAAACCAGTTAAACATCAGTTAGCACCATTACTCTCAGCAGTCTTGAACTGCAAGTCGTGACAGCTCTGTAAGACGTGGATGGCCTGTAAAGTCCAGAGAACCACTGAGTTCTCTTTATTTAATGACAGAGCTCACCAGTAAGTGGCAGCTATACAAGAAGTAGAGATCCAGGACTGAAAGGGACTACCGTAAAGACATCCTCCAGCTTCAGGCAGTTTTGTGTCAGACAAGCCTTTAGTTATTTTATCTCTCTGCTCTTAATATGCCAAAGGAGGACAGGACCACACCTTTCTTCTACCTCATCTCCTCTGTCCATTGCAATCTGTGTGTTCTCGGGGCCAATGGCAGCCTCTTGTTAGATCCAAGAGCAATGGAGAGCTCCTTTTTGGACAGGTCCTTTTCATATCATTGAGATGTGGCCCCGGTCCTGGCCTCCAATCTCTTTCTCTATCACCAGGGAGATGACCCCCTCACCATCTCTGCTTCCCATTTGCTTCAAATAAGCAAGGGAAATTAAGCATCGCCCTCTTCTGAAGCACCACGAGATCAGGGGTAAGAGGTACCTCAGGCCTTCACCTACCGTTTAGCAAGCAGCAAGCTGAGACTCTGAAACTATATGTGGCTGCCAGAGCAGGACCCAGATAATGAATTTGTTAGCTGTGGCTTGCTGGCCACACTGTTTTCATTGACAGAAAGTTCCCACAGTACAGGATAGGGGCAGGTGCTGCCATGTCAGATCCTGTTACCAACCTTGCACAGTCTCCGTGAGAGTTAACAGAGGAATGTGCTGCTTTGGAAAAGCCCTGGTCACCTCCTTGGGACATTGCCTTGACCACTCTGAGGAACAATCCTGACAGTGCAGTGCCTGCAGCCATTGTATTGGTGTGAAGAGACTCCAGAACAGCAGCCTTACATTCAGCAGAAGTAAGAATGGGAAAAAAAGAAGGGGAAAGGCTGATCATGTGGATTTCCCATGTAGAAGCAGTGCTCCTTCATCCTGGGATGGGACTGGGCGGACGCAGGCACATGCAGCACCAGTGGTGCTCCAGAAGAAACCTACAGTCTGTGCTCAGGGCCCAAGGGGACGTGGTATTTAGGCTTGTTAGCCCTTGATGACTGACATTCAAACAACCCTGGCCTCATCGGCCCCTCTTTTGTGAGGGATTCCTGATCTTTTCAGATACAGGATGAAGGGCTGGGTGACAAAACCTTTACTTATCCCATGCAAAGTTTGAGTCTTAAAAGTTTTCAGAAAAAAATTATATTTAGAGTGCACAAAATGCCAGCCCCCCAAGGTATTTATCAAGAACCTGGGAGGGAAGATTAAAGAGTTACACTGAAATAAACAGCAGTGGGAAAATCAGGCTACCCAGACACTTCATGTCAATCATAGACTTACTAATATTGGGTCTTTTGTCACAAACTAGTAAAACAAAAGTTAAATTCAGAGGGTGGATTTTGATTGCAACATCATTCTCTGTGATGTCTGTTTATGAATATGTTGAACCTCTAAGAAAAACATCTCCATAAACTACAGCAATAACTGCCCCTCTTGCAAAACGTATTCCAGGAAATCATGAGGGAAATAATATGTCTAGTGAGGAATCCATTTCCAGGAAGAAGACTCAGACTGGATGGGCCAAAGAGAAGAGAAACTGAACAGTGTGGAGAGGAAACATAAAACTGTGTAGTAACTGCATATCTCAACGCAGAAATAAAAATGCGCTAGAAAACATCACATGGGTTGTGATGAGATGTATTAAAATTTTTTGAACCGAGAAAGATAAGAATATTATTTACATGCATCCTAGGCCCACTCTTTATGCATTGAAGAGCAAATGGAGAAACATGCATAAACAGCTGAGAAGCCAGAGGACAGATTCCTGCTTCTTGTCACTTTTTCCATCTACCTTCCACAGGTCTCTGACCTCCATTCTACCACTGCCCTCAACTATGGGCACTGGTCTAGTTGGGTAACATGGGGCTGACCAGAGCTGCTTGCTCCTCACTGAGCACTCTCTGTTGTCTACTCAACTTCTGAAATCATTATATGTAACTTTCACTAGTATCTGCATTTCTTACTCCACCTCACCATCAGACCACGATACGAAAAGAGAAAATGAGAGATAAAAAGAGAGGAATACCATATCTGAGTAGGTATTAAGGAATTATTTCTCTCTGCTAATGATTACTTGGTATGTTTGTCTCCCTGAAGATGTCATCCAAATGCCCTTGCCATGAGCCCTCCCACTATGCACCAGCTGAAGGACTTGAACCCTTTGCCATGGTAAGGTTTGAGTCAAAAAACAAGTCACAGTGGCTTGCAGCAAGTGAGGGCTACTATCTCAAATATAAGGATGCTTATTTGCATCTGAGGAGTCAGCCAGCTCCTCACCCAACATTTCTGTCAACTGGCTGCCTCTCCTCATGGGCCCCATGCCCACCACACTGCAGGTAGAAGCTGTTCAGCTGACTAAACCATCTCCCATCTCCCTGGTCTGTTGCAGCCATTTTGACAGCTGTCAAATGTCCTCAGCACGGCAGCTGCTGATGTTGCTGGGTTGGTACTGATGGGAACTTGGCCTCAAGTGTTCCTTCATTTAGTTGTTATTCGGACAGGCCAACAAAGTGTTCCCAAGGCAACCCAAGCTTGGGAAGGTCCTTGAGAATGTTTAGTACTTTTTATCTTCCCAAAAGCAGAGCAGACTTTGAGAAAATAATGCAAAGGTATTTGTACCACTCTGTAGCTTTCCATATGCAGAAGAGCAAAGACACTGGAATGGTCTGTGGATCTCTCAGATGAAAGACTGTAAGATTCATATATAGCAAAAATGGGTGTATATATAATATATGACAGTTGCAAGTGCTGTTATCCACAATCAGGATGGTTTCTAGGTTTTCTCTACACTTTTGTTATTAAATATTTTATGGGCAGATCCAAACACCTCCTGAATTCCTGCAAGACCTTAGTAGGATTTTTATTTTACACTTTGCATTATAACGCTATTTATTAAAGAAAACGATACCTTCATCATTTTCCTGTGGTCATGCATATGATTTTTAATGGACTCAGTTTGTGGAGAAGGAATGCCTTCTGCTAGTGCACAAGATTATTAACATGTTGAAGTCCTGATAAAAGTTGATGCAACGTGGCAGCATGGTAGAGACATGATGTTCTCAGTGATCCAGTGCCCACTTACAGTAAACAAAATACCTTGCTGTGGCCCCGTAAGTTAGCCCAAGGCAGAGTTCATTCAGAGCAGAGCTCCAGTAGGGACACAATGAAACCTCTTCATGCATAAGATTTTCATTGGTAGCATAGTCATTTGAAGCACACTCATTTTTTTTTTTAGATGAGTCATTGACTAAAACTTGATTCTAAGCCCAGTTTGGAGCAACTTGTATCTGAATCCCAACTTTGCAGCATTCCTGTGCAATAATTCTGTGACTAATTGGAACCTAGATGCTGATCCCCATCCCTTTTCTCCCTGTGTCCCTAGACCTGGCATTCCAGGCAAGCACCTTCTTCTGTAATTATCAGATGCAGTCTAGGTCATTCTTTAGCCATCTGCTTTCTGCAGAAATGATTTGGGGAATGCATCATGTAGAGCCTCTGTACCTCCTTTCCCTGGTACTGAAAAAAAGGGGTCACAACAAAGAACACTGGTCAAGCACAGGTTAGTTTTATCTCAGCCATGCTCAGCACACAGCAGTCATGAGGCAGAGAAAACTGAAAGGAGCACACTGATCTCTAAAATCTGTCAAGACTGTTAACTTCCCAACTCCTATTTAAAATCGGGGTGGGTAGGTGATTAAAAAGACAATAGGTCCCTAAGCATCTTTGAGGATCTGGTCCTTGACTGCTTCCTCACCAAAGCCTCAGTGATAACTCCCCAGCACAACATTGCCCACAGCCATCAAAGCCAGCTCCAGCCTTCTCCCACCAAGATGGCACAGAATCATGTCAAAGGAGATAAAATCCCAGAAGCGGGCAAATGTTGGTTTTGTGCTCTCTTCTTTTCTAAGGAATGGAGACTAGGGTGGTACCTTGACCGTATAAAGTAAAGCCGTCATACATGTGCATCATTTTGAAAGCGTCTGTGGTTTCTAATGGAAATTCCCTGTTTTGAGGACAACATTTTTATTAGAAGTGATAGAATATTTCATGATGGCAGACTTTTATAGGTCTTCTCTCATAAAACCACAATCTGACACCAAAAGCTTGGGATTTTTTCCCATTCTTGTTGTCAGTTATTTCCATTTAAAGTTAATTTTGAACATGACCTGACTTAGAATGGTGTCATTTTATACTTGGGGTGCACAGAGAGCCAGGCTGCAGGAATTGGGACCTTTTCAGTTATACCGAGACGGATACAGAAACAGCCACAAAACCGCTGCAAGGGAAGGCATCTTTTGGCGGGAAAATTCATGCTGCAAAACTTCCAGATGTAGATAACTAGTGGCATCTTACACATCAGAAAAAGAGAACCAACAAAAATTGCATTTTGAGGAACTAAAGCTAGGATCTGCTAAGCAATAATAAAGAAGAAAAAAGAGAAGGAAGAGAAAAAAACAACCACAGTGTCTGACCGTAATTTCCTTTTAGAAGACCGCCTCTGTAAGAAATTAAGCAACTACTTTCAAGTTGATAAAAGCTTTTTTTTTTTTTTGAATTAGTACAACATAATTCAGCATTTAAAAATTAAACTAGAAAATGCTGACATCTTTTTTCCTTAGTTACATTAAAATCATTTTACATATATAGAATACTGGCCAAACCTCAACCAAAATTCTCTATGGTAAGCTAAGCAAAAATGACTTCTTGACCAAAGAGAGGATACCGTACACATTTGATTTTGGATTCTTGTCCCACTGTTAAAAATAAGTCATACTCAGGGTGAAAAACGAGCCTCTGTCTCTTGGCCAGGTATCCCAGTGTACTGAAAATGGAAGAGGGGAATTTCAAGCTCTGAAGTGACACATGAGCCTAGATGCCATTGGCTTTCATTTGTCTGTGATGACAGTAGAGGAAAGGGACAAATCTATCAATTATATGGAAAAAGCAGTGATTTCTGTCTAGTGTATATTCACACTCCAGATCAAGATGTTCAACTAAGCACGCATCTGTGCTCTTTGTGGAAAAGTGATGAACTGAATAAAGTATTTCCATGGATTCTGAACATCTCAGTGTTCACACAGATGGTGTCACACTGGTGGAAAGGGATGTTCTCTGGCTTGTCATTAGGATACAGAGTGAGAAGTATACCTCCATACACACATCCCTCCAGTCGCCATCCCAGTGGTTTTTCAGAAGATTAAATATGACATTTATGAAAATTGGCAGCTACCTCTTACTTTCAGCACTTCTTGTATGCAGAATGCGTAAGAACTTCTTATTTGTTCTGACAGCCCTTCAGACACATTTTTGATGACAGAGGCACACCTTGGCACAGACCTTGTTGATAGGTAGAATGGGCTGTCCATCTAACCACCTTCCACCCTCCATTTCCTCATATTTGTAGCTCAAAACCTGAATGCAGTCACCAAAGCTTTACCTGAAAATCTGAATATGCTGTCCTGGAAACAGTGGAACAAGCCATATGATGTTTCCTGCAGACTTGTGTCGTTTGTGCCCTACACCACCTCTCTGCAAAGACCTTGATCCCCACCACAATTATGCACTGTTTCCATGAGGAACACCACAGCTAGCCCAGAGCTACAGGCACAGTGACTGAGTAGCCATGATGCACATGCTGATTAGCCACCCACAGATGTTTAATGACTTTTTCTCAGGGAAATAAATCCTCACCACCCACCAATTTCCAAAATGCTCGTAGAAAGTTCACTGGGTTGAGGAAGAGTTGCTCACTTGCCTACTGTGACTGAAATTATTAATTGAATCATAGAGTACCAGGTTGGAAGGGACCTCAAGGATCAGCTGGTCCAACCTGTCTTGGCAAAAGCACAGTCCAGACAAGCTGGCCCAGCACCCTGTCCAGCTGAATCTTTAAAGTGTCCAGTGTTGGGTAATCCACCTCTTCCTTGGGGAGATTATTCCAATGGCTGGTTGTTCTCCCTGTGAAACATTTCCCTCTTGTGTCCAGTTGGCATCTCCCCAGAGTAACTTGCATCCATTGCCACGTCCATCTGTCTTTTCCATTTGACTCCTTGTAAAAAAAAGAAGTTTCCATCTTCTTTGTAGCCACCCTTTAAATATTAGAACATGGTGATGAGGTCTCCCCTAAACCTTCTTTTCTCAAGGCTGATCAAGCCCAATCCTCTCAGCCTTTCCTCACACAGCGGTCCTTTGATTGCCTTTATGGCCCCTTCTCTGGACACTTTCCAGCACGTCCACATCTTTTTTTTATATAGTGGGGACCAAAACTGAACATAGTGTGGCCTGACGAGTGCGAAGCAGAGGGGGATAATGATGTCTTTGTCTCTGCTGGTGATGCCCTTGCTAACACAGCCCAGCATCCTCTTGGCTTTCTCTGCCACAGCAGCACACTGTTCACTCACGTTGAGCATGTTGACCACCAGGACCCCCAGGTCCCTTTTCACAGAGATGCTTCCCAGCCGGGCAGATCCCAGTCTTTCCTGTAGAGACTTAAAGTTATTTGGGGTGATAGAGGACTGAAAAATACCTGGGAAAAAAGCGTAGTCACCTAAGCCTTGCCGACGAGACTAGGAGACCATGATTAAAAGCATATGAAGAACTAAATCCAGTTAAATCTGGTAAAAGTTTTGCATGGCTAAAGATAGTTTGGCATAGGAAAGTAAAAATTAGAAGACAAAGAATATTGCATGTGAGAAGTTAAACACCGAAGTCTTAGAGGGGATAGCTGTGGGCTGGGGGTTTCTGAGGAGCTGCCACTGAGGTCCCTCAACCCCAGGCAGAATTAGACAATTTTTGCTAAGGGCTCTCGCAAACTTTCTTGCTAAAGAGGCCAAAAGCCCCATTTGGAGCTTGAAGGTACACAGCGACTGCAACGGTTGCAGTGCCACATGGCCCATCCCAAGCTCACTTTGAAGGAAGTAACTCCTCAAAGAGCATGTAGACATTGTGTGACAGCATATCCCACTATGTGCCTGATGTTTAAAGCATAGCCTCTGCTGTGGCCATTCTGGAGTCCCCATGCCACATCCCTTCCCAAAGGTTATATGAAGGGAGGGGAGTTCATGTTCAGCATCTAGACGAAATTATTAGTTTGGTTACCATTTTAAATGGTTATTTCATTATGACATTGCTGTATTTCCTCCTGACAATAAGCTGCATGCATAAAATAAGTGAGTAATTGATCTGGTCAGAAGTTGACTGTCACATTTCAGTGTGGTAAGCAGAACTGCATGGGCCTTAATGGACACAAGTGCTGCCCAGAAGCTAGCATACAGTCCTCAAAGATAATGCATTTAAAATGCCTTCACTTGTCAAAGATTTGCCATTAAGGCTAAAACTTAGGTATTATCTTTGTTATGTGGCACACAGGAGACAGAAGAGGCAACAGCTGTCAAACTTTTTACAGGGATCTCCTGTAGGTACCACTTCACCAAAAGCTATCAAAGCACCTTATGCAGTGCAGTCACCTTTTATTTTCATTACGTTATTAATGAGAAACTAAGGTAGAGAGAAGGCAAGCTGCCTTTCAGATGTTGCATAGAAAATCAAAGGGTAAAACAAAGCATCTCCTGGAGTTCACCCACAAAACCCCAGCACAAAGATACAATTGCAGTTTTTGGTTAGTCTGAAAATTCCCTAATAGGGGGATTACGGAGCGCTGTAGGTTTGATGAGTAAGCCTGTTCAATTGTTAAAGTAACAACTTTTTCCACGCTTGTGGCGTTCATTAGGATTTTTCTTTTAAGGTTAGTACAGAAATATTATCTGCATTGTTTATCTGTGTCAGTCTCACAGTTATGACAGGTTTACTTTGCAGCACACTCTCATCCAAAGAAAACTTCAGGAATGCTTGGTTCTGGAAGCAAACAGATATGTTGCAGGGAGGAGGGACAACCACTGGGACATAATACAGGCCTCTCAAACTCCTCTTCTAGCACATTTGGCTCTCCTAAAATAGCACAGACAGAAGTCAATTACAGTGATATGTTGTATTTCAGTGTCCGAGGTTAGCAAAGATTTTTGCTGAATATAACATTGGAGGTGATTTAGGGCTATAACAATTCCAGGGGGTTATGTTTGAAAGATGAACTCTGGGGATCTGTGCATAATGCAGTGAGAGTAGGAACTTTGCCTTGTTAACTACCAAATGGAAGTAGGAGCCCCCTGCAAATGTACCAGCATCTTAGGTTTGGCATGATTTGCAGAATAGTAAAGTGTTCATTTTTACTCTTTGAATACTAAGTTCAATTAAGTTACCCAAGGACAGGATTGGTTCACAGTGTTGCACAAGCAATACTAAGGCTCTCTGTAGCAATATAGTCTTTGGTTTACCCAAATGTTACAGCGTTGTTAGACTATACATCTTTTGGCTCAGCGTTATTATATCTTTTGGTGCCTAAAGGTAAGAGGATTCAATCACTCTTTGAAAAGACCCTTCTTTGAGGTACTTCTGGGGTACATATCTTATCTAAACAAGTAACCATGTAACTAATTAATGTATTTAGTAAAAATCAGAGCATTTCTCCTCAACTTTCCCTTACACTGCAGATAGGATTTCTTGTCAGACCTGAGGAAGGGCTTTGCACCTATATCAGGTGACCTGGTTGAAGATATATCCTCCCCACACAAACTTTCTTGCTAATACTAAATAAGGCAGTTCATGACTGCGAGACCACACACAGTGACTGTTTCCAGAGAGAAAAATCCCAAAGAAACATACTCATCTGATAAATGGGATAAAAGGTAAGGCTCAAACAAAGCACAAACAAACCTTTAAAAGGAAGTGGAAAGGGAGAACAAAATCTTCTGTTCAAGCTTCAGCCATCACTGAACAGGGAAATGGACATGGTGGCATGCAGGTTCCTTCTCTACATGCTCCTTACTGTCATGTCTGTGCAGTGACTGCAGATCCGAAAGCAAAGGCAGGGTTCAGAGTAGGCACATGTGAGTGGAATAAGCAAATGCAGCCATAGCAGCACGGAATCTGCATGGCAGAAGCGGTAATTAATAGCCAACTTTGCAGGAACGCAGGCCTGAACAGAACAGTCTGGCCTTCAAGCCAAGCCCTCTCCAGCAAAGAGCTGATATAGCTGAACTCAATCGCAAAAGCATTTTTCCTTTCCCCTCACCACTCTCACTAGCAGGCACTCCTGAGTCCTGCTTTCCCTAGAGGGTTGGAATTCCTCTCCTGTTCCCAGCCTGGAAGAGTCACCATGCTTTTGCAGACTTGGAGGGGAGGATCTGGCTGCCCTGGTTGCAGTTGTGCTGGTTGGTGCTGTTGCCCGAGGCTGGCTTGCCCTACCCCGTGGTGCACCTCCTCCCTCCACATGTCCCCTCTGCAGCAGTAGTGACAGTCCCATTTGCCTCGTGGTGCCCTGCGGCAGGAGGCAGAGCCTGTGCCATAAGGAGCACTTGCTTTCTGTAATCCTCATAAGGTAGTCACGCTTTATAACAGGATAGCAATTCCAAAGTGGAGTGTTTATATGAAACACTAACACGGCAGCTGTTGCTAGTAGCAACAATATGGCAATTACCAGCTAATATGGAGATGTTTGTTTCAAATTTGTCATCTTGGTTTTGATGGGTGGCCAAAACTTCACAGAAGAACATTTTATTTTGTGTTGTGTGGATGTGCATGCACAAGGACAAGGCATGCACAAGGACAAGGCATGACAGCAATAACTCTCTCAAAGTACAGGGTCAAACGTGCTCAGGGGAGTTTAACTGTAGACAGCGGAGTTGTGCTTGGAAAGATCTGCTTTGCCTGACATCGTGTTTGCCTGGTGGATGGAGTCCAGGTGTGTGGTCATAAATGTTCACATTCATGGTTCATTTAGTGCTAATGAGGATCTGGTTACCGGCAGTTCTACTTACTACTTACGAAGCAGGTACAACACAGGAATGACAAACTCACAAATGCGTTGCTATGATGAAGAGTTTGGGGATACTCCCATCATACTGCTGGGGCTTGGAGGAGGCCAAGTAGAGGCAAATGATGGGGAAATTCCAACTACTTCTGGTTGTTCCTCCTGGGCTCCTATGGTGACAGTTGTACTCACAGCCATAGGTGCTTGCTATTCCTGGAGCAGCTCCCACTCTGCCAGGGGAATTGTAAGGTGTTGCCACTCCTGAGTCGGTCTTTCTTTTCTAGTTTTTGCATCAATGGGACATACACACAATGCAACCCAAAATTACACTCAGGCCAAGTTTTCTTGATCTTATTCCAGACTTGCTCCTAGGCCATTGGCAGTCTGCAGATCACCTTTTGTGAGAAAATGAGATGAATTATGCCTGCAAATCACATGCAAGCTAGCATTCAATGTGAAATCCAGGTTATCTCTGGTTTCCACTGTTTCTTATTTCAAGATCTGAGATCATTTTGATGTGGAAATTCCAAGCAAAACACAAGGTGCAGAAGCAGGAGAAATACAAGCCTGCATCAACCAAAATCGAAAAGAAAACATTTTGCATTAGTTCTGAAAACCAAAATCAAGATTCACACCTCTCTCAATTTAGTAAGAAATTTAATCTGCCCCAAAGAACACATGAACTTGGCAGAAAAGCACCATCTCAGTTTCTGATTTGCGAATGGACAAGAGGAATAAGCAAATAAGTGAGAAACCTGTTGGAGTAACAAAAACCACTTTTCAATATTTTTTGAGTACCTTCAACCAGAAATCCTGAAAATATTAGGATTCAGACTTAATTACATGTATTCTTTGTTATCTTGTTGCTTATTGTAAGCAAGCAAAGATTTAAATCTGCATGTGCTCAGTCAGAAATCATGAGCAACTTCAATTCCTGGATGCCTTTGTGCACCTTTGTGGCCACCCCAGGGAGCCCAAGGAATGAGGGATTCCTAGGCATCACCGAGATAGAATGGCAAGCTGAATTCAGACACAGCTGAACACCAGCACAGACCCTTTGCAAAAAATGGTCTGTATGCTCATGTCCTCCACCACTAAAAAACCACACACTGGGACCAGTCACATGATGACAATTAAAAAACTTTATAGCTGCCAACTTAGGGGAAGCTTGGGGGATGCACTCATGAAAGAATAAACAAACCATTCTGCAAAGCAAATGCAACCAAAAGGGTGTCATGGGAAGGGCACAGAATATATACCCTGGGCTGTATTTACAGTATTAATTTTTGTTTGTAACTTTTTCCTATGCAATAGTAACCCAACGTGTAGAAGGACAGTGTAATCTAACACATATTGCAATCTAGACTTGATATCTAATTAAGAATAGAAATCAGTTGAACAGAGCTGGGAAAAACTGACAGTGGGTTTCACTTTCCAAAGGAAGGATTAGCGTGAGCCCAGGTCCCACCTGACTAAAACTGCAGGAGTTCAGCACCAGCTGGGTTGATGGGTCTGGTTCTGAACTGTTACAGGTAGGAGGTAGGGACTGGTCTGACCAAAGCTCAGGTTGCTCTCTTTTCTGTGACCAAACCCTGAACCATGTCTATGTAATCCACAACACACTCTGGGGAGTGGTAGGAAATCAGAGCTGCCTTCAGAAGATGTGTAGAAATGTGACCTGTTCCCAGCAACTCACATGCTATCCTGTTCTTTGAGTCAAGTAGTGCTTTCCTTAAAACAAAACAAAAAGCACCAAGTCTCTGACTTTGGTATAACTGCTCCCCTGGGGAGACTGCAGTTGTGCCAGTGAAGACAAAACTGGAATACAACCCCTTTTCTGCACGGAGTGGCTGCGTTGCAGAACTTGGCTCTTACTGCTCTGTAAGGGTTGGAAAGGAGCGCTGCTCCCAGCATGTCCTGCTGAACCTGCTCACAGCTGCACCCTTGCTGGTATGGGTGACAGGGCAAAGGAGGGTTTCAGGATTCATTCACACACTCCCGCATCACTAAGAGCCATCATGTCAAACATTTGTGAAAGTAGTAGAAACAAACAAAAGTGAGCTGTGGCTGGGATTTTCCCATTTGTGGTTTGATAAGGACTCTCTCCAGACACAGCAGATTTGTTCTTCTGTTTACTACCAGCTCCTGATTCCTTTCTCCTCCCGACTGGTTATGCCTCTTCATTGCTACAGTCTGGAGTCCTTCACTGAGCCACAGTGCAAAAGGAGAGAGGAGGAAAGAGGACAAAACACATAGCATGACCGTAGCTCACAGAGGGAAAATCACCATTTGGTCTGTGTTGGCAGCAAGCACTGTATAAGCCCTCTCTCCAAAAGCTGGCTGGGCAAAGTGCTTGGGAGTGGACCACAAAAGCAGCCTTGGCCTGGGAGGGGAGAGGGGCTGCACAGGCCCAGGGGGAAGCAGAGTCAACAATCTTATGTCCTGGCTTCTATAAGGAAAATGCTTCACATCTTGAGCAGCAAACTCAGTCCCTAGAGGTCTGGATCTACCCTGGGTCTCCCTGCTCCTGCGTTCCCTCCAGTGGATGCAAAGCACCTCAGCGGAACTGAGGGAAGCAACCTGATGTACGAGGTAGAGGGAAAGCTTGTACATGGGCTAGTCCTATAAAACCTGTTAAGTCCACCCCCTCTCCCACACCCTGATCTTTGTGTAAATGTCCCCATGCCCTTGAAGGAGAGTCAGAGCTGGCTTGGGGGAAACACATCAACTGCAAACTGCTTCAGGTGTGCCCAAGCCATCTGCCATCTATTCTGCTCGCCCTAGGAACCACTGTGATACAACAAACATCATGGCATAAGATCTCTACCAGCCGAGGGGCAGACCGTAGCAAAAGCTCTGAGTCTGCAAAGCAGAGCTGGGTGGTAGAGAAGGAATCAGTCTCTTCAGGGAGGGAAGAAGCTGTTCATGTAAGGGACCTTCATTTGTAAATATCCCATATGATAGGCCATTTCTGTTCATATTTAGTGTGGAGATCAGCTTTGGGAGCTACATCTGTGTTACCCTTCACACACTGGTGCAGGAAGCTGTGAAGCTGCTTTGGCTGGTAGGTATGAGGGCAGCACATGCTGTGCTGGTCCTCCTGCCTTCACCCACCCATCACAGCAGCTCTTCTGTCCTTGGGACCCTGCACACAGCTCCATGGTGCTCAGCAGGAGCCAGCACACCTCACATACTGCTTTTCACAAATGCAGCCAAGCTTCATTCTGTGTGGTCACACAATTATTCCACCAAGCCATGTTTTTGTAGCATGCCTGCTATTCAGATGGAGCATGTTTATTCATAAGGAAATAAACTGCTTTAAAGTCATTTTGGCACAAATCAAGTGTTTGTGATACACAACATAAAAGACCTATGAGAAAAAGGAATTATATCAGGAAGGTAAAAACCCCCAAATTGTTTTCCATATGGGCAAGCAGGCCTATACGCATACATTCCACATACAATGGTCATTATGTCCCCACAACTGTTAATAGATGGAAACTAATTAGACAAAGATACAGCAGTGTGTGCCAATGGATAGTCTGGTGATGTACGATCAATACATTATCCATTACTGTATCTTTTCCTCCTGGGAAATTCAAAGCATTATGCCCTGTATACAGCTGTGCCCTATTTGTAATCTAAGCTTCTGGCTGAACTAATCACCACCCACTAAACTCCCATTTTTTTCAGGAGTTGCACATTTTCCAGATCAAACCTTGTGTCTTAATCATGCAATCAACTGAGCTCAGAAATATGTTTGCTTACAGTGCTGGAAGTGAGGACAAGGCAGAGCTGAATTGCATAGGTCCCCTAAGCCTCCAAGATACTTAACAGACAGATATGTTTAGATATACATTTAAAAGGCATACTGAAAAATATATGTGCCGCAGCTACGAGGGAGCCTCAGAATAAATTATCAGGAGATGACAATATTTCTGCAAGATGACAATATTTCTGCAAGAATGTGCATTGGTCCATGGAGTTTAGTAGGGAAATGACCAACGTCACAGGACTGCTAATTAACAAAAAAATCATTTGCAGCAGTGAGTAAGAGATCAGTGGTAAATGCACAGGGCTGCAGAGTAATTGGTTGAGATTCCTTTAAGTTGCAGCTCTGAACAAGACTACAGTCTGCTGTCTCTACAGAAGCATGGAAATGATGGGCCTCAGGAGGCCTTGAAAAGTCACCTACAGCATCTCACCCCACAAAAGCAGGGCAGCTCTTCTTTTTGCCCTTCTTGACACATCTTTGTCTAACCAAAAGAGAATTTTGCACCTTGGATTTCTGCCAGACTTGAGCTGAGACTGACTGTCTCTTCCACATGACAACGTGGGGTCATTGCTACATGGGCCAGGTCTGATGTGGTTAAGTAAAGTACAGCTTTCAGCATGAATTCAGCAGCGGATGTAGCCGTGATGAGCATCTGCAAAGAGATGTGCTATGACACAGCCTCGTCCCCCGCACACATGAAATGGAGCATCCACCAAGGGAAGCATCAGAGAGACCACAGTTATAGAAGTCTGCTGTCCACCTTGATCCATCCCTGGAGTGTTCCCAACCCTCAACTCTCAGCCTTAGCCCCTCTTTTTCACTAGGTCAAAAGAGAGGTATCTAGAATAGTAGGTTGTAATTTGCCTCTGTCAATGAATCACTAGAACTAATATCATGCATTTAAAATCAAACATTGGTGAATTTTCATAATGGCCTGGTAGAGTGAGTACTGTTGTCCTTATGCTCCCGGTGTGCCCAAGTTGAGGAAGAGTCAGCAACAGACCCTGAAAAGGTACAGGGAGAGCAGATACAGATTTTTCTGGATTTTTTAATGTCTTCCGTTGAATTAAACTTTCTTACATGGACACATAATTCTTACTAAGACATATTTTAAGCAAAACCCTTTATTACATATTGTCATCCATTATTAAATTATTACATAGCACCACTTCTTCTATAGAAGTCCAATGCTTAGATTCTCAAGAACTAGTTGGCACTGGCAAAGTGTGTGTTTACATCTGCTTGCAGACAGTAAACTGTTGCTATTAGTTGTTAAAAAAACATACAAAAACATTTATCTGAATCCTGGCTATTCCACTCCCCCATCTTTTTAACTGTTCTTAGTGTAACTTGGTCTGGGGATGCATCTTTAAACTGCAAAATCTAAGGTCCATGAGCAGTCAAAGGACAGATGGCACCCACTGCCCTTTACCAGTAAGGAGAAGCTGCCCACACTGCAGCCCGCTCTGCACATCCCACCTCACACTGGTGATGCTAAATGGAACCTTTACCTGGTGAGTGTCTCATCTTTTCCATCCATAACAGCTACAAGGGCACCTTTTTTTTTTTTCTTTTTTTTAATTTAAGGGGAAAAAAAAAAAAGCAGCTCCTCTAAAAGGAAAGAGGAAGCCAGAAATTTCATAGCGTCTCAGTCCTGCCCCATGATGCTTCTTCCTGCCTGTGAATTTCCACCTGCCCTTTCTGCGTATATAAGGCAGCACATGTGGGGTAGAACTGTTTAGTCGCCTGCCTCTGTCCAAAGGATTAGTAGCAGTGAGGGAGTGATGTTGTTTCTCCTTTCCCCTGCAGTTTGCGGGAGGTGAAAGAGCTCTGGCTGGACTCACTCCTTGGGTAAGTACTCCCTGGGATTAAATCTGCGGTGTTGTGGTTGAAGTTGGTGGAGTGCTTCAGACACAGCTGTACAGAGATTTGCAAAAATAAAGATGGGGGAGAGGTGTGCTCACTGCTAAGCACAGCTCATGGGCAGTCCTGTCTGTGTTGCTTAGATTTCTGTTTGCAGATTAACAGCAAGCTCAAGTAGCTGTCACCACTTGCTCATTTTTTACATGGATTAAAAATTGAAAGCTTTTTTTCCTGCTTTAATCAAGAAGCAGATAGAGCAGCAGGGCTGAGTGCCTTCCAGAGCAGGGCTTTATGATTGACTTACGTGGAATATATTGCTGGTTCAGGATCAGATTTAAATGCTAGACTAGTTTGCAAGGGAGAAAGACAAGAAGGGTGCAGTTTAACAAAGCTCTTTCTTTGTCCATTCCCTGTTCAATAAACAGGCAAACAAAAGGATCGAAGGAAACCAGAGTGTCCAGAGCTCCCCGGATCAAACTCCTAATGAAAGTGTTAAGCAGCTGTAATACTGTGAGTGTCTTCATTGTTTCAATTCTGTCAACAGAGTGATTTTGAAAAGCTCTGATTTCTAAACCATAGCATTCAATTACTCACAGAATGTCTTTTGTTTTCTTGCCTAGTCAAAGACACTAAATGCTGGGAACATGGAGAGTCTGATTGAGTGCCAGTCAGAGGTAAGCAACTGCAATTGATTCCCTCAATCCTTGTTGGGTATTGGTGTGAGATAATTTAGCAAAGTGGGGGTGGCCCCTGCAGGAGCTGCCTGCTGCCTACGAGTGGGCAGAGCCCTTAGAAGGCAACTCTGTGCAGCAACAGGCAAAAGGAGCTGGGCATCGCTGTGAGCAGCTAAGTGCTCCTGGGGAGCTTGGCTCAAGAATCTGGCAGGCTCCAAAGAAAACAAAGCTTCCCAGAGAGGTTTGGGAGGAAATCTCCAGTGCCAGGGGGGACAGAGAAGGGCAGGCTCTGTCCAGCTGGGGCTTCTCTGGATCAAAAGAGCAGCCTGAAAGACCACGGGGTTGTGAGCTGCTGGGCAGGTCTGGGTGGCTGGCTATAGGGTTACCACAAACTCCTCTGGTGGGCAGTGGGGCAGTGTCGCTCCTGGACTGAGGTGCCTGTCCAGCAGGAGTTCGGTTTGCTCTAGTTAGTCACCGGAGCCTCTCACAGATTTCTGAGGAGCAACTCGCTGGTGGCCTTCGCTGCTGGTGGCAGCTCTGTAACTCCAACATGCTTCTTGCAGGCTGATGCCAAGAAATGCCCCCAGCTGGTCCCAGTAGATACTGAAGACGGACTTTGCCACTCAATGGGTGAGTTCTAAAAACAGAGGAACTGTCTTCTTATATAATTCTTGCAAGCTGGTGCTTCTGCAAAACCACCCGAAACTGCCGCTTCACCTCTCTGAGTGCAATTCACAGCCCTCAGCGCCATCTAGGAGACAGCTTAACCCCAGGAGTGCCACTCACTTGCAAATGACCTCTTTCCCTTATGCTCCATGGCAGAGGTGACAGAGCAGAGTGACAGAGATCTTGTATCCTTGTTCCCTGGTCCTCAGAGACACATTTCTTCATGTCCTGTGGCAGCAAGGGGAACTAAATGTGCTCATTTCTCGCTTGAGTATGGCCACTGAGGTGTGGCACTGCAAGCAAGTACTGCTACCAGCAGTTGCACACCAAAGGAAATAAACCCTCTTGGCAGCAGCAACTGCACTTGTTTTCACTTGCCATGCAAAACATCAGCATCTGTAAACAGCCCAGGGGAGACCATTAGCAAGGCAAGGTCAGATTTAGAGCAGACCATCATTTCAGATGATTTTTCAGAAATATCAGAAGCAAGCATTTCATATGACACTATGTTAAGTGACTTTCTTATAGCTTTTAACCTCTTGCTAACAAGGACTTGTGCTAAGCCACAAATCTAGGTCCTGAGAATCTCTCATCTACATAAGAGAGCCTCATTTTTGAACAGAAGACCAGTCCTTTATAGGAAATTTGCAGAAGGCAATGCCTTTAGAAAGCTTTCTAATGAAAGGATCCTTTTTCTCACTGTTTCTGAAAGGGAAAAAAAACACACTTCATCCCAATACAACCATAATCTCCAAATTCCTAGCATGTCCTCCTCTTTAAGATGCAGGTGCAAAACTCATGCTAAGAGATTTCTGACCCTGAAGCCAGTGAGGCCCCACTGTGACACTCCCATCCTCTAGAGCAAGTGTCACCTTCCACTGGCTGGCTGGCAGGGGGAAAACACAAGCTCTAGAAGGACACTGTCATTAGAGCTGGGTCCAAAGCTGGCAGAGATTGAGCCATGTGGTTTAATTTCAGCCCATGAAAGAGACTGAAAAGCAGGAGCCCCAATTTCCATTCTTGCCCTAAGTCTGGGGCACAGTCAGACTGTGCAGTGAAAATTGTTGTCATTGCCAGCTGCTCAAGCGATATATCTGCCTGAGATAACTATCACAGAAACCGCTGCAATATCACAAATCTCTATAAATGCTTTTATTTCTGTGTCTTGTATGTTCCCACTCTCTAAGAAGAAACAGTGACTATAATATGAAAAAAACCCACCCAAAACAGGAAAGGTGGTGTCCTTGGAGGGATGGTCACAGGTTTACAGTTTAGGCAGTTGTTTCCTTAGTAACGACTTAGTTGTCTTTCAGTTTCCCCCTTTTTGGTTTGAGCTGTTTCAACATACATCTCTGCACTGCACACAGATGAACCGCCACATAACATACTCTGTGTTTTTTGTTTTGTTTTTAAATCGATTTTTTGCTTTCCTTTTGCTTGTAGCAGATGGAACAAAGAAAAGAAAGAAGGTGATATCACAGTCATTTACTCTGAGACGAAGGTCTGCCAATGGGAATTCCTCAGGGCAGCTAGATTCGGGTGCCAAAATCACTCTGTTTGGCCAGCCGCTGGCACTCATCTGTGGGGAAGATGACACACTCCCCCAGCCAGTTCAGGTGAGCAAGACTGGTGACAAAATTGTCATACCTCTGGCTTCCAGTGTGAGGCAGGATCCCTGCTATTTGTGCTGCAGCACCCAGGAGATGCATGATTTTGGTGTTTCCCCTCCACACACACTTCTGATAACCTCAGGTCCCATGCCAGATGTAGAAAGAGTCAGGTCTGTGAGTTTTGTCCAATGCACCCAACTTTCACTGGAAGTAACCTTGAATGGAGACAACCCAGGATCAGGAACATCAGAAGATCTGCTCTTTAGTATAAATGTTGTGATTCTACAGAAATCATTCAAATTAATCTTTCAGCAGCATCAACTTCCAAGGGTTTCTGTATTTCCCTGAAAAAAAGTGTTTGCCCATGGACTGTCATTGACAACTACTGAAACACTATCTCCTGGATAAGAACGGTCTTGTGACAGTTCTCCCACTGAATTGCCTTTTTCAATATACAGGCTTTTTTCTCTTCTAAGCAATATTTGCCTGGCTTGGGAGCGAGGAGATTTGAACCAACACTTAAGCTATCCCTTGCTTCCTTCTGGAAGGAAGCAGGGATGACTCCACTGAAGTTAGCTGAATTCACCAGTCCAAAAAAAGGGTGGGCTGGGGGAAAATTGGGTTATTGCCCACATAATCTAATTAGAGCAAGAACCAGATACTGACCTAATTAGAGCACAGTGTACCTCAAGACAATTTTTCTTCTGTTTCTTAAGAAATGATCACTTGCTAAAGGACATTCCTTCACCCAAGTAACTGTTCTCTCATTCCTGTCTGTTTTTTTTCCCCTGCAGGATCTCCTAGCTATACTGTGTATGAAAGGACCTTCCACTGAAGGGATATTCAGAAAAGCTGCCAATGAGAAAGCACGAAAAGAGTTGAAGGAGGATCTAAACAAAGGCGGGAACGTTGATTTAAAAAGCAAATCTGTGCACCTGCTGGCAGTGGTCTTGAAGGTGAGCTCCACTGACCTGCAGTGGTGGGAGGGCATTGCTAATCTGCACAGGCACACTTCAGTGCCCAGAGCTGACCTAGGTGGGACTATGAGCTAAAGCCAGATCAAAGCCAAACTAAATGTTTTGAGCTTAGGAAAGTTTGGCATCTTACTTTTCCGCCTTACTTTCAGTCCCATTTGTTGTGCTGCTGATTTCCTGCCTGCCCACAGGAAACTCATTTCATCCTAGTCCTCAGTGGATGGATCCTCCCCAGGGAGGAATACTGAGATTTATGGGTGAATACAAAGCAGCTGAGACCTGGGTCCTGTTGTTATCTCAAAGCAAGTGTACTTGGCATGCACTTGTGGTCCCCACTGCTCTGCTAGTGCAGATGATAACCTTTGAGGGCAGGTACCTCAAGCCAACCTGCCTCCTGGTGAGCCCATGTCATAGTGATGCTCCCTCTGTGCTCAGGGGTAGTGTCCAAAACCTCATCTAAATATCTTGACCTTCCAGGACTTCCTCCGAAATATTCCCTCCAAACTCCTGTCGGCTGACCTCTATGAGAAGTGGATGCAAGCTCTAGAGAAGCCAAGCAAGCAGGAAAAAATTGAAGAATTGAAAGAGTAAGTTCTGCAACCAGGAAGTTTTGCAACCATCCCAATGTGATGGAGAGGCTGGTAGGGGCCAGTGACAGTTCTTGAAATGGGAAATCTCATTTAAAAACCTGTCATTTATACCAGCTTGCTATTGCTCCATGAGTTTGGTGTTAGAGGGCTCTAGCAGCAGCACTTTCTGAGAGTATCTGAGATTGCCCTACAAAATGAGCAGTGTAGGAAGAGGAGAGAGGTTGCAGTGTCTCAGCTAATGTAGTCACTGTGCTATTGGACAGGCACTGACAAGGACCCTTCACATCTGCTGGTGGAGTTGGGCACGTGGAGATCACAGCCCTGGCTCTCTCTTTAGAAAGGGCAGATGTAGAGGCTGACTGGAGTGCTCAGCGCTGCACAGCACAACCATAGGCTTTCACGTGCTTCGGGAAGCCTCCAGTGACATCTCCTGATGTCATCTCATCTACTCAAGGACATTGACTGCTGTAATGCTTGCCTTTCAGTCAAGACCTTGTAATTCAAGATCCTATAGTTAACCGCAAGTTCAGCTGCTGCTGGGGATTTCTGAATGATACTTCTGCTAAGCAATGAATAAAGCACACACATGCCACTTTCTGGAGGAAGCATCATCTGTCTGAGTTCAATTGACACTTGATCAAATAAAGAAGTGTGGCTGCTGCACCATGAATTAATGTCACATTTCTTTTGTGTTCACACAGGGTGGCTGACAAACTGCCGAGACCAAACCTTGTGTTGCTCAAGCACTTGCTGTCTCTGCTCCACCACATCAGCCAAAATGCCAAGACCAACAGGATGGACTCCAGCAATCTGGCCATCTGCGTTGGACCAAATATGCTGAGCCCAGAGGTGGACAACACGCTCCCGCTGGAAGTGCAGAAGGAGATGAATGACAAGGTTTGTAGAATTCACCAAGCAGCCGCCCCCTTTGGAGCAGGTCAAAGCCAACCATAGGAATCCCACTGCCATGGGAAAAGCTGAACAAAACAGCACCGCTAGACATCAGGTGTGCCCCTCAGTCATATCACAGCTCTTGAATACTTTGCACGCAGAGGGCAAGTGGTGCCTGGTGAGCATTGCCACCTGTGGGCCCTCTGGACAGTGAGGCTGAAGCTGTGGCTGACGGTGTTTTGTTTGTACTGGGGCAGATCAGTTAGTCTGCAGCATCAGGCCTCATCCTCCACAGTGGCTCACACTGACTTTAAGCTAGGATATTTTGCCAGGAAAGATTGTGCCAGATCATGCTTGAGGTCCCTTTCAACCTGGCATTCTATGATTCTATGATTTTGACAGGAGCCACATGGCTCTGTGCTTTCCTTCACACAAAGACAGCAGGAAGGAGCAGAAAAGACTGTTTAACATGTTTTCAGCCCTTTTGACAGAAATAAACTGTTTTCTGCATGCAGGTGACAGTGTTGGTGGAGTTTCTCATAAACAACTGCTCAGAAATATTTGGGGAGGACATTGCCTTGCCTGTCTGTGCCTCGGCTGAGGAGTCATCAGATCACACCAACAGCTCCACAGGTATGAGAATGGACTGGGGATGTCACAGACTGGGGCTGCTGGGCCAAATTCTTAAATCTGATATGGCAATACATCTGTGGAAACAGAGAGTTGCAGAGGGTTTCAGATGGTCAATAAAAACTAACAGATTCTTTCTCCCCACAGAACACCTATGTGCTGCTCTTCAGAATGACTCTGCCTATGACAGCCCGGATCCTGAAGCTGAAGGCAGCCCTAGTAACTCTCAGATGAAGCCGCCCAAAGGGAGGAGCACTAGTGTGAGCAGAAGACATCCAGGACACATCTCTGCCCCTTCACTGACTAATTTCAGAAATGACATCAGCACGATGGACAGGAGGTACTCAGAGCCAGACCTGTCCTTCCAGAACCGCCTTGAAGGCAGGATAAGGAAGCAGAAGCTGAACAAAAGTGAGGACAATTTTCCGGTTCAGCAGAAACAGCCAGAGTTGGAGGCACTGGAGAAACGTCTTGCAATCTTACCTTCACAATTATCAACTGACTCTCTACCCAAAACATCCTCCACTTGCTCCCTGGAGAGCTCTGATGGCTCAGTCTTCACCAGCTCCCCAGTAGTTTCACCCTCTAGTCCCAAAAAGACCTTTTTAAATAGGCCCCAGTCCTTTTCCACCAAGGCTACCGAAGACTGCAGTACATCTAGCAGAGAGATCAAAAGGCATTCCATGTCATTCTCTTTTGCAAATCGCAGGAAAACTCTAAAAAAAACCCAGAGTTGGGGGCCTGGAAAAAACATGGGTTTTCAGAGAGACAGTTTCATAAAGAAAGAAGAAGAATTGTCCTGCAGAATTGTCCAAGGGAACAGCCCTGATGACAACAAGCCGTTGCCTCTGGTGTATCAGCAAAGGCCCCGTTTCAGGTCAGCTGATGAAGTGTTCAGAGAGGTAGACCAAAGGAATCCTGGAAGACCACCGTCTTATGAAGAGGCTACTAAAAACTGCCTGGCCACTAAAATTCCCTCCCACAATCTCACAGTTCAATCTATGAGATTAAAGATGTCAAACCAGGACGCTTTGCCACCACATTCATGCAGCAGCTGTGCACAGGACGCAGCATATACAGCTCTAAGGGATCTAGCCAGTGGCAGAGTTTCTGCAGCAACGGACTCTGAGGCGGAAACTGAAACCCTCAGTGTCACTGTGGGAAAAAACTCCCGTGTGAGTTTACCTGTGACCCCGGGAGTCTACCGATTGAGAGCCATGTCTGAATCCTGTCAAAAGAACAAACTTGAGTATGTGGCTCGGAGGTGCAGCCAGCCCGTTTTTGAGGTAGACCAGATCCAGTATGCTAAGGAATCCTATGTTTAAAAAGCCTATCCCTCCTTTTTGCTTTGTACAAAGTAAATATTGTAAAAATAGACATCTTGCTCATCCTTTGTAAGATTTTGCTTTCAAGAGACCAAGAATAAGCTAGCTCTGCATGAACTTTTTTTCCTTGAGTCTCTTCTTAAGTGTCTGTCACCTTGACCTGTCACATTCTTTCACCACAAGAGGTAGTGGTGAGGAAGACCTGTGTATCATGTAAAAATGTAAGTGAGTATGCTGTACATAACCTGTTGTGTGGGAAAATCAGTTAGTAGTGGATAAACAGTGTTGTATTTGTATCCTGGAAGGACAATTAAAAGGTGGGCAGGTCCAAAACCTGTCCCACCTTCCTTTTCTTTTTTGTATGATCACAGACTCCGTGCTATTTGTCACATGTGTGTGCCAGGCTGATGCAATGCTTTGCTGATTTTCTGCATTAAGAAGTGGGCTGGCAGCTACCCCAACTGAGGAAGGGCTTTTGTGTTATCAAGGTCACTTCAGCACTCTTCCATAAAGCCCTGTATCTGCTGCCATTCCCTCTTGCTGCTTGCTGGTGACAAGAATGACCTGATTACTAACCAGTATAAGTGTTGTATACTGACCCTGTGTTTAGACCTGCTGAAGCCCTACAAGGTCATCATGGGAATGTACCAAGCAAACTTCATGTGGCCTGAGGTGCTCTTAGTCTAAACAAACTGGACAGGCTAAGCAGAAAGAAAGAGTATCTTCAGATATGCTTTTATGAGGGGAAAAAAAAACCCTAAAAAATGAAAACTCCTGCAAGGAAACATTCTTCAAATAGTTAAAGCTGCAGCTCATTAAAAACAAAACAAAAACAAACAAACAAAGAAAAAACTTATTGTAAAAATGACTGGAAGTGCAATGTGTTTTTTACATGTAGGAACTTGTTTTGGTTAGCACTTACCTCCCCTTTCATGGCTCAGCATAGCCTTGAACCAGGAGCAGGAAGACTTTTGTTTTTCTCCTGTGTAACTTCACTACAATAAAACATTTTTCTGCATGAATGCTGAACTGTTAATTGTGTATCTTTAAAATATCCAGGCCCTACATGTGCTCTACCTACTTTCATACTATCCTGCAGGTACTGCAGGTCTGTTTGAATGACATGGCATGCCCAAGGCATGACAAGCACTATCACTACCATTGTTGTTGTAAGAGGCTGTCGGCTAGATTTTGGAAACAAATCCCTCTCTGGCAGGGAAACAAGTTACACTGCCATGTAACAACAGTTATCAGTGAGGTGGAGAGGGAGCTGCAAAGAGGTGCTGCTGCTTCAGAAGTGGAACAGACTAGCAAATAGCATACCAGCATCTTAGGTATGTATTCCAGGTGTGGGTGTTCACAGGACACAGAGAAAGGGGAAGAAGAGTACCTGGCCTGACAGGAGAAATGATCTGAGAAGGACCATACTGGTAGGCTGCAACTAGAGAAAATGCCAGCTCACTCAGCCCCCTAAGCAGTGGCACTCTGCTTCCAAGCAAGCTGAATGAGAGGGCTCTGCTGCAAGCTGCAAAAGGCATTTGCCATGTTCTGCAATCTGCAACTCCCGAGTCACAGAATGACAAAACAGGTGAAGCTTGAGATCTTCCTGTCCAAGCCCCCTGCTCAAGCAGCATTAGCTAGAGCAGGTTGCCCAGGGCTATGCCTAGACAGCTTTAGAGTATTTCTACAGATGGACACTCTGCAACATCTTTGGGCTACCTGTTACTGTGTTTGATCACCCTCACAGTGAAGAAATGTCTCCTTGCAACCAGATGGAATTCCATGTGTTCAGTTTGTGCCTGCTGCCTCTTGTCCTGTGTTGAGTGGGAACTACAGTTTTCTTTTGTAAAAAACCACAAGTGTCTTGCCCTCATGGCAGAACAACCATGAAGAGACAATCCACGAGCAGTTGAGAGGCCCAGAAGCCACATAACAGAAAACACAAACTTCAAAATGTACTCAGACATGGCTACATCTTTCATAAGTGACTCATTCTTTTTGACTGTGACAAAACTAAGGATCCCAAGAAGAGGAACTGCTCATTTCCTGTTCTGTAACCACACCAGAAAACGCATGGAGAATAAGCACAGTCCCTTCACCAAAGATGAGGAGAGTCTCTCTTTGGGTCCAAGGTATCCTAAGGCAGACATGGCAGCCACACTCAGAAAGCTTACCTGCGTTCTAAAGATGCAATGTAGATAAGCCTAAGTCTTCCAATGCCTGGATAAGAAAGCCCATTTGGAATTTCTTGTAAGGCACTTCAACAGACAGAGAAAAAGGAAGAGAAAGGAGGTCTACACATTGTTAACAAACAAGATGCAAGGTGAACGAGTTGTATAAAACAGTGGCCTAGTCATCCTCACCTTGCTCTTTCATTTCTTCAAGTCCAGGAAACACCACAATTAAACAAAATCTGAATGGAAACGGACCCGAAAAGAGATTTACTCTCTCACTGACAGATAATTTTTGTCTTACTCCATCTCTAAAGACTTGCTGTTCAGTCAGCGTTATGTTCATGTCATGTCCCTCTACACAAGGGATTTCTCTTCTATGTAAGCGCTTAGGAAGCCTCAAAAGACTAGAATGACACAGAAAGCAGAGAGCTTTGCTTTAGCACTTACTCATCTGCCTCCAGCTCAGAAAACAGCTTTATTATGCTACCAGACCACTGTACCACATTTAAATATTCAGCTCAACCATCCTGACGTCCAAGAGTAAGGTCCTTTAACTGCGATATCCAATAAGTGAATTATCTAAGTGCCTTCGTAAAAGGTGCCTTTGACTTCTTAGCCAGAAAGATCAAATACTCATTTATAGCTGGCTCAGCTGGAGCTGGATTTTGGCACAAGAGCTGAATGATGACAGCCAGCCTCCTATTCTCCACAGGTTACTCCGTCATCAGCATTGCATCACTTGCTTCACACATCTAATTTTCTAATTAAATTTCATGAAAACACTCTAAACATGCCTGGCATGTAAGACTGAAAGAGGGGAAAAGAGCAATATTAAAGCAGAAGATCCAAGCCATTGCCTTGTGAGGCAACACTGGAATGAAGGCTGTTGGTGCAGCCTGAATTTGGTTCCTTGTGTTTGTATCCTGCTGCTGTTTTCAGTCATATGATGCACTCTGTTCTTCCTCACAGGATGCACCTGCTCTGGGGAGGAACCAAGGCTGTGCAGCAATGGAGAAAGTTTTAAGTCTGGCATTCACCAGCACAGCTTGCCTAGCAGGGTACTCAGGCTTTAGACATATGGCTATGTCTGAATTTCTAGGATTTGAAAAAGCCAACAGAAGAACAAAGGAGCTCCTCAGGAGCAACACACTCCCTGCCTCTTCTCCATGTTGTGCACCTCTGCCACTTGAATTAGGACAGCAACTTATAGAAAAAGCACATTGTTTTCAACTGTATGGCAAATCATTAGTGAAGGCTGGGAGGAATACTATGCATGCAGGTTTCACAAACATTTGGACTGGCACCCAGGTGCAGACTGCAGACAATAGACACTTAGATGTAGTTACGTGTATGCAAGCCTTTATGTGAGCCTGTGTTTTATCTTCTGTGTTGTCTCCATTCAAGTATCTCTCTGGAGTCCCAGGAGTGAGTCGAGTGCAGGTGGAACACAGTTCCCTGAAAGCAGTTGTCTACAGTCATTTGAGTATTTTAGGGCACTTTGAGGAGTTTTCTAAGGCATCAAAAGTAGATGCAGGTCTGGATATTTAGGAAGCTGAATCCTTCCCTAAAATCTTCTCTGACTGTGGCGGGAGCTTAGACTCCCACCTCACTTGCTGATGCCACATTTAGATACCTTGAATGTAGGTCTCTCTAATATAGAGCTGACACTTTTATTCACAGCAGAGAAAAAGTAAAATTTGGTATTTTAGACTCCATCTAAAGGTTCAAAGGAAGCACTCTTCAGCAGGTATAGGCCCTCCTGCTTGCCTTCCTCCAGAACCTGGGTCCTTCTGCTCCATCCCACCACAGACAACCCTGACAAAGACCTTCTTTTCCACTCCTGACTCTTCATCTCTACCTCATTTTTCACTGCCTCCCCATTCCCAACCTGCATTCCTCACATCACCTGTTCTTTATCTTTTAATTGAACCAAACCAAATCTATCCCTGTGGACCTACTGTCAAAGTCCCAATTTCATTTCTGTCCTCTCCACCCCCAGACTCACTTCTCTCAGTGAGCCATTTTGTTTTTCTCTTCCACTCCTTCCACATTTTCCCCTCATATCTGCACTATTATTGCAATAAGCCCCACCAACACTCATCTATTTTCAGTCCCACACATCCTGTCCTCTTGTTTTAGTCTCTGCATATGCAGAGAATCAGAATAAGAGAAGAAAACATCTCTGCAAGCTACAAGAGAAAAGCTACAACTCATGAAGTCCAGTGACGACCTCAATTCACAACCGTAACTACAGAAAGCCTCTAGGATAAAACTTCCACAGATGGAGGTCATTGACTCTATGGGATTTCAGTAAGGTATCACAGAATCACAGTATGTTTGGGATTGGAAGGGACCTCAAAAGATCATCTAGTCCAATCCCCCTGCTGGAGCAGGAACGCCTAGGTGAGGTCGCACAGGAATGTGTCCAGGCGGGCTTTGAATGTCTCCAGGGAAGGAGACTCCACAACCTCCCTGGGTAGCCTGTTCCAGTGCTCTGTTACCCTCACTGAGAAGAAGTTCTTTCTCAAATTTAAGTGGAACCTCTTGTATTCCAGCTTGATCCCATTGCCCCTTGTCCTATCATTGTTTGCCACTGAGAAGAGCCTGACTCCATCCTCGTGGCACTCACCCTTTATATATTTATAAACATTAATAAGGTCACCCCTCAGTCTCCTCTTCTCCAAACTAAAGAGCCCCAGCTCCCTCAGCCTTTCTTCATAAGGGAGATGCTCCACTCCCTTAATCATCTTTGTTGCCCTACGCTGGACCCTCTCCAGCAGTTCCGTGTCCTTCTTGAACTGAGGGGCCCAGAACTGGACACAATCTTCCAGATGGGGTCTCACCAGGGCGGAGTAGAGGGGAAGGAGGACCTCTCTCGATCTACTGACCACCCCCCTTGTAATACACCCAAGGATGCCATTAGCCTTCCTGGCCACAAGGGCACAGTGCTGGTTCATGGTCATCCTGTTGTCCACCAGGACCCCCAGGTCCCTTTCCCCTACACTGCTCTCTAATAGGTCATTCCCCAACCTATACTGGAACTTGGGATTGTTCCTGCCCAGATGCAGGACTCTACATTTTCCCTTGTTAAATTCCAACAGGTTATCCCCCGCCCAACTCTCCAGCCTGTCCAGGTCTCGCTGGATGGCAGCACAGCCTTCTGGCGTGTCAGCCACTCCTCCCAGCTTAGTGTCATCAGCAAACTTGCTGATGGTACACTCAATTCCCTCGTCTAAATCATTCATGAATATATTGAATAATATTGGCCCCAGTACTGACCCCTGAGGCACTCCACTAGATACTGGCCTCCAACTGGACTCCGCACCATTGACCACCACTCTCCGGCTTCTCTCTTTAAGCCAGTTTGCAACCCACCTCACTACTCTATTGTCTAGACCACACCTCCTCAATTTAGCTGTGAGGATGCTGTGAGGGACTGTGTCAAAGGCTTTACTGAAGTCAAGGTAGACCACATCCACCGCTCTGCCATCATCCATCCACCTTGTTACATTCTCATAAAAGGCGATGAGGTTGGTCAAGCATGACTTACCCTTGGTAAAGCCATGCTGACTGCCCCTAATGACCCTCTTATCCCTGATGTGCCTTGAGATGGCACCAAGGATAAGCTGTTCCATTACTTTCCCAGGGACAGAGGTGAGGCTGACAGGTCTATAATTACCCGGGTCCTCCTTCTTGCCCTTTTTAAAGACTGGAGTGACATTTGCTTTCCTCCAATCCTCGAGCACCTCTCCCGTTTCCCAAGACTTGGCAAAAATGATGGATAGCGGTCTAGCAATGACTTCAGCCAGCTCCCTCAGCACCCGCGGATGCATCCCATCTGGACTCATGGATTTATGGATGTCCAGACTATTTAATTGTTCCCTAACCCAGTCCTCATCGACTAAAGCAAACTCCTCCATTAACCTGGCTTCATCCGGGGTCTCAGGGGTACAGGGTTCCCCAGGACAGCCTCCAGCGGAGTAGACAGAGACAAAGAAGGCATTCAGCAATTCTGCCTTCTCTGTGTCTTCTGCCACCAGGGCACCCACCTCATTCATCAGTGGGCCTACATTGCCTCTGGTATTAGTTTTATCTGCTATGTATTTGAAAAAGTTCTTCTTGCTGTCCTTGACCCCTCTCGCCAGCTGTAATTCTAAGGAGGCCTTGGCTACCCTAGCTGCCTTCCTACATCCTCTAACAGCAGCCTTATATTCCTCCCAAGTGGCCAGTCCCTGCTTCCATGACCTGTAAACTCGCCTCTTCTGCTTGAGCATACCCAACAGAGCCCTATTCAACCACGCAGGCCTTCTGTCTCCCTTCTGTGCACCTTTTGCTGTGGGGAAGTATGGGCTGTCAGCTACTTTAGAAGTAGATTTGGAGCTATGTTAAGTTAAAATAATGATTCAAACAAGCCATTTCCCCCCAACACCTCACCAAAGTAATTCACAAGCTAAGATGTCAGGGACATTTCTCGTAATTTGCTTGTGTTCTCTTAGAAAAAGCATTGTCAGTACATTGATTTTTGCTGCCTCCACATGCAAGGTCTTAAGGGAGAAGCTTTCTCACCTATCTGATCTCCTCTCAAAGCTGTTGTCTGAAGGGCATTTCTTTCTGGCAACTGTGAAAACTAAGGACATAATTAATCCTTCACACCTCAGGAAGAACAATTGCTGGCCACTTAATGATGCATAAGAGAATAGTTACTGCCATGGACACCCTCTGTAATATCTGCCACAACACAGCCCAAGAAAGTTCTTCACTGGACATAGTCACAGAACAGAACCATTTCTGTGCATAAGATGTTTCTTCTGTATTTTCTTCCCATGATTGTTACCTGCATACCCCAGGGACAAGTTGCAACACTGAGGTATAATCTTGTGGCAAAAAAAAATTAATGGAAGGAATTCCATCAACTTTGCACTAACTGGTAGCTTGGAATGTTACTTCACACACTTTGTATTTGGCATTTACTTCTTTACAACACAGACAGTTGGCTTTCTTTTTTTCAGGTGCACTTGGCTCTTCAGAATTTCTTTCACTGCATCTAGATAAAACAGGATTTGCAATCTTGTTTGGACATTATGTAAATGGAGGACAAGACTGCATGCTCTGCTTTGACAAACATAACTCAGAGTTCAACAGCTAGTATCAGGGAAGGTAGGGCAAATTGTTTGTCACCCAGAACTCTGTTTCTGTTAAGACTGAACACTCTGTAGGATGTGACTGTGCTCCACAATTCTGACACTTAAAATAAAGGAATGAACTTGGGAAATTCTTTGAAATGGGATTGTATCTCGTCAGCCATTTTGTTAGAAATCAATCTCTGTATTTTCCTGTAGCACTAAAGGCAAAACGGATGTCTTTGGGATTCCTGCTTGGACTATGCATACTTTAATGTTAAAAAGCCAATACTGATGTTAAAAGCTAATGATAAAATTCCCACCTTGTAATTCAGTTACATATTGTAGGGAGTTCCACACAGACCACTATTACCATAATGTTCCCTCTTGTAATACTGCTACCAAATGTCTCCAACTACAACAGGAAGAAGTGTCACAGCAGACAAAAATCCTGCCTGTATTATTTTTAGTCTGAGAATGGGAGTTCTTATTTCTCTACTGCCTGCTCTGGTTTTGGTGCTGATCTATCACAGGAGAGCAGGTGGTTTGGTGCAGCACCACACCAGCACTGCTTGTTCCCAGGCTGACTCATTCCTCAGCCATGCAATGCAAGTGACAATTTCAGATTCCCATCACACCCAACCAGGTCTCTTGAACCAGAGAACAAATTTTTTGTCATAGTGAGGCCAAGAGATCACAGCACTTGGCTATCACAGGGGTAAATTTGAACAAATATAGGTAGGCAGCCCAGGATCCTGACTGGTAGCCTACAGTAGATAAAAGAATTCTCAAGTTTAGGAGCCACTGGTTTTCAACGCCTCTTTTCCAGAACCTCCAAACTCAAGGGTTCCCTAGAGGAAAATAGGATTATGGTTGTCAGGAGCTTTACCCTTCTGCCATCTGAACATGTCCAGAAACACTTCTTCCCACATGATTCCTGCAAAGGGAACCCCTTCATAAAAAAAGGTCAAGAAAAAAACCCAGTGTCTCACTGCCAAAAACTCCATGACAATAACACTACCTTTCTTCCTTTGAATCCATTAATTTTTTCACTGTCTTGCAGAAAAAAAGGATGTCTTCAAGTGTCATTCATAGAATCCTGCATTTCTGTCCAATGTAGATCATGCCTTTGACAATGGGTGCACAAGACATTTTGCCTGCCTAAGATATGTTCAAGACAGCAGCTCTGCTTGTCCACTGCTCTGCAGACTCAGGGGGCATCCAGAGCTGTGTGAAGCAGGTGTGAAAGGCTGTTTTTTTGGTACAGATTCCCTCTGCATGGCAGAATATTCCTGTCTTAGATGGCAAGCAGCATAGAAACTCATCCAGCTAACTTGGAAACTCAGACATGCAGTTAACCAAGTTCACTTTGAAGCTGGCTTGGTTGGCTGTCCAACCCAGCAAGCATTTCATGTCCATAACTGATCACGTCCAGCTGCAAAATTCAAGTGATTAAAACATGCTGCTACTGCTAGAATTAGCCAGGGAGCAGTTATTGTGGCTACTGTGTGTCTCCACAAGGACAATTTCTGACTACAGGAAAAGGAAACCCACCTTGGTTAGGCGCTCTGGTTACATTTTTCTCTGAATTTTCTTAGCAGTTGGTCCTTATCGCATGTGTCATCAGAACAGTGAAAACTTCAGAGAAACTTCTGAAGGTTAAACATTCAGAAGAGGAAGCAACTTTCAAAATAAAAAGTCTGACAATAATAGAGGGAAAAGTCCATGGGAAAAGGGCAGGCTCTGTTGGAGAACTCATTTGGACAGCTTACTGTCATATAGATAGCCAGCTGCAAGTCTTCACAGATTTTAGGTAAACGACTGTTTTTTTCTGCTTCTCTGTTACTCAGAAATGCTAATTATCTACTATTTTTTTCCTATAGAAAGCATCACTTTTATAGTTTTAAATCAGTATGATGGTTCACAAATGGTTCACAAATCCCAAACAGGGTTTGAATCCATTGAGGTCTGCTTCCTCTGCTAGGCAATAATATGAAAAGCTTTCTATGAAGCATTTCACACTTTCTAAACAAAACATGCTTTTTAGCCAACCAGCTATTTACAGAACTCATCCAACGGCTGCTTGAAACTCTTCCTTCATACTATCCACAAACCTCCCACCAACTTCCTTGACAGACACTACAGTCCGAATTCAAACATTGCACCTTCAGTATTACATAGGCCAAGCTGCAGATTATAAAAATGTGTTTAAAAAAAAAAAAGTTCAGGCCAAACACAAGCAGACTCCAAGACAGAGGATCACAGAAGATGCTCTTATGATAAAGATGAGAGATTCGCCTGCTTTCCCACACGCTTATTGCACAGTCCTGGGCTGTGCAATTCAGCCTCATCATATATAGGGCATAATCCCATCTACTTCCTCCCTGTACTGAGGAAGAGGTTTTGCACTCACTTTTCTCCCCACTCCTCCAGATGTAAATTCTGTCTTGCTATCATAAAGCTGTGACTTCACACTGCAAGTGTAGCTGGACAGCTCTGCCTGCAATTCACCAACCAGTTATCTTTAGAACTGGTCACGAGGTGAGAAAGTAACCGCAGCATCATTCAAGAACTTTGCAGAGCGCTGTACTCCAAGGAGTACATAATGTTACATAATACAGTATGCAGATGCATAACCATCCTATGAACTACAGAAACCAGAAGACAAGGCATTTGAGAAGTCTTTGGGTCGGTGAAAGAGCACAGCAGTCACTAGTTCTCTACGGGTGATCAGAGAAGATGGTCTTGAGATAAAGACTGGAGATTTGTAGTTAGGTTATTCGTCATCAGGGTCTGCTTTTTGCACATGCCTGCTGCCCAGTGCTGTTCTTGGACTGTGCAGTTTAACCCCACTAAGACCTAGATGATAATGTTCTGCCTCCCAGAGATGTGATAAAGGGCAATTTATTCTGAGATGGACAAACACCAAAGCTACAGTGAAGGGGCAACAGAAGCAAATCAGTCTTGTTTCTTACTCTGCAAGTTCAAAGCACTGCAACAACTGGCCTCAATACAAGGAGACAGAAATTAAGGCATAGCTTCCTAGGCCAAAAGGAAGATAACTGGGAGAGCCCTGTTCAAGGAAGGGAGATGTAAGGAGAGGGATTAGCAGCACACAGTGTATTTGAGCTTAAATAGGAAGGTCATCAACAACTGATTTTCCAATTGGCAGTCCAATGAATGGTAGGTTAAAATTAAGTGTGCACTGCTCCATCCCCTAAGATGCTCTCTCACCCCACTATAATTCTTTCTGGTCACTGGCGCTGAAGTCTCATGGTGGTGCAGGGCAAGAATGCCAGCACTGAGAGAAGGCTTGTCACACTGAAAAAAAAAGCTTGTGGGGGACATGGCGGGAAGGGAACCTAGGGAGAATGGGGCTAAGAGTCTGATGTGAAGTGGTAGGGGGAAGTAGGATTTTGTTTGCAAATCATGAATAATAATAACTGTTTTTTGACTAGCAGTGGAGAAATGAAGGCCTTCAGAACTGGAATTTCCCAGTCCTGTTCAACCTCACAAGCTCAGGTCTGGAGTGAAGAGGAAGCTGAGCTGCTACAGAGAAAAGGAAGTTTTGTTTTGAAGACATGAGTGACAGGATCTGCATTTTTTTCTATTCATGATTGTATATCAAGATTAACAACCCTACTTAAAAAAATATTGATGTCACCATAAGAACTCAAGTTTAGCTCAGGTATTTATATTTCCTTCTGTGTCTTTCATTTGTCAAAACTCTCAGGCTGGAACATAATTTTCAAAACTAAGTACCTCCGTATTCAGACCAAGCCTATATGTAGGCAATGTCTGTGTATCAGAGATGCATTGAACCTGGTGCCTATGAATAGCAGCAAAGAAATCATCTGCAGTCTGGCAGACACCAGCAATACCATACTGGTGCAGTATTGCTGATTCTCTTTGATCATGTCAAGCTAGGGTCCCAGGAAAACCCCATCTAAGCACTGCAGAATCATAGAAACATAGAATGTCCTGAGTTGAAAGGACCTACAAGGATCATCAAGTCCCACTCCTGTCCCTGCATGTGTAGATCACTTATACTGTATTTCAAGATGTCATTCAGTAGTTACAGAATGCATCCCAGGTGCTGGAGGAAATGGTTACTAGATTATGACACCTTTACACTTGCTTTGCTGTGAACAAACTCATTTCACATCCAGAAAGCCCACTGCCAAGGAGCATTCCATAGGGCATAGTACAATGCCAGGAAATCCTGTGTCTCTAAAGTATGTCTGTGGCTCTAAAACATTTTATCAGACACACAGCAAACCTGGAAGGAGACAAAACCCTTGCTCTACAGCTTTCAAGTCAGCTGAAGGCACCTCAGAAGACCTTTCTTAGCTGCCATACGGGAACTGATTCATTCCTTGCTAGGCAGGTCCACTTCCCAGGCAGTGCCCCCTCTGCTGAGGTCTGTGCATGTCCCAGACAACCCTTCAAATACGTGAAACAGCCACTGTGGCTGTATGAACCATAGTGTCACTGTGGGTACTAATGGCAGCCTAGCCATCTGATTACAGTCACTGTGGTTTTGGCTCCTGCTGCAGTCAGTTGTGTGGTTATGTGAAATGTTCCAAAGCTCATGGGGTATTTATAGCAAAAAACAATATAAAAGAGAGCAAGGGAGAAGAGCAGATTTCCTGGGCATGGCTTTGTCACTTACAAAGGTCTGCTAACCCGCAAAGACAGAGAACTTTGCCTCTCCCATAGAGTACTTGCAAAGCTTTTGCACTAAACTGGTAACTTAGGAGTTATCAGTGTTTCGCAGAGGTAAGCAGGAGAGTGGTTGCCATTCAATCAGAGCACATATTAGGTGAATGACAAATTCACCCAACAGGTGAGACATTAAGCTGGGGCCAGCTTAACAGAATTAACCTGCCATGCAACACCTTCACCTTCACAAGTTTTGTGGGCAAAGGGTGTGTAACAGGCATCTCCTCAGCAATTCTTCCTCAGGTGGTTACACACACACCTCTCACTGCCTCCCTGCCCTACCTAGTCCATTCCAGCCAAATTTCTGGGGTTCTTAATCAAGCATGCTCAAACAGTTCCTTACCAGGAACATACAATCTGATGTTTTTGAAGGCTGTACTGCTACTATTTTTTCAGGCAAACAGAAGACACTGGCGCAAACAGCTTGGAAGTGTCTCCCCAAATTTCAGGTCCCCAGGCCAAAACCAGAAATAGGTACCTAGCTCAACTCAAACATTCAGAAAAAACAAGTCAGGCCTCCCAGATCAAAGGGTTGTACTGGTCCTGGTCAAATTTAAGGGCCATAGTGCTCTGGCTTGGCTGGACCAAGCTGTTCATTCATTAACAGCTTGCCCAGACACAAGCAAATGTTGAAGGACTGCTCTTCCCACTCACTCCAGTGACACTTGCACTGTGCTCCTGCAGCTCCATATCGTCTTGACCCACCACTCGGTAACTGTGTAGTCAACACAACTTCTGTATTGACTCTGCCAGCTGCCTGTTAATTAATTACAAAACCACTCCTTCCTCTTTTCCCTTGCCTCCCACACTTGGCCTTGGTTTTTGGTAGGTTTATTTTTTGTTTGCTTGGGCTGAGTTTTATTTTAACTTCTTTTTCTAAACGTTTCTCTTGCTATACATTTTCCCTTGTGCCTTGCAGGCCTCCTGTGAAGTGCTCTCTGCTGCTTGCAATTCTCTTGCCTGTGACTCCCTACACAGGGCTGCCATGGAGCACGGGCATCTGTCACAGTAACATAATTGAGCTGAAATAAAGAGCATTTCACCTGTGAATTATATTTCAACTAAAGACTTCAGAAACAAAGGGCATGGATTATGTTATATACTCAGTCTTGCCAAAGTAATCAAGCCTTCATATCACTACCCACACAGGCTAAAAAAAAAAAAAAAAAGAAAAAAAGAAAAAGAAAAAAAAGAAAAAGCTATCACTATATCAGCAACCCTTGCTTTTCTGTCTCTCTTAATAGAAATTTTTCACAGAATCTGAAAACACATCCTCATGATTTGTCATGACAGGGAGTGCAGCTCTCTATGGACACGGGATGGTGCACTGAGAGCCCACCTCACTGTCCTATCTCCCATTGTACAGTATCCAAATTCCTTACTTGTGTGGAAAAAAACATGAGGGGTGCAGCTGTTTGGGCTGCCTTTCAGAACATCGGTACTTAAGCCACCAGCACACCATCCGACAGGATTTTGCGATCTCCCAGCCAATTTTTGCATCCTCAGTGGCACGCCAGACGGGGATGAACACGCTGTCGGTGTCTCTGGAAACCTGCCAGCCCCCGAGCAGCTCGTACAGCGACGGCAGAGGGACGGTGACACCTCGCGGTCAAATTCCCTCATTACCTCGGACCGGGAGGGGCCGCGCGGCGCTGCCAAGTGCAAACCCGTTGGCAGTTAAAGAAATTGTTTCCCGCTCAGCACCCCAGTGCCTGGAGAGCAAACACGCCCTTCTTGAATCCCCCTCAGCCTCCAGCGCTTTCCTGACAGCAGAACGCAACTGACACGGAACGGGACTAACGGCCGCCCGCCCGCCCGCCCCGCCCCCGCGTTGCCCTGGAGACGTTGCCGCCACGCGGGCGGCCGTTACCGCTCCCTCAGCGAGCCGCCCGCTGCTGCGGGCCGGGACCCCGCCATGCTGCCAGCCCGCGACTCGGAGAAGGCGGCGGCGGCGGCGGCTGCCCTAGCCGTGCCCTACAGCTACTCCAGCCGACCCCGCGCCCTGCCCACCCGCCCGAAGTACCGAGCGCCGCCAGACGCGGCCGAGCCGTGAGTGCCAGCGTCCGGCGGGCCGCGCCATGCAGCCCCGCGGCCTGTGCGCCCCCAGCGGGCACCGCGGCCCCTTCTGCCCTTCGTTCCTCTCCCTCGCCGTTCTTCCTTCCCGAGGGAGGGCAATCCTTCGGGAGAACTTGCACCTCTGACCTTTCAAAAGCCTTCTGGCCTGTTGAGGCGTTAACATATGGGTTGCAGCTCCGTAACCACAACTGTCTGTGCTACGTGTTGCAGGGAGAAGGAACCTGTTCGTTATGCCAACCTCATGTATGACAGGAGAGTGGTGCGTGGCAACACTTACGCCCTTCAAGTCATACCTGCGGTATGTGTTTTATGTAGACCACACTACAGCTTTGTTGAAAAATAATAGGGTGGGAAAACTTTCTTGTTAATAATTTTAACTACTGAGGTTGTAATTTCACACAGTCACAGGCTGTCCAGTTAAACCAGCATGCAACTGTTTTCAGCCTTTCTGTAAATCACTTAGTTTCCTATGAACTTCTGTAGTTCTGTTTTGTTTTGTTTTGGGTTTTTTTGCCATTAAGTACTTCATTTTTGCCCCCCATTTCTTTAGTGTGATGATACTGAGCACAAGTCATCACTGCATGATCTGTTCACCATATGCATCCACAGGTGTCATCGGTGAGAACAGCAGCTCTTAGGAAATTAGGTCTTGGGGTAGTCTTTGGCTTACCCTACTAAAGAAGCAGAACTAGATGGTCCAGCTGTATGCAAAAGCTGCTTGTGTGGAGGCAAAAGTATTTTATTTGTCCTGGTACAGTGGTGAATGTTTTAGTGATATTTTATTTTCAGATAATATTTCTATACAGATACTTTGATCATATAAGAGTTTAAAGCAGTCTGTATTTTTTAAAGCTACTTTGTGGAAATAACTTTGTGTTGTTCAGTAGCTGTTTCTTAAGAGTTAATTTCACTTATGTTCTGTTTAAGAAGTTTGAAAGTGATGTTCATTTCAATCCTCATATACAGTACTGAATATAAAAGTTAGTGTGGGTTTTTTTTGCTTCATCACCAATAAAGAACCTATAATTTTTATCTAGCAAACAATTCTGTTCATAATATAAGAAATGGATTTAAGTCTATTTGACCTTAAAGTTTTACCTAGAAACTTACTTGTCAGCAAGAACATGGCATTTTAATATACTTTATCTCGCAAAGTTCTGTACATAATATCCACTTCCAAATAGCAATGGATTGCTCTTAGTGTGAGATGCCATTAGGATGTGCGTGTAGGCAGCTAGCATACCTTATTACTTTAATGCCATACAGTCTTTAAGGTAACTAAAATTTTAGAGTCAAGACGCAGAAAAGTAAATCCAAAATGCTAGATTTGTGGCATTAAAATCAAACAACAACCTTCATTTTCCTGTGGAGAGAAATTAGTATCATTTCCAAGTAAGTAGTGTGTTCTGGTTTGTGGTTTTTTTTTCTTCTTCACCCCTGCTCAGTGTACCCACCCCAATCCCCTTGAGATTCAAAGGCAGAGGGAAACACGGAGAAAAGCACTGGCTAGAAAGCGCACAAAAGAGCAAGAGCAATCAAGAACACCTGAGCCTGTGGAAGGCAGAGAGCATGTTCATGTGCAGACAGGTAAAAGGCTGATTATTTTTATTATTATTCACTTGAAAACAAGAACTTGCTGATCTATATTCACTTACTAAATTGATGATACAGTTGGTAGAATTACATAAGGTTAAGGTTAGAATCATAGAATTTGAGAATCAGATGTTCTCTAATCCTTTCCTCTATAACCCCTTATTTTTATTTGTATTTTATAAACTTGGCTAATTAGTGACATTTTCCCAGAGGCTCTGTTTTTCAGTTTTCAAGTATACATTCTTGACCACTAGTCAAGACTTCTCTGTGTATTCTTTGCTTTTCAAGTGTCATCAAAGAAATTTGGTATATGCTTAAAATTCAGGGGTTTTTAAAATTTTGCTCAAGACTGCAGTCATATGTAAGAATAAAACTACTACTAAAAATTGGAGGACATACCCTAATTTAGAACAGGAAACTGCCCAATTTGTAAGAAAATTTTATTTGTAGGAAAAACAAAATTTGGCAGTGGGTTAATCATCAGGTGTGTGTAATGTATTGCTGTGCCCTCTGAAAATCATTTCAGATTTGACTGACTTACAAACTGGGAAAACAGCTGTGGTACATGCTAATCAGACATGGTCCTTGGCTTCTGAATGTTCCCTCTGTCCCAACCCTGCAGATCTCCTACACCACCTCCAATGAACATGGTGGCTCTTTATGATTCAAATACTGTTGGATGCAGAAGGAGTCTATCTAGTCTGGAAGTCTTGGTCTCCTATCCCTCCCACTGACTAGTGCAGATAATTTTTTTATCTGCATTTTGTTATCTGAACCAAGATATTTATCTGTGCAGTGGGAGACAGGTACAATTCAAATAAAGCACATGTTGTTATAGATGTGTGGTTACCTCAAAACCACTTCTGGTAGTGCCAGAAGTAGAATACCATTCTTGAAACCAAACAGATCCAGTCTTTTGGTTTGATGCATACAATGGAGAAAAACATATGCTTTCAATATTACTTGTTAGTAGATAGGAAATCATTATCCCTTTTTGAGATGGTACTATCCTGTTGAGTGTACCAAGAATTGTTTATTCTGCAGGGTGGGCTGAAATGGTCTAGACTCTGACTTTTGAAACCTACCAAGTGAAACGCCCTTTCAGGAAGTGCACCAGATGTTACAGAGAACATGGCATCAGATGCAGCAAACATATCTATGTTTTGAGATGTTTTCTTTTTTAACTTTATAGAAGACATTTTATTGCATTGTTTGATATAATTCACACTATAGAGTCATTAAAATTGTTGAGAGTTAAATATAATCTAACTTAAAGCATTCATTGTGCTTTTATTTCTAGAGCTGTATTTGGAAGAGATTAGCGACTGGGTAATAGGGGTTGATACAGAGTGTCAAACAGATGCATTTTTGGACAGACCACCCACTCCGCTCTTCATACCAGCCAAAACAGGGAAAGATGTGGCCACGCAAATAGAGGAAGGAGAGGTACGAAGTGAAGTCAGGTCTGCACATGCTGTCAAAATATGTCTCTGATACAAAATGTGTTTCTGATGCATAACTGAGGCAGTAACAGAAAGCACTGACCTTATCCTCTACAGAATATGCAAAAAAAAGGAAAGTGCCAATGTCTGCTGCGAGGTTAAGCCCAAAATTAATGAAGGTGCTTCACCATGTACACTGGTTCTGCTGCTTTCAGCTAAGAACTACAATGCTGAGAAATGTTCTCCCCTGTAGAAATAGTGTCCAGCCTGAGAAGGGGTTGGGAACTCAGAGGTGAGCAGAAATAGGATCCAGGCGTGTGCTCTGCTTCTCCCTGGCAGCCCCCACAGTGGCTGTGTTAGGGTGTGTGGTGTCTCACTCCAGCGCACTCATCACTTAGCCCCCAGCTGCATTCATACCTTTTGCCTTAGCTGACACTGACCCCTCCACCTGCACTTCTCAGGCCTGCCTTCAGCACAAGGTCTTTGTTCATCCTCCTTTTCTCCTTGCCAAGATGTTAAGAGTGAGTGTGATTAAGGGACATTTATCTCTGTTTCACTGACTTCCATCCTCAGTTGTTTGACTTTGACATTGAAGTCAAGCCAATCCTGGAAGTGTTGGTTGGGAAGACGGTTGAGCAAGCTTTGCTGGAAGTCATGGAGGAAGAAGAGCTGGCCCGGCTATGGGCACATCAGTGCGCCTACACAGAGCTGCGTAATGCAGAGCTTGCTGAAGTACAGCGCCTGGAAGAGCAGGACAGGCGATACAGAGAGGAGAAGGTAGGACTTCCTTAATGAAGAACAGGCCTCTCTGAATGCTCATCAGAAGAGAGTACTGAAAAATAAGCTGTGAAATAAGATGGATGTGCCCAAAAGATTATTGCCAAGTTTGATATTCCTCAAAGCATTTTGGTGCCACACAGCTGCACTCTGTCATTTGCTCTTGTGCAGCAGCATCATGCTGTTGTGTTATTCGGATAAGTCATGCTTCAGTGACCTGGTATAATCAGACACCTGATCAAGAGGCCAAACCTAATAGTACCCTTTGTACCTGGTGCAGCTGTTACTCAAGCGTCTTCATTATAACTGCTAAATAAATATTCACAGAGCTTGAAATTAAGAGAGGCACCTCCTAGTCTTTCACACTTAATGCATACATCTACTGTATGTGCACCTCTACCTCTTAAGATCTCCAAGTATTAAGCTATATTAATACTATCTAATAGCAGGGCAAGTCTTGATTATCCGCTCTTCATAAGCCTTATATATTTGTGTTTTTTCCATGTTTTCCTGGACCAATTTGAGTTTTAATCTATAATTACATCAAATGGGATATAAAATTGTGAAGATTAAAAGTTCAGGAAATCCTGACTCAACTTCATCTCATTCCAAGGCCAAAGATCAGTTTTATCTGCAATAATAAAGCAGAGAGTCATGAGATCAATGCATACTAAGGTATCAGAGAAGGGTTTCGTTTGGCCAGCTACAAGACCCTTGTTTTACAGACTTGCCAAAATCAAGAAAGGTATACCAAAGGAACGTGTTTCCCTGTAGTCCTTGTGGATTTTAATACTCCATAGATCGAGTACAAGCTTCCTTTCAAGCACTTGTTCACATGAGAAGTTTTTGAGAAAGAGGCCATAAGTATTGCTACTCTTGATTGTCTTTGCTATTTATAACTTCTTCACTGTAATCATTATTCAAGGTTCAGATCAAAGGAGTAATGGCTAAAGGCCTGAAAGTTTTACATGCAATATTGTCTTGACAGGAGCGTCGCAAACGCCAGCACAAGGAACTGCTGCAAAAACAGAAAGAGACCACAGAGAAAATTGCAGCTCGGGCATTTGCGAAGCGTTACCTGGCTGATCTCATTCCCTCGGTCTTCAACAATCTTCATGAAAGTGGTTTTTTTTATGACCCTATAGAAAGAGGTTTGTGCATTTTTTTAGTATGTGAGTTGAGTAATATAAAGGTCAAAACAACCATAAAAAATAGCATATTGTCCTATGATTTAGATTAATGTCACAATACTTTATTCATGTACATTCGTGGCTGAAGAGATAGTTTCCAAACTCAAATTTTTAAAACAAACATTATTGGTCATCTGTACAGTAATCAAGAATAAGCAAGACCTGACAGTGTTACAATGGGAAGAGCTGCTTTTGAATTGGAGAGAAATACATGGATGATTAGAATTGGTAGCACAGAGAAAGATTGATCCAATTTGAAGTAAATGTATTTTGATAGGACAGGCAAAGAAATCTGTATGTCGTTCTGAATCTTTCTTAATGATTGTCAGAGCAATGGAGAGATTAGTCAATTATAATTAGGCCCTGGAAATTAGTTCAGAGTTGTACGTCAGTGACTTTTAGAATCACTGGCATTTCTTATAGGCTACCTTGCTAGATCCTGCTTCCCCAAGCCCCTCACAGGTGCCCAGACCACAACTTGGGAATGGATATACTCTCTCCAGAATAAGTAATGGGGCAAATGCAGAAACCGAGTGTAGTTTGCAAACAGGGCAGGCTTTGGGACCACAGCATACAAATAAAATTATTTGAAAAATACATGGGTAAGCAAGAGCTCTTTAGTCAGAGGGAACAAATGCTTTCAGCAGACCAGAAGCCAGATGTCTTTGGAAAGCAAGGCAGGAAATGTTATTCTCCTGAGTTGTTCAGAATAGTTATTTTCATCTCACTAGAACACAACTATGTATCTCATCTGTGCTAGCTCTTCAAGGGTGTCAGACCCATTTTGAAAATCACTGCAGCTGAGAGGATTCTGGTCTATAACAACGAGGAACCTCAGTAAGAAAGGCAGGAGATAAGAAAGCAAACAATACCTGAGAGATTTAATCTGGCTCTTGCAAAGCAAGTGGGTTTTGGCAAAGATATTAATCCCTTAATGATCATAACAAATGAAAAACAGCCCCAAGATCATGTCGCTTATCCTTAATAAAAAGACATTTTTCCTTTCTTCCTGCTAAATGCTTACAGATATTGAGACAGAATTCCTTCCATGGCTGATGACAGAAGTGGAAGAAACACTAGAGAGGAAGGTTATGGGGAGGACAATGCTTGACTGTAAGTTACCAAATCCTGGAGTGTAATCTTGGCTGCTTGATGTTCTTGATTGTCTTTTCCCCAGTCAGAATAAACATCACATTTACAGGGTCTTTGTGGGTTAAGGTAGCAAGTGTTATTTTAGCAAGAACTCCAATGACATGTGTCTTTTTTGAGTTTTTTTAAAAACTATATTAAAACATTTTTAATGTTGTAAAACTGCTACCACATACATCTAGCTAATTAATTTTCAGCTGAAATAATAGGGATTGTTTTTCTCATTAAAATATTATTTCATTTTTAGTGTTTTTTTCTTTCTGTTTAAGAATTTATAGGTCAGTAATATATGAAATAATCTCAAATTGTAGGTTTTTTCCCTCCTTGTTTTTTAATGGTGGCTTTCTCTGTTTCAGCCCTGATTCGTACAGTGGTTGAAAAACGCTTAGATGCATTTAGCTCTCAACCTCCATTTGATCAGACAGAGGAACCTGCTGAAGAGCCCAAGCCAACAAATGCAGAACCCCAGGTGGCCATTGAGACAGATGCTGATGACCAACCAGTCACAGAAGAAAAAGAGGCTGACAAAGTTGTTGCTGAGGCACAGCGTCCACGACGTATCTCTTTCATGTTACATGACTCAGATCAAGCAGAAACACAGGATTTGGAAACTGAGTAGCAAGCAGGCAAGTCATCAAGTAAATGGAGATGAATGGCTTAGCTGAAAGAAGAAATTTATTTGTATCTATTTGCACCTCTCGTGCCCTGGTGATGCTGAGAGGTGAACCTAAGCAATAGCAGAGCATTAGAGTGTGTTTTCCGTGTGCTGACATTGCTGACTTCAGGCTGTAAGACTCCAGAGAGGTCACTAGTGCAGTGAATGGTAGTGAAATTCTATCCCCTTCTACACAATCCAATCGATCAAAAATAACCTGGGACATTTACAGTTGAAAAGTAATGCTGTCCCACACCCTGTTCTGGAAGGTCATAAGAAGGGCATTGAGACCATCCTAATAACCTTTACAAGTGCTTTGATAACATTCTCAAAACAGATTTTCCTTACTTTCCCTGTTTTGAAAGGTAGCTACTGTGGCACTTAGATAAATTGATTTCACCCACGTTAGTCTCTCCTCTCCTGAAAAACTTGGATGGGCATCTCAGCAGGTAATAGAGCAAAGGCTCCCAAACCTCTTCAGGTTCAAAGAGTTACCTGCAACTGGGAATTTTTGCCAGTGCGAAATCCTCCTCAGCCTCCCGACTCCTGGAGTATTGGTGAGGGGCTGGAGACATGGGCTAAGTCCAGCCTCAGTTCCCTTAGTAGTTGTTCTGCTAATTCATTTGAAATAGTACCAGACATCACTGCCAAAATGCACCTGCACTGCCACACCTATCTGCCTGTTCACAGGCCAGCCTCACCAGTGGGCCATTCTGTCGTGGTTGAAACGGACAAACGACATAGACCAAGTTCTTCCAGGATGAAAGTAGTAGAGGCCATTTATTACCACAAGTGCATTTTTATATAGTTCTACGAATTCATGTGTCTCTTCACTGTTGGTTACAAGTTACAGCAGTAACATCTCATTGGCTAATTTTACTATTGTCAATGTTACTCTTTTACTCCTTTCTCTCTCACGGGTACATCCTTAACATCTCCGGATACTCCTTTACTCCCATCTTTCTCATGGGTAGGCCTTAATATCTTCAAGGCTAATTTCTGTTCCCATGCCCTCTGTCAGGGAATCCAAGGACCCACCATAGTCCCACAGCATTCCCCCTCATAAAAGTAGAATTGTGTTCCACTGCAGCACCATTGTTTCCTTGCTAGCTGCGTCTGTAGAAGAAGTCCCACCTTGTCCAGACTGCTTTGTGCTACCTCCTCTCTGCAGGTCAGAGAAGCCATGTGCTAACCCAGCAGGCCAGATCCCAGTCTGAGAGTAAGTTGTCAGGAGTGACACCTGAAGAGACAAGAACCTGCTCCACATCTCCTACCCTCGAAAGGGACATCCAGACTTTTCGCTGGACCACCTGTACATGTCGGTTCCCAGGCAGACCCTACCTTCCCTCCATCCTGGGCTAGGACATCTAGTGACAATCAGGGCAGCTATTGCTTACACAGAAAATTTCCCTTGGAAAGTGTCAGGTATTTACCTCTCTCTGGAGGTAGCTGAAAATCAGAAGTAATGAGATATAACCACCAACAAATCCACTCTGGTTTGATGTAATATGAATATGTTAAAACTGAGTATCTGGAGTCACATAGTACAGACTGTAGACAGATACACCCATGGATGCTTTTCAAAGCTGAAATACTCCCCTGTAAACTGCTCCTCTGTTTGCTGAGTTGACAGTATTTCAACAAAGCATGCTTGTTTTTTCATTTATGATTGATTTCTCAAAGCATCCATAAATGTGTTACATGTATGAAATTAAGGTAGTTGGTGCTCTCTACATCTGTTTAGAAGTTTCTAATAAGAATTTATTTTCATGCATATGACTGGAATTGAAGGCTTGAAATGAAACTCTGGTTTCAGCACTGAAGTCAGTGGGAGGTTCATCTTAATTTCAGTGGGTCCAAGATTTTGCATAATTTTGGTTTTGGGTTTTTTTTTACCATGATGATGAACACTTCTGTCATGACTTCAGGTAAGTCAGGTAAATAACTTCAGGCTAACTTTATCTAGAGAAATTAAAAATCTTTATTACATGATTCATGAGAATTGTAAATGTTTCAGCTCATTTTTGGAACACTGGATGTCAGTTCCAAGGATTCCTCATTACTGAATGATTATCTTGTCATGTATTTACAGGAGACTTAGCATAACCTAGAGGACTGCCTTGGATCATTCCTGAAAAGATTCAAACAAATGCTGAATGTTTACTTGACTTGAATATTTGTTTTTGGAATGTTACAAGAGGAAGGTAATCACCTGGAATATTTTCATTTTTGTCACTCCTGCTTTGTGTTTGATTGCTAGAAAACCTACCTGAAGTGTCAAATTATTCTGTTTAAATAGGTTGTGGCATTATTATGTATTCTTAAATTATCACAAAAATATAATGAATTTTATGCCATGCATTTTTCCTTAAGTACAATATATAGATACAACTTGAGCATATTGTATTGTGGTAGAGTTTGCTGTAACAGGCTATATATCCATGAAGCTTTACACTGCACTAGCAGTTTTCCATTAATAGCCCTGTACTTGGATTCAGCCCCAGACATGGGCAGGTTCGAAGAGCAGACGACCCCTCACATCCTGTTGGTCACTGGAGAAGCAGAAAACCATGAGCAACAGTAAGGAGGGGAAGAGTGATACGGGGTAATGGTGTAGCTGCCACTTCTCTGGGGTAATGCCAGCAGACACGCAGGCTGTGCAGCACAAGCTTTGCCACTAGCCGGGTGGCTTGGGGACTGGCATGTGACTGGCTGAAGTAGGCACCCCATCCCAGCCTGGATGCAAGCATCACATCCCTCACGTCACCTCCCCACAGGGACCCCTCCTGATGCCCTTCCCCTCCAAATCCCCTTTCTCTGGTCTGTGTCCCCAGCAGCAGCGGTTCCAGGCAGGTGGGTAAAGCTGTGAGGTGGCCAGCTCCGCACCCACGATGGCCCCGGGGTGGCCCCGGTATTTTGCAGCTCCTGGTCCCTGCTCAGAACCACAGCAGCATCTCCTGAGGGTGTGTGTGGGTGCAAGGGGGAGCTGAGAGGGGATAGTGGGAGACAGTGCTGCAGGCACTAGAGGGCAGGACAGGCCACAGCAATTGGGCCACAGGGACACCTAGAAACACTGATGTCACCTGTTGCACATTTCACACCCTACACTAGTGACACCCTGCACTAGTGACAGCTGTTTGAACTTCCCTCCTCCACCCCAAAGGCGCTGACCTTTTGCAAAACCTCCTCATAACATGAAGACCTGACAGGTAGAGTCACCCAACATCATCCACACAAATATCACAGATTGGTTTGGGTTGGAAAGGATCTTTAAAGATCATCTAGTTTCAAGGCCCCTGCCATGGTTGCTTTGCTGGTATAAAGCAGAGCAGATTTCAGTGGTCTAGCTGTGATGCTGCTGTATTGCAGTATTATTGTAAACAGAATCGTGTCACCTCACTCCTCTTCCTCAGACTCATCATGAACACTGGGCCCTCTCAAATTGTCCAGGCCCTGCCTATTAACATATGATAATATTAGCATATATATAGTGTCACTGGCAGTTTAAGTTAAAAAACATGACAGCAAACTGTAGCAGCCATGACAGTAGAATATACCATGCTGCTGATGGCCATGGGATTCATGATTTCTCAAAAAAAAAAGTTTAGCTGATGCAATAATGCTTGAAACTGCCTCAGAAAGATTACTTTTACTCATCAGAGTCCTAGCTGGATCTGACAGCCACTGCTGAGATAACATATACTGTCAAAAATTACCTAATAGTGTAATTTGACTGAAACAGAATCATAATTCAATCATGCTTTGGCAATTGAAATAATATCTGCTTTAAAAACAGCTTTTTAAAGACCATCATGTTAGAAAGTACTCATATGCCTGATGAGTTACAGAGTACATCTAAAAGATTATTTAATGTGCAAATACTAGCAGATCAACCATTACCACTTTCACTAATCGTAATGAATCAATCAAATACATTTGTTTTAAACAGAGTTGACATAATACTCAAGTTATCTACCATTTCCCAAAACACAACAAACTGAATCACAGGATCACTGAAAGGTCTATTTTAGGTTGGAAGGCATCTCTCGATCCCTGGTCATCTGGTCCATCCTTCTCTAAAAGCAGGGTCCTAGATTAGGCTGGAGTTCAGCTGCAGTGTAGTGCTACTGAAACTGGTTGTGGGGGCCCGGTGGCCTGCAAGCTGAGCAGCTGGACAGCAATGCCCTTTGCAGCTGTAAAAATAAGGCTGTGTCCCAGGTTGTGTCAGCAAGAGCATAGGCAACATTTCAAGGGATGCCATTATTTCACTTTATTTGACAATTGTTGGTCCACACCTGGAGGACTGAGCCAAACTGTGGTCTTTCCCAGTTCAAGAGAGACACTGAAAAATTTGAAAGGGTCCTGTGGAGGGCCACAGAGATGGTTAAATGTGGAGAACTTGACATAGGAAGTGTGACTGAAGGAACTGGGTGTGTTCAGCCTGAAGAAGGCTCAGCTGAATCGTGATTTTCCAGCACTGAAATGGTGGTTATGGAGAAGGTGGAAGCATCTCCACAGGGATGACCCATGACAGTACAAGCAGAAACAGCCACAAGATCCACATGCTCCCTTCTGCCTCTCAGCCTGCCAGGGCGCAAGTCTGCAACAAAATCCCAAGATAACAAAGCAAAATCCGTATGTGTGCAGGAAATTCTTAATGCTGTGAGGTGCCTTCCTTGGCAGTAATTAGCTAACACTAGCGCAGGTGAGGGGGTTTCTGTGGATCCTTACAAGTACGGACAACTCTGTATGGCCACGGCAGTGGCTGCATCGGTGCTCAGAAAGCCGCGGGCCGGATACTTCGTTTTTAACAAGTTTCTCCGCAGAGCCGTTGCAGAGCAAACCCGCGGGCTCCGCCGGCGGAGCGCCACCCCGCCTGCCCTTCGGACTGGCTTTTCCCGAGCACCCCTCCCCGCCGGCTGTCCCGCCGAGCGGCTGCGGCCCCGCCGGACCGGACCGGCGAGGAGAGGAGAGGACGGGGCCCGCCCGCCCCTCGGCCCAGCCCTGCCCTCCTCCGCCCCGCCCGCTGCCGCCCCGCCGCCAGGCGTCTCCCCGGGGCCGCGCACCGCCGCGGGGACGGGAGGAGCTGCAGCCGCTGCGCTCCCCGGCCCGGCGCTGGGGAAGCGGGCGGCGCCCGCGGAGCTGGGCCATGAGGTGAGAAGGGCCGCGCCGGGAGCGGCAGGTGAGCGGGGCCATCGTGTGGGGCCGGGCGCCCCGTGGAGCAGGGGGTGCGCTCCGGCGGGCGGCAGCGCCGAACACCGGGGCTGGCGGGCCGGGTGGGCCGCCCGCCGCCGCAGGAAAGCGAATTGCGCCACATGTGTCCGTTTTCAGGAGGAGACGCTAGTTAGTTAGCTATTTTCGCCTTCTCGCCTTCAGCTTTCCCCAAGCCCCAGCCGTCCCGCGGGCTTGTCCCTCCGCTGAGCCTCGCACTAAAGCCCCAGGACGGGCTAACGCCCCCGGGCCCGCAGCAGCCCCTCTCGCTTCCCGGAACAGAAAGGACTCAGTACTCGCTGTTTAAGCGGGGGGTTGGGGGGGCACATCGCTTCGTCGTTCTTCCGTGCGTCTCTCCAGCCCCACGGCACTCGCGGGGCTTTCACAGCAGAGCGTGGAGCTGTGAGGGGGCGTTCGGCGGCGGCAGGAGACTCGGGTTGCGATTCGCGCTGGTTTGTTCCCGCGTAAGAAGCTGTCGGTGGGTCCAAACCCTCCGCTCGCAAGTGGGTCTTGACCCCTGTGTCAAAATCCCGGCCGACTGGAGCGGCCGCAGCACGGTTTGCATCAGTGTTCCATCCCGCTTCGGCACGGTGACAGCTTGCTGCGGACAGCTCTGGAGCTGTCATTGACCCCTACGGGAGATGTGACTTTTTTCTGTGGGGAAGAGGAACTTACCACATTATGTGATTTATTATTTCTGAAAGTGTGTAGCTTTGTTAAAATTTAACTTTAAGTTGTTTTTTTTCTTCCTGTTAAAAGTCTGTGTCCCATAGCCAAATAACTTCGGTTTTCTAGAAAGGTGAATTTGGGACAGCCAAACTCTTCTCGGAGGGCTGTTGCCCTGTGAGACTTGAGCATAACAAGTGTGACCCTCCTTGCGAAGGAGGGTCAATAAGGCTAACTGCTTTTGTAGAAGATATTTAAAGTATTTAATAAAGAACACATAGTAGCTGTCTTTAAAATGTGAGTTTAAATGTGATCTTGCCACCTCAACTGATATTTTTAATTTATAAAGGACTGTATAAGGCAGAATCCTAGCTATGTTTTTGAGTTTGTGATATATCTACTTATTCATGTGTGGCCACTTTGTCTAACATGGGTTTATTCATACCACCTTGATAATGGGGGTCTTCATTAATAAATACAAATGGTACATACATTCTCTTTGGTAGGAGAGGATGTGCTCGGCATTATTGCCAGAAGATTAGCAAATCCAACTCTGACAGAACGAGGAAGGACGAGGTTCCCAATCTGAGCGCTTATGTCTCTCAGTATTGCAGTTGTGAAATTACTATCAACATGTGCAACCTGATTCTCCGTTGTCCCCGTGCACAGCAGAAAATCTGGCTGTTTAAGTCTGAGATGTCTGATCGTGTGAAGTGGCACAAAGTGTCAAACGGTGCTGTGCTGACTTGGCAACTTCTCCTGCACGACATGAGCGTCTCTTTTTCTTGTGAGGTCTGCAGCATTCCCCTGGCCCCATGTGTACAGCACCTCTGTTGTTCTCTGACCCATTGCTGGGGAGAAATAAAGATGCTGTCATTGGGAATTCCCCTTCATTGGTCCTTCAGGTCCCTGCTGGTTTGAGAAGCGGTGCATGGAACTCCGCTCCACTTCTGTGCGTGGGGAGCGGTCGTACTGTGCAACATAAAATGGGGCTGTGCCGGGCAGGTGGCTCTGGGTGGAACATGGGGAGTTTTGCTAAATAGAAGTATGGGTACAGTGACAGGATTGGCGACAAATCGTGTGACCATTATTTGATGTAGTGTATGTTTGCAGCTGTGATGCTGTTATATGTGCGGTGTATTTTTCACCCTTAGTGTGCACATACTTCCCCTGCATTGTAAGTCAAAGCAGTCAAAATCTCATCTGCAAGCCTAGTGGGACCCAATATAGATCCTGGAGTAGTATAACTGCTGAATAGGCTGATCGCCACTGTGTTTTGAATTGTTGAGTGCTCTCGAAGTGTATACCTGACATTTAAACAGAACCTGATCATTCTGATAATGCAGATGCTGCAAATTGATAGTAGGATTATTTGTCTAAGAAGTAGAAGATGGGATGAGTGGGAATAAAAGCTAGAAATAAGATACGAGGGACTGTACCAGTTTCTCTGGACCTGTGCATCAGAGTGAGGACGGTAGTGGGAGGTTTGGGGAGTTTGATACATGAAAGCACATAAACACAACGAAATAAATAATTACTTCTTAAAGGCAGAAGAGGTCGTTAAATCATGTAGTTAGTTTTCCAAGTTTAATCGGGTTGAAGCCTTAGATTGGCATATTTAAGTTTATTTAAAATTGCTCTGTTTTTATGAGAAATGAATGCATTATTTGTAAGTAGACTTTCTTTTAACATGGGCACTTGTTTTGAATTCATTTTGCAGGTCACAGATTCATGCTCTTTAGCTAAAGACAATAACTTCTATTTCCTTTCAATTCTGTAATCTGCTCTGCAGTGAGAATCTCCTTGTTGTAAAGCTGTCTGAGCTCATGCATTTCTTCTCCGCCTGCATGTCCTTCTGCCAGGACTTGGTGGAAAGGAAACAGTGTAAGATAATTTCATTTCCCTCCCCCCCCAACTGCTGAGACACAGTTACTCTATGCTGTGTTGCAGGGGCTGGGATTTGAGCTGCTGTCCTTTTCCTTCAAACTTGTAACTTCTCGGTTGATGATTAAAAACTAAAAACATCAACCACCACCCTGCCCGTAAGTGAATACACACAGCGTACTTAAGACAGACTGTGCTGGTGTTTGAGATAAGTTTCATGTGTTTGATGTAAGTTTTTATATGTTTGAGCACTCGACATTACACCTAAATATTCCTTGTCAGTAAGACCAATCTGACTCACAAGACATTTGCAGAACCAGAGCATGTTTAAGGTACGCATTGCCAGCTAGTTTCCTGCGGGCTCCACTGAGTTTTTATTTTAAGATGTTCCTGCTTTCAAAGATAAGCATGAAGCAAATGAGACTGCTCCAAATGCCAAGGGACCAGCAGTCACACACTTCTACTGAAGCATGTGCTGCCGTACAGCTGGCCACATCCCTTAATTGCCACTAAACACAGAAGAAACTGTTTGTTCTTTTCTTGCGTGTGTGGAAAGAAGTAGGAAATATCTTTAAATGATGCCAAGGATACCGCTATTTTATGATAACCAGCAGGAAATAACAAGAGTTAGGAGAGAAAGTCAGTCTACTTGAATTCTATATGGGAAAATCTTGACAGTTGATAATAAAATGTAATTCCACATATATCTCAAGGATATTAAAATAAATATTTTCCTTCTAGCTTTGCTTTTTTGCTGACTTATATTTTTCTTCCATGCTTTCTTCTGAATATGACCTATTTGGAATTTTCTATGAAAGAGCATTTCGGGTTCCAGATGTCTCTGACATTACAATCTAGAAGTGATAGTTCTTTCCAGTGGCTTTTGTCCATATGCTTCTCATATTTCCTCTTTTTTCTTGCTTTTTCTGTCTGTACTGATTGATCTTCTGCGAAGTGACGTGAGCTGCAGTGCTAAATTTGGATCAAGGATACCTTCGTACACTAATTCTGTTTTGGAGGACATGGCAGATCTGCTTTTATCTTTCTCCTTCCTGCACCTAGAGCATTCTTTTAGGGGAAGCTGTTTCACAAACAACTTGAGGTAGCAAAATTTAAGCTTTCCAAATAGCATTAACTATTAATAATTCTGAGCTGGAATAATGATACAATAGAGGTTGTGTCATAAGGCATTGATTTATAGTTCAAATGAGCTGGAGAAATAGCTTGATCGCACTGATTACTTCCCTGTGTTTTCTCCCATTCAGCTTCCACGATTTTTCAAAGGATATCCCTGAACACACTGACACTGTATATTCCCTTGCTTAAACCCCAGAAAAACTGCAGTGGGAATAAAAGGCAGAAAAGTGTCCATTTCTAGTCCCTGTGGTGGGTTGTAAAAGGGTCTAAAGGAAGCTCAGTCATGCTGGGTTGATAACTCAACATCCGTATTTGTTGTCATTTTTCCCTCTGGAGAGCCTCAAATTACAAGTATAGGAAGATGTGGCTTTTTGAGTTGCTAATAAATCCTTGAAGATATGAGAGAAAGATAAACTAAAACTCTAGTTCTTGTCTGTATCAGTGAGGAGCCTGAAAAAGTACCTGTGCAGAAGAACTGTGTGTGTTTCATCTTGTTATTATGAGGTGCTGCTATTGGAGTATAAAAGAAGGTGTAGGGAGTATCTGAGGAATATCATTGTGGTCTGCTGTGAATAGCACCTAGTCCTGACTCTCCAGCAACTAAGTTTTGGGGAAGAAGACCTCCCAGCTCTGTCTGATCCACAGGGGTCAGAGAGTAAGTACTGATGTTCATCCCAGCACAACTGCTGGGAGCCAGTCCTCTGTGTAACCTGAATGGATTCCCTGTCCCAACTATTTTCTCTACCGTCTCCTCCTCCCCTGCTCTGAGGGAGGTGGGAATGGGTCTGTCCTAGGAGGATGTTTCTTCATTGCCTATTTCATGTGTATCTTGGGGAAGAGCAGAGTTGTCTCTTGTGTGCGTTGAGATACAATAGGATAGCAGTCATCTTCTACATGTCTGGAGTGATGGTGTTCTTTTTGCCTTATGTGGGGCAGTGGGGCTCCTGAAAGGGAAACTTGTGCTCGTGGTTAAGGTAGTTCAGCTGATGGCTGCCCAGACCTGTATGTTGCACACAGAACTGTGTCGGTGCTAAATGTGAACTCTGTGTGCTGAGGGGCGTTGCAGATGACCTGCATGACCTAGACACGCTGCATGGAATGGCTCACTGTTCATTGCATAGATGGCACCATGCTTTGTCTTCACAGCCATGCTAACCATGTTGGGGAAGGTTGTGTGCTGCCAGCTGGGGAGCACTAATCACTCCAGAATGGCAAGGTTCATCCCCAGGTGAGTAAGCTTGCTGCATTAATCCTGTTGGGAGCCATTGCCTCCCATCAACCTTCTGATGCCATCGCCTCTCCAGTGATCATCTCAAGAACTGCAGCAAGAAATGCACTTGCAGCAAATGCAGACTAGCAGCTGGTGGAATGCATAGGGTGGTGTCACCACTGTGGTCAACTGTGTGCATGGGACATACAAATCCTGGGCATGGTGTAGGTAGGCTAAAGGGTCCTATAGTGCAGACACAGCGGAAGCCACTGTGCCCCATGCAGTCTGCCTAATACCTGTAGTAAAGACAGGACACAGCATTTGCTCCATGTCTCGTACCATGGCACAGGTAACAAAGTTGGTGTAGATGTGCTTTACTTTTCTTCGGGGCATGTAATAGAACTGCACTTAGGAGAATACTAGAGTAGCAGTATCTAAGCTGTGCTAGTGTATACAAGAGCAAGCAAATGTAGTGCAGTGAGCAAGATTATACTTTGCTCCTCCACTCGGCCTGTTGTTTCCAAGTTCCTGTTGCTATGAATGGTGTTGAGGGACTCTTGAGGATAAGCAAGAGTATCTTCTGCAAGAGTGTCATGTATATCTTTCAGAGAAAAGTGCAACAGCAAAAGTCCCACGTGCTTTTTTGGCTGTAAAATGTCTGTGCAATTTTGTTGGTTTACTTCAGCTAGAATGTTATTACAGTCACCCAGCTGTACATTGTGATCAATAGCATTGGTTTGTCCTGTCCTACAGAAATAAGTAACATTGAAATTAATATGGCTTTTTAAAAGATTTCAATTAATAGTGCTGTAAGGTCGAACAATAAACGAGTGATTTATAAAGCATTAAAATTCTGTTTTGCCAGTGCCTTGACAGATTGATGCCCAAAGAAGACACTAGGTATCTAATAATTATCTTTTCCTGTAATAAAAAACAGTGGAAGGAGCAGTGAAGCACATGTTAAAGACATAGCTAAGCTAGTTCAAAGTCTGTTTTGTTCCCAGGGAGGTGGATTTTCCTTCTTTGTCAGGTGGAATTATCTCCAGAGTCGTCGCCACAGATGCAGCATGCAGAGAACCAACGGGGGTGTGAAAGGGAGGTAAGCAGTGATACTGAACAAAGATCTGGAAAGAGGTGGTAATTGCAAGGCAAAGGAAAGTTCATAAAATACCGGAAAGTATTAGCTAAAGGAAAGAAATTACTTAAAACAGAACTGAAGTTGGATTGAAGAAACAAAAGGGAAACACTCGGAAGAGCGGTGCAAAACTCCCAGAGATCTGTTTTGTTAACAGAAGAAGTTCTATTTTAATTCGATTTTCATTTAGTCTTAGCAACCAGCTCAAATTTCTGTGCAGAGAGGCAACCTTTGTAACGTCCTAGAAAGCAAAAAGACATACATGGTCCAGGATGCTTTCTGGCATCTGATTTTTTCTTCTATCTTAGTGGGAGTCATGGCTCACCTGCATCGTTGAGTAAGTAAAAGGCATTAAACCCTTTTTAAGCAATTAAGACAAGCTAAGAAGTAGTAACATAACTCTCTTCTGCTTCAACTGCACTTAGATATCTTGGCAATCACCCTTATGAATTAAACAAGTGACTTAATACCTCTCACAGTGAAACAGCAGCAGGTGATTTGCCTGCTGAAATCAGGTGATTTACCTGTTGAAACACTACCTTTTTGTATTCTCAGGGCTCAGCCGAGGAAAGACCAGGGCTGCTGGCTGCAATGAATCCAAATGCACTTTGGTAACACCACTCCTCCCTGTTTCAGTGGAGGAGAAATTTGAAAACTAGCACATGAGGCGTCCCGAGTGGATGCATCATTTGCTTCTTTGAAACCTGGTAGCCAGATATCTCTTCCTCATTCTGGTGGTGCCAAGCACTGGGAAGAGATCACACTTCTCTCGTGGTCCTCAGGGGTGGATGCCAATGAAAGTAAGAAAAGTTGTGTCAGCTGAGAATTTCCACAGTTGGAGGGGAGGCAATTTCAGTGGAATATGACACAGCCTGTAGCACTGGTGAAACTGATGCATTTCTGCTAAATAATTTGGTTTCAGCCAGCTGAGTATATTCAGACAAAAAATAATTTTTACTGGAAATATTTTATATTGTTCACAACTCACTTGTTTTTACAAACCTAACACTCCTTTCCCCACTAAACAAATAAGCAGGTGAAGCAAGCACATGTTTACTATAAAATCTGTGATCTTGAAATTCTATAGTTCTGAAAAGTATCGACTGCTTTCCCTTCTGTGAACCCATCGCATTGTGGGGTGTTTGTGAAAAGTTTCTTTCCACTGTGGTGAATGCTCACAGTCTCCTGGTTTGGAAACCCGTCGCTCTGGATTTTTATTTTTGCTTTGTAGAGTCATTTTGGGTCTTTTGGAGGTTGCAGATAGATTGTAATGGCATTCGTATCACTGGTTGTGCCCAGCAAGGCTTCTGGACCTTATTACTTCTCGCATAACAGCTGCCAGCGACAAGAATAATTTTCATGCTTGGAAGTCCTCTTTACTTGACCTGTGCACATTTACATGCTGTTCTTCTCTGTAAAACATTCTTCGTGTGAGTGATGGATGGAATCATCTTCCTTTTTAATGCATGAATTTGCTATACAGATTTTTCACTGAGTCTACTAAGGTACATGGAGGTTTTTGATTAATCAAAATGTGTCCTAGTTTTCATGTATGCATTGGTTTCCTGTATTTATTTAGTTTTCTTATATTGTATTTACAGGGCAAAGAGGCTGCCCTGACCAAAACAGAGAGATGGACAAGGAAGAGAACTAAATAAGGATAAATGGGGAGAGTAAATGATTTTACCTCTTTTCTAAAAGAAAAGAGCATAGCCGATTTTTTTTCCTGTAAGTTGCTCTTCTTGTTTCAATGATTTATCAACATGAAATCCTGAATCTCAGAACATTTCAGTCTTCGCAGACCTCAGTACCCATACAGACAAATATTTCCAAATCTCTGGTCTGCTAGCAAAGATGAAATGCTGAGTTACAGAGTGTTAAAAGGATATTAGAGGTCATCAAAGTGACCCGGTTGAAATAGGGTTGTGGGTCTCGGTCCTTCAAAAAAACCCTCAGATTTTTGCTCTTTTTTTATACCACCTTTTATCAGCATTGAAAATATCAACATTGAAAAATAATTTTAAAATAGGGCATTATAAAAATCAGTGTCGACTTCTTAAACTAATGGAAAAGAGTGTAGAAATAAGGTTACTTTAAATATTTTGTACCTAAATCAGTAAAACAGTTCACAAAATATTTAAAGACAATGTAGATTGAGTGTATTTTTTGATCTGTAAAAATATTAGCAGGTTGCATTACTTTAAAACTTTTTTCTTGTCAAATTCACGCATTTTTTAGATTACATGAGTCTCTGAATTGTCTTTATGATCAGTTATTTGCACTGGTTACTTTATTGATGATCTAATTTAGAAAAATCCATAGGTTATAATTTTAAGAATTGAATTCCAACCTAATAGCAAAAATTGTCATGCATCTATGTAGGTGTTAAGGTTGTTGTCATACTTCTAATAAAATATTATGGGTCCCAGAATCTTAAACTGCACTACATTGTAATTTTTATTTCATTTATTTTGGCAAAGATGTCTGTCAAAAGTTGAATCCGTGGAGTTTACAGGACGTCTCTGTGGAAAGTGTGACTTCTGCCTTCAGTTTATCCCAGCAGAGAGCACTGACTCTTCAATCACACTGGTGCTCTCAGTGTGAATCTGGGTAGCAAGTCAGCAGTGATCATTTGGTAGAAATCTATTGGATTTTTATTGGCATTGTAGTGGATGTTGGAGGCTGTAGTGTCATTGTGCAACGCGTGAAATGCACTATAGTAGTTTATTGACTGAAACCATCTAAGTACTGGATAGTAGGAACTTTTAGATAAGCCCGAGTTCTTCCATTTGTGGATCATGCATCCCGTGTCAACATCTGACAGAATATGGTCATGGAGGTTTTATAAATTACTCAAATGACCTTCTGGTAACTTGGGGTGCAAATGTCAAACGTCCGAGTTGTTTGGGGTTATTTTTCATTAACTCAGTGAACCAAACTGAATGGATGTTTCAAATGTCAAAGTTGAAGAGGTCATGCAACTGGGTGGAGAAATAAGGACAAATGACCTCTTGGTGAACTTTTAATGATAGGTTACAGATTACCGGATTTTTTCTATGCTATTTTAACAAGCATTTCTGTATCAGGATAACTTTAAAATGAAGAAATGGTGTTCTTTGCCTATGTTACTTGAGCCATTGGAGAAGTTAAACAGATCCCAAGATTGTCTCTGAAAAAATGGCATACAGACAAGTGGCTCTAATAAAAATGCCAAACTGCTAAAATACTCAATATACTTTATATCTGCCTGTGCTTTGCATTCATTAATCCATAGTATGCCAAATTTCAAGTTCCTAATGTAGCATTGATAAGGGATTTAATGATCATGTATTTTTAAGTGTGTTTTGGTGGTTTTTTTCCATTCTGTGGAGGTAGTGGCTGAACTCTTTCTTTACCAGCCTCTACAGGGCTCTTCAGCATTGTCCTTGTATTCTGGTTTCCTAATTCCTTTTGCATTCCCCTGCAATGAAAAAGAAAAAAGAAGCTTGTGTAGACAAGAGCCAGTCTCCTTTAATTTATTCAAGTTTCAGTTTTGCTGGAGAAAGGGGTAGGACTGCGTTACTGTGCAGAATGAAGTCTTAAATGAGCACAAACGCTGTGCAAGTAATGCCACATTTTTTGGCTGCTTGTTCAAGTAACGTGCAAGAAACAGCACAGGATCCCAAGAAGGTTTGTGTACCATACAATTATTGAAAAGGCTTGCAGTCCAGACCTCTGAAAGGCATGAGTCTAATTATAACTCTTATAACTCTGTGTTAGAAGCTGTCAGTTTGGGAAAACAAGAGTTTCAACTGATCTTTAGTTGACAGTGCGGAGCAACCTTTTCTCTCTCTTTTATCTGAGAAACAAGTTACTGTGCTGAATATGAATGATAATTTGTTGTATTGAATCTGCATCTATATTGACATTTATTCAGTGATAACCTGTGAGCCACAATTTGATGATTTTTTGGATTATCACATGGCTTCATAATCAAAGGAAAAATTAAGGAAATAGCTAAGTAATATTTGGACAATTCATAGCTTTTTTTTTTCAATCAAGTATATGTGCGGTATTTGGAGGATTTGGATTGTTTGGAGTTGTGTCCTGTTGGCATTCTGAGCACTCTTATGAAAATATAACCTCTAAAATTAAGATACTCTTTAAGAAAAGTAAGAAGTCACTCCAGAAGTTACAGTTTAATTATAACAGAATTAGTCCCTGATAATTTAATGTAGTGGTGCTGTTTCAATATATTAGTTTTAATAACTGTCCTTTGCATCCGTGTTACATGAAGTGGTAGACTGCATCTTTCATGCAGGATCGCTCTCCAACCAGCCCACGAGTGGGAACGGGAGTGAAAGGACCTGGATGGTTTTGCTGCCCAGTTTCCTGTTGGCAAATCCAGCTGCTCTTGGCAGAAAACTCAAGTGTGCAGGTTCCAGCAAACAAATCGAGGGTTGTGATGGGCAGCTGTTATCCAGTGCAAGGCTTGTGGTGTTTAATAAAATCAGCTACTGTTGTCTTTCTGCCTTCCGTGTTATTAAGTTCTTAGTGAAACCTTGTTGCTTGTGCTTTAGTTTGGGTTTTGAGGATGTATTAGTGTTATCATTGCTCCCTTCAAACTGCTCAAGCAGTTCTCCAAGTCTGAGGCCTCTAGGAGTGGACAGAGGAAAGAAAACGTTTGTACTAGTCAAGATGCTGTTAGCAAACAGTGAGGCATATTTTGAAAGAGCATTAGTTATGCTTTGATACATAATTTATGTATAGAGACTTCCGACTTTTATGAAGCAGTTAAAGAGACAAAGCTGCTAAATCTGTTAAAATTGCCATTAAGATGGTATGTTGCATGTAAAATATCTGTATAAATACCAGTATTCTTAACCTGAAATCCTTTTCCAGATAAAACTTCCCTAGTTTTAGTAGTTTATGGATGAAGTGGTCATTTCACAGCATTGACATTTAAAGTTACCATAGAGTGAAAACAAGACTCAGAAAGTGAATTTTGATCAAATAATTTGAATATTAATATTTACATAATATAGCAGCAACATGACACACTGCTTTACGTTATTGAAATAGTGCTGTAGGACATGTCTGGATGATGTTGTAGGTATATGCAAAATTTGTGAGTATCTGAGGCTGTGAGGTTTTAAATTACCATAATCTAAGCAAGATGTGTGAGGTAAGGTGTTGGTTTCCAGATGACAAATCTGGTTTTAGGGTTTCTTGAAATGCACTGATGTTAGCGAACATGTATCCCCCTCTCTGGTCCTGGGAGCAGCTGTTGCACGGAGCAGGAGCTGGTCGGTCCCTCCGTCTCCGCTGTGGATCTCGCTTGGTGCCTTTGGAAAGCTGGCAGCTGCTAGTGTGTTTTATTTGTAGTGAGCTTATGAAAGGAGAGAGTGTTAAAGCCAAGGTCTTAGTAAAAACCTTTTTTGAAGCCGCAGATGGCTTATTGACTCTTTGGGGAAGGCTGCTGGAGGAGGATGTGGGGAAGGGGAAGGACATCTCCCTGCCACCAGCTTGTCCGGCAGAGAGAAGTGGCAGTGCCCTGCCTGAAATGACTGCCGGGATGCAGGCCTGCAGTGATGAAAAGAGTTTAGCCAAGGTATTGAGAGAGAAAAGGGAAAAGTGCTTTTTCACATGACCTCGTACAAGTGGGTTCGGTGTTTGTTTTGTGCCGGTTCAGTCCTTAGTTGCAGGAGTAGGCCAGAGTCCTCTCCACAGCCTCATTGAAATGGAAATGGCTTTGCCCGCTGCTGTGGAATGCAAATTATTTGAGGAATGTTCCTGGGTCCTGTGGCTTTTTAAAAACTCACACTTTTAAGGTTTGTTTGTGTTTGGTTTTTTGGTTTGTGTTTGGTTTTTTTTTTTTTTTTTTTGGGGGGGTGGTATTTTAACCGCTTCTCATAACAAAACAAGCATCCAGAAGGATGATTGGTGCCTTGATTCTGACCCAGCAGAATATGAAGTGTGGGCTTTTCTTCACATGTACAAATGGTTCCCTGCGAGTCAGTGGTGGAAAGACGGGAAATGCAGAAATGCTTTGCTGGATTGAAGTCAAAATGCTGAGGGCTTTGCAAAGCCAAACGACAGAGCAGCCTTCAGTAAGGCAGGCTGCCATGAGATACCATTTGGTGCCATTCCGTAGGCATTTGTCTCCCTTTTCTTACTATCACTTTTTAAAAATACTGTTAAATAACATTTCTTCTGTCATCAGTGCACTGGACATGGGCAAAGACTCATACTTGATGCATTGTCTGCATAGGTATTTTGCTGACCAGAATAGACCAAAATCAAGTGATACAGGGTCAGAAAAATTATGATGAGAGACAATGCTGTATTTCAGAACAGGCAAAACTTGCTTAGAAACAAAGAATGGGATTTATTGGTCTTTGTGTTTCTGGTATCAGGACACAAGATATGAAAGGGATTTACTTTTAATGATTTTTTTTTTTTCTTTAAACTGCAAATAGACTTGGATAGATTAGGTGCATATGTGGACTATATTTGATGATGCTACAAGTGGAGGTGATTGTAACCAGATCAGAATACTGATTGATTGTTGCAGGGAATGGCAAGTCAGGAATTTTCAGGTGTTCTGTCCAAATTGAACACAGTATAACTTGGCAAAATAATAGCCAACCGATCAAAAAATTATCGGACTCGATAGGATGCCCTACAGCCTCATCTGTTGAAGGCACTGGGAACTGACAGTGCCCTTGGCTGCTTGCATACCAAGGCATTTAATCTGTAGAGATGCATATAATGTTATAACGTATCATGAAGCTATACAGAATATTCTTAGTAAACACATTAAACATATCCTTGAGCACATGGCTTTTTTCCACCCACAGTTTCCCTTATGATTTTGTGCACCATTCTTTTACATCTGCCAAGTCTTTTGTAAAAGAGAGATGTTCCTTATATAACTTTGGATTTTCATTATTTTTTACATTCACAAATAAGACTTCTATATGAAGAACATCTGCAATATCAGTGTGACAGATTTCTGGTTATGGGATACAAGTGTTTGTGTGTTGTACTGCTCAAGTTCTTTGCTTAAGGAAAGATGTGGAATCCCATGCAATAAAGAGAAACAATATAATGGGAAAAGGGTTATCCTGTTTTATAATTATAAAATAATGCCATGATTTGAAAAAAAATAGTAATTTTATGAAAGTACATGCTATTTTCTATGATAAATTTTGAAGTGATTTATAATTTCATGTTTAATATTTTCTCCAATAAGGAGCTGTACATGTGGTAGATAAAAAAGTGCATTAAATTTCACTGTAGGACATGTTTGAGTTGTACTTGCCGTGTACCAAATCCTGATTGTGGATGCACATATAAGACTAATACAAACCTCAGAAAGCCTACATAGGTGTCTCTGAATGGAGATTTTGGCCCTGCATATTAATTTTTCCCCTGCTCATACTCCATTAATACTTTAATAATTGGTACATCATTATGATTTTCCTTTCTGCTTATGAATTCAGGAGAAGAGAAACTGTGTCAGCAGAAATGGAGTTGGTCCAGCACGAGTACTAGAGGTAGCCAGAAGAGAACAAGTAGGGACACCAGTGGAATGCTAGTGCTGTGTAATAGATGCATTGTCTCCCGCAGGTATGTTTGCTCCTGATGGATGCAACCTGAGGCATAAGGTATGCTGAAAGTTAAGCCCCGCCAACCGATTTCTGTAATGGGGGAGAGAGAGTCCTTCCTGATTTAATCTCAGTGTAAGTAGGTTAAATGTGGTTTTCCTGTCACATCTTTGCTTATGTATTTTAAAGACATCTGCAACAGTACTACTTACCTTGTCTTGAAAAAAATGCTTTTACTTGCTCTGCAGGCGTTGGCTGGGATAGAGTTAATTTTCTTCGTAGTAGCTAGCATGGGGCTGTGTTTTGGATTTGTGCCGAAAACAGTGTTGATAACACAGGGATGTTTTAGTTGTTGCTGAGCAGGGCTTGCACAGGTCAAGGCCTTTTCTGCTTCTCACACCACCCCACCAGCGAGGAGGCTTGGGGTGCACAGAAAGTTGGGAGGGGACACAGCTGGGACAGCTGACTCCAACTGGCCAAAGGGATATTCCACACCATATGGTGTCATGCTCAGCGTATAAAGTTGGGTCAGTAAGAAAGAAGAGGGAACATTCAGAGTTACGGTGTTTGTCTTCCCAAGTAACTGTTCCACATGGCAGAGCCCGGCTTTCCTGGAGATGCTGAACACCCATGGGAAGTAGTGAATGAGTCATGTGTTTTGCTTTGCTTGTGTACACAGGTTTTGCTTTACCTATTAAACTGTCTTTATCTCAACCCACAAGTTTTCTCACTTTTACCCTTCCAATTCTCTTTCCCATCCTACTGGAGGGGAGAAAGCGAGCAGTTGGGTGGTGCTTAGTTTCCAGCTGGGGTTAAACCATGACACTTGCGTTTTATGTTTACTCAGGTAAGATGTGGTAGAAGGTACATAGATAACAACGTCATCTTTATGTGGGGCTGTTATGAATCTGAACAGGTTGTCCTAGACGCTCTTCAGGGTATCTGAAGTATAGCAGCATCCCCTTTTCAGCTGCATGAGTAAGGTAGACAGAAGACTTCACAGCATCAGGATTCTCCTGGTCTTATGGTGCCTGGTTAACTAATGCATCTCTCTGGCATGCAGCATGAAAGGAAGATGCATTTTTGAGCTGTATAATGTCAGATAATTAGCAAGAGTGTGCCTGTTCTGACAGTTGTCATTGTTTTTTGACATTAGTTTTGTGCGGAAAGCGATGTGAGGAATTCTGTAATAACGTCTGAGAACTTGATGTGGGGCCAGATGTTGACTAGTTCAGAACAACCATGTTTCTACTCACAGTGTTTTCATAATTCAAAAGCTATCATCCAGGTCTTTGTCTCTGCATGGCATAGGTCTCTTACAGACAGCATCTTCTCTTGGCATCTAGATAGGGCATCATGATGAAAGTGCAAGGGTGTCACCCACAGTGTCAATGTGAAAACTCTTCTTGTTGCTGTTATGTCTCTTCCCACATCTACAACTGCTTTTCCTCTGGCTTTCTGGGGCATGATGCCATGCAGGTATATGTACCTCTTCTGGAAGAGAGTCAGGTCAGTGGAAGAGCACTGGCACATTAACCCATGCGAGAATGCTATGGCATTACATGCAGGACAGGTGTCTTCAACAGCTGGTCGTAGTCTTACGTTGCAGATATGGCAAAGGTCCCTCACAGGGAGTTTCCTGGCCACCCTTGCTGTGGAGTTTGTTGTCTGTAGTGAAGATGAACTTTAAGGCCAGTAAAGCAAGTGGAGGTTGGTAAAACTGTATTATCCTCCTAGAAATTTGCATTGACCTGCATCAGATATAGGACTTTGAATGAGAACTGCATCCAGAAACCTTAGCCAGGTGTCATCATAGTATTTTCCAGGCACAGGAGGAGTAGAAATTGAAGCCTTTGCTGCCCCTCTTGCTGCCTCTCAATGTGAAACACTGGTAAGCAAGACCATTGTTGGCAGCCTTCATGTATGTCTTATACGTATCATGAAAAGCCCCAGAGGTCTTGTGTGGGCTGTTTTCCCTTGCTGTGCCTTTCCTTGTGGGAGTCACCTTTCCTCTGGTGTGGCAGTAACCCCCAGGACTCATGTAGGGCCTCATGGACCATACCTGGAAACTGGCTGGCTGATTTCATTACTCACATGTCCTCTGCATCAGAACAGAGGGTTAAAAGGCATCACCTTTCCCACTGGGGACCCTGGACGTGCCAAGGCAATCCCACCACCACAATGTGTACCCATCCCAAGTCACACATGCCCACACTGTGCCCAGTACAGTCACTTCTGAACACAAAATACATAGCCTGTAAATTTGTGGCAATGGTGGAACAACGAAGGAAAAAAAAAAGCCCAAAATCCTGGCTTCTACACAGATGTAATCTGGAACATATCCATTTCATCAATAGCCAGTGCAGAACCCATCGTCACTTCCTCTAACCAGAGTATAACTCTTTTTCACCACCACAAGGTATTGCACTTTTTGTCAGCCAGTGTGCCTATAATCACTACTTTGCTTTCTGTAGACTGTTAACCATCTATTATACTTAACCTGTCAAGTCCTATTCAACCTAAATGCATAATCTAATTTCCTAATACCTGAAAGCCTGTAAGAACCTCAGAAGGCTTTACCTCAAATTCATTTTCAGGGCTGCAATTTTCATGTATGGGAAACATCCCCCACTCTGCTTCTGCTCCACTTCTGCTCATCAGTTGATGAGAAAGAACAGTATTTAGGAGCAACCAGAAACAAGTTTTTTGGCTGTGTGGGCAGCACAGCAAGCTTGGCCAATATACCTGCAACACTTCATATTAAGGTCAATGTGGTTTACAAGGAGTATGAACACAGATGATTGGCCAATGAGACTGTTAAACTAAGGCCAGCATGGCCACTGGCCAACCACCTAAGTTTCGATTGACAAGTGACTGATGTGGCCAGAAACCACCAGGCACTGTGCCTGGTTGGCACAGCATAAGTGACTGCCATGACACTGCATATGTTGGGGCCCCCTTGGTCGGAGGACAATACAGTGTGCAAGAGATGCCATCATGTACCAGAGGGCTGACCTTGAAGCAAGAATATGGGATTTATGGTGGTGGTTTTCTGCAGCTAGGAGAGGTGGTTTGAGTCCATGCTGAGGGTAACTGCAGGGAAGAACTGGCACAGCTTAGGGAAGAGGTCCCACTTCTGCTTACACACCCTTGCCTCTACTAATATGTCTTGCTGTGCTTATCCTCACCCTGCCAGAGATAACATCCTGACTGACTGCTAGAAGAGGAGCAGTTCTTTGTGTTGGTGCACCCACTGCTCTGTTGTTCTGCAAATGGCTTGTGTTGCAGTGACTGGGATGCCCTTATGGAGCTGTTCCCTCTTAGTCTGTAGTCTCTGTGTCTTCCCCAAGGGCTGGACTTGGGCACTACAGGGTTGCTACTGCTGATGCTTCTTCATCAGAGGATAGTACAAGAGAAAAAAAGTGTTTCTCAGGCTTTGAGGGCCTGTGGAGAAATAAAATTTAGCGATTTATGATTATCCTCTTCATAGTGCCCTTATTCTCTGTGGCAAGTCTTCTGCGGTAGAGTCTTGTAGCTGTTACCACATCCCAGGAGGACTGTTAGGAGCCAAGTTCTGTGCAAGGTGACCTGCCTATAAGTGCCTTTAATGCTGTGTGGGACAGCAGGTAGATGGCAGTGCCACAGACCAATTCCTTCCTGGCTCCAGACCACAGGAGAAGGCTGCCCTGTCAGCATGGGCAAAAAGGATGGGAGGGAAGAGCCAACCTGTGAATAGCACTTTACTACTGTGCATTTTGAAGCTGTTTCTGAATAACCAGAACCAGTGAATGGAGAACCTCCCTATGCTTCTGGTAGTTGGCCCCATCCCAGCAGCAGATTAGCCTTTTGATTGCAGTGGAGCTATTTCACAGGTGTTTGTGCTGCTCTTTGTCTGAGCCCCTCTCATGTTGTTCTGACCTGTGACTGTCTCTGTCTCAAGAGGTATGGCCTTCTGTCCCAGGGGGTGTGTGCACTCTTTCTCCATGCTCCCTCCAGTACCCCCCAAGTGGCACCACAGAACAATTTAACCAACCCCTAATTGGGGTGCTCATGGACGACCAAGTCACTGAAACGTGGCTGGGTGGCAGGCATGTGGGGGACAGGGATATGTGGGCTGAGGCTGGACTTTCTCCTGACAGGAGACTGCTACAGACCATAGGAGGATGAAGGTGAACCACTGACTCAAACCGTATGGAAGTGGAGAGCTTGTTGTGTTGTGGTGGTTTACCAAATAATTGCCCTGCAGATTGAATGCCCATAAAATTAAATCATTTTGCCTGGTAATTCAGTGGTGGGGTGAAATATTTATTAGTTGATGGCACTGCTTTGACAGTGACAACATGTAACCAGCTGTGTGTGGGGGTAGCAAAGGTCAGTATACGTACAGTCACATACGGATGCCACTAAAGTCCACTGTTCCCTCTGCGAGGCCTAAATTTTTAGAAATTAACACCACAGACAAGTGCCTCTCTCTCAGCTAGAGTGGATTCAAACTGCAGAGTAGTGTTTTCTTCAGAAATAAACTGTTTTCTGGCCGATGGAAATCAGGATAGGGGACTTGCTGCTTAGAAAGCCTGCTGTCAGCGTGGCTGATAACCTAGAAAGAAGACTTGTTGATGTCCTTTTAGCATGTGGGCCCGTTTACCACTTCTCTCTCCTATCTACACACAGTTCCAGTCACAGACAAAAGCCAGTTTGTACTGAGCTCTATGTTCACTGAAGGCAGCTGTTTTGGCACAGGACAGAGGTTGCAGAATGGAGGTTGATGTGTCGGCACTTCTGATTTGTGCCTCATCTGCAGATCTCTTGGTCTCGGACAGAAGTGATGTACCAGCAGCCTGCCTGGCTTCTTCTAAAACCAGGCAAACTGCAATACTGTAGGACTTGATTAATTTGCCGAAACTAAATGTCTAGTGCTGTTTGAGATGCCCTGGATAGTCTTGCCTGGCTTCTAGCTACTGGTCCACGAGGGACTCATTTTCCTGTATAATCAGTATTACAGCTGTCAGCCTCATGTGGGTGCTTCAGATGTGCTAGGGCACCTCAAAAGGCATAGGATGCTGGTGTACAGGCAGTTGAAACACCTGTCCTTGTAGTGTCTTCCGTGCTGAATCTCTCTGAGCTGCTCACTGTCAGTTTTATCCCATTTATATTGGGGAATGTGTGCAGCCCAAAGCTGGGAGGAAGCTTTTTAGTTTTGTGTTGAAAATCTGAATTTTCTGGAGTAAGGACTACAATATACCTGTCAACTACCTCTCACCACCGCCCCCTGCAAATCACTCTCTAAAATGCAAATCTTGTACTTCTGCTTGGTGAAGGCAGCATAGGCTTGAAAGACACGTTTAAGCATGTGGGAAAGAAAGAAACAGTCAGCTCTTTATTTTTCAACATCAGAACTCTTCCAAATTCCAAAGAAAATAAATTATGTTTTCTTTAACTATTATGTTTTGTGCTTGGATTGGCAATTTAAATCCGTGGGGGTTTGGTTATGTTGTGATGGGACACATGATAAGATAGCAAGTCTGATTTACTAACTTTGTGTGTCATGATTTTGGGATTAGGTCTCTGAGCATGTATAAATGACGATATGTAAGTTTATCAGTACTTAACTTGCAGATGTAATCAGCATACTTGTTATGTTGCCAGGTAATGATGATCTGTATGTACATCGTTGTTGAGTAAATGCTGGGGGGAGTGCACAAACAGCATGTCCTCAAGCTAAGATGGCAACTTAGGTGCTTATGGTGGCTCACTAGAAGTGCTAATCTTCTCAAACTTGAAAATGGCACTACAGCGTGCTCCCAGATTTCAGCAAGTAGTTGGATCTCAGCTTCCTCATCTTGGAAGTCACATCTTCTTTCTTGGCAAATTCTCATCAGCAGACCACTGACTCCCCTCTGCCTCATCATGCTCTATATGCACCTTATTCTACCACTCCTTTGCTCCCCTTGAGTCTGTTTCCTCCTCAGTTCTCATTATTTTTTCCCATCCATTTTTCTTGTCATTGTTACTGCCGTCTTCCATACTCCTCTTCCCTTGTTTCTTCCAACCAGCTCCAATTAGTTTGAAATTATCTTACTAAAAATTGTTGTATTTTAAAAACTGAATATGTTATTTTTGACCCATTTCAATTACCAGCAAAACACTGTTGTCTTCATCAGGGTCAAGTTTTCACCCTAAATCACATACGTATACCTTCAGGCACTGCCTGAAATGTTCAGGACTTGTACAGGACACAACAAAATGGCATACGCTGATGTGAGTGATACCGTTATTTGAATGCCCCCTTATTATTACTTACCTTATTATTATTTCTGTTGCTCCAAGTAGTCTTATCCACCTACTGGGATCCCACTGTGTTGGAGACTGCTCAGATAGCTACAGAAAACCCGGACTCTGCTCCTACGTGCTTACAGTAAAAGTTCAGTCAAAAACCAGCAGATGAAGGAAACAAGATGAACGGAGTTCAGCAGCAAGCCAGAAGTGTCCAGAAGTCTAGAGCAATTAAAATGTCTTGTCCAATATCTAGTTAATGTTCTGCTTGACTCTGCCAGGATGAGGACCCTTAAGATGAATACCAGAAATAGCAGGCTTAAACACAAAATGGCATGCAATGGGGTAAAATACACAGTGCCTGAAAATTCTAGTTTGATAATAAATGTTAAAGAAGATGTGGGATACAGTGAACTGCTCTTTATTAAAATGTGTTACAATAATATTGTCAATTCACATTGTGAAATGAAAAATCATTTATTAAAGAATACAAAATAGATGCATTTACTCTTTTCCTTCAGAAATTAAAATTCTTCCTTGTTAGACTTCCCTAGATACAGCCTCCTCATTTCCTAAAGAATGAAAAAATATGTATATGATAACTAGCATGAGATTTAGCATGAATAGTGCTAGTTCAGCAAACTGATCTTTTTTTTTTTTTTCATTTATTTTATGTAGGTTTCCTTTGCCTGATCTGTAAACATGTCCACAGACCTGCTATGTAAGTACTTTTCCATCATCCCACACTGATTTTTTTTTGTGTGTACCATATGTTTTTATCAGGTTCCCAGATGTGGTCATGATTGATGTCTTTTATCTTAAGTATAAAGTCTGCTTTTACATTTGCATTTCTTCTGAGACATCTGTGGAACAATATTACCATTATAATCAACGGGATTATTCTTGGAATAAGGCATGACTTAATATGAGTAAAATTGTAAAAATCTGGTCCATGTATAAGAACAGACTGGTTCATTGAGACTTAAAAAATTACAATTCTGTCTAAAATGTGTTATCTATCTTTGGCACAAATACCATCCCAGATTACTGAGTGATGTGTTTGGGTTTTCTTAATCACTTTGTGAATTTAACTCCTGTATTTCCGAGGCAGCATTATCCAAGTCACATCCAAATCTCATTCCTCATCACTGTTATTGGGGACAGAACTCTTTGCAGGACCCGTTGCGATAGGACAAGGGGTAATGGTTTTAAACTAAAAGAAGGGAGATGCAGGCTAGACATGAGGGAGAAATGTTTTACAATGAAGATGGTGAAACACTGGCAAGGTTGCCCAGAGAGGCGGTAGACGCCCCATCCCTGGAAACACTCAAGTCCAGGCTGGACAGGGCTCTGAGCAACCTGATCTAGTTGAAGATGTCCCTGCTCATGACAGGGCATTGGACTAGATGACCTTTGAAGGCCCTTTCCAACCAAAACCATTCTATGGTTATCCATCTTTCTTTTTCAACAGCAAAGAATATACAAGCAGCATATCCTTATACTTTGCTGTTTTAACTACCACAAAAAACTACCACTCAGGTCTCCCTGGTACTTGCACTCTCTCACTCTGGCCTAAGCTATCTGCAGCATTAAGTGCATTTTCTATACTTACTGATCTGATCTACATGCTTTCTTTTGGAGTCCTTTCAGTGCCTCAGCTGCGATTTTTTACTATTGCTTCTGAGGGCTGCCCAACTGCACACTGTGCAGTGTAAGAGAGAGGAATTTCAGAAAACTGTTTTATCAGTCTCCAATACTTCCTCAGAGGAACAAAGGAAACAAATTTTTTTTGGTCAATAAATGTAATCAGTTAATAAATACAAAAACATCAGTGGCTCACTGGCAGATAGCAGCTATCTGTGGAGTTGATATCTGTGCTTCAAGTTATTTGTGAAGGTGCATTTTTTGAGCTTTATCTGCAAACTGGCAATTTTAGGGCATGCTTAAGTGCCATTTAGATACAGGGAGAACTCTAAAAGATTCATGATGAATGTAATACACCTGACTGTATTGTATAAAACAGGCAAAACTTCTGTTATGAGTGAAACAGTAAAGGAAAAAGGGCAGAGTAATTGTACACTCAAAATTACTTCAGACTCCTCAACTCAGATGTTTAAGCTAGTTTCACTGTTTTAGCTAATTTGTGCTGTGCCGGTTTCATTTTTATCTCTCCAGCTCAGTATCAGCACCTCTTCTCACACTTTCCCTAATGATCGATGTCAATGGGTTAGAGAAGTTGTCGCCTGAGAGGCTGAAGGAGTTGGGTGTGTTCACCATGAAGAAGAGAAGTCTTGGGTGGACATAGCCATGCTCTTCCAGTACAAAAATGGTGGTTATGGAGAAGGAGGTGAAAGCACTCTTTCTCAAATGTGCACTGTGGCAGGACAAGAGGCGATGACCACAAGTTACTTCAGGGCAGATGCCCCTGGATATCCAGGACATTTTCACCATGGGATCAGTCAGACTTTGGAATAAGCTGTCCAGGAAGTGGTAGAATTTCCCACACTGGAAATATCTGACATATCGCTAGACAGGGTCCTTCGTAATTCTAATCTAAGGCCTTGCTTTCAACAGGGGGCTGGGCTATTTGATTTCCACAGGTCTCTTGCAACTTAGATAATTCTGCAGTTCTGTATTCACTTGTGTCCTCAGCTATCTTCTGTGCAGTGATCAGTCATCCCTACTATCTGTCCCTGGTCTTCTCCACATTCTGCTGTTTGTGCTGTGGTAGGTCCTGTGATACTTGGTTATGCTAGAGGGGATAGACGTTTGTCTTCTCATTTGGAGACATGTGTGTAGTGTTGAAGCAGTACCAGCGCTCAGGGGACTTTCCAAGTTCCAGCTGTTGGGAGTACACGTGCATGTGGAGTTCATGACAGCCAGGTAGTGCCTTGGAAAAATGTCAGTGCACAGGCGAATGCTAAAGAATAAAGTGGCAAATCCGTACAGATGTGAAGTGGCTCTAGATCTTTATGTCTGTTTTTATTTAAATAAATAGTACAGAGCCAGCCCATGAGCTTAGTACTGGCCTATGCTAACCAGCAACACCAAGGTATGTTTTGGGGATAACATCTACCAGGCTCTGTTCCAGGTAAGGAATTTGGATGTAATCAAACTGTTTGTGCGGAGGAAAGGGAAGGAAGTGAGGCGTGTTTAGACATGTGGAGCTGATGCCAGGTGGTCTCAGCACCAGGGAACAGTCTCTGGTTCTTACTATTTAGCAGTAGACACGTAGCCTAAACACCCATTCCCTAAGCCTGACCACAGCATCATCTGTCACTAAACCTTGGTTCAATACAAGGTCACATTCTAGGATTATTTATCTTGTTCCAGGTCATGTTAATGAAGACTAGGTGTATAATTAAAAAGGAAAAAAAATCTAACCAAACTACAACAAAACCACTTGGATTCCTAGGAAAAAAAACCACTGCACTCTGGGGCAAATTGCACAAAGAAAATGTCATGGCTGCTGCAGCTCGACCTCAAACTCCAGCAGCTAAGTCTTGAAGTGTGTGGAAATAAAGCAAAAAAGCCAACATCCCAGTGAACTTTCGGCATGATGAAGTTGAAGTAGCGAGTGTATCTCTGTTTTAGATGGAGAAGCTAAGGAAAAAGAAGAGAAAGAAGTTTATAAAATGTCTGGCTGCCGCTGAGGCTTGGCTGGTCGAGGAAGCAACAGACTTCCCTTGGAGCTTGTTTTTCTTTTTATCCTTGGATGAACTAGTGTGCAGTACATTATGCTGCCTGAATGTAGGGGTTTGTCACGGTTAGCGCCGGGGGCTGTCCCGGGAACGTAGGAAGTTGATGGGGGTGAATGGAGCATGCGGTGGTCGGTGGGGCTCGAGCCCGCGCTTCGGGAAACCTGTCGCTGCTCCTCTCAGCCGGACTGGCCAAAGCCAGGCAGGAAAGGAGGTGGGTCTTTGATCTCTTTGTTGTAGCTGCTCCCTGGGAATTTGCTGAAATCAATGCCCTGTTTTTCCTGGAGAAATGAATGGCTATGCCTAACTAGCTTTGTGAAGTGCCGGGGAATTCACCGCTTCTGTTTATTGACAGCTGAAAAGGAGCACATGGTGCTGAATGGGTCCTCTTGGGGAAACAAAACAGAGCGGAGGAGTTAGACTTAGTTGAACACGAGCATTTGGAAAAGTCTGCTGAAGGAGGATGGCACGGTTCCTGCCACCTTGTAGTAGCATAGCCTGATTTTTTACTAAAAATGCCATTTTAAATAAGGTAAGAATTGTTTTGATTTCCCATATGTAGTGCAATTATGAAATGTTTGCATTTGTGTTCTCGAGTGCAAAAACATGTTTGAATTGTATTCTGTAATGGGAAACACCTAAGTGACTCTTGTGCTGTTTCTCACCTCTTGTGAATGTTCATTTGTTATTTATCTAACAAATATGAAAAGGAATAGGAAATAATTTGGTATTTGGGTCTTGGAGTCAGGTCTTGAACATCAGTCATTTATGAAGTTCTTTATGTTTTTGAGAATCAGCTGAATTGCATCAGATGATTTCTTGTCTGGTACAAATCACTGTGTTAATACTTATACACAAGAGAGTGGCTAACAAGTGGGCCTGTCTGGCAGAGAATCTGGGAATCTAAAAGCCATTGAAATGTAAGGATGTATTTCCAAACCTCTGTTTCTATGCGTAGACTCAAGGCAAGAGATGAGCTTACCACTATGCTTGCTGGTTTTAGAGGCACAGCTTTTTTGTAAAGACAGCAAAGAATAGCAAGAGGAGGATGGTAATGAAGAAGCAGTGTTTTCTTCATGCAAGTCCAGAACAGTTTATCAGACCAAAGGAATTTGGTGTGTAATTCATATGTAAATCTTCTGCTGAAAACAGGATAACAAATCACCAGAGTTTCTATATTAGTTTCTGTGGTGACTGAAGAGAAAGGTTTCTGAACTCATATAGCTACAGCTTTCAGGTGTGGCCAACTTTATCACTGCAGAAAAAAAAAAAAGTTAAATAATGTAATTTCTTTCTTTGTCAGCTTAAGTGTACAGGCAAGCTCCAAATGGAATAATCTCCATTTTGCAAGTAGGAATTGCTGGGTTTTTGTAGCGAGCACGCTTCAAAGTGCCTGTGTTTGTGTGCAGCTGTTTGAAAACTTATGAGTAATCTACTAATTTGAGGGGAAGTACTTGGGAAGTTTCACGTTTTATCAGAGTAGTTTGTGTTCCTCAGTCTGGCGTTTCTGCTTTGAGTGACTTTGAGCTAGTAATCTTACTAGTTTTGTCTCATTTTGCTCTTCTCTGCAGCAGATAACTTATCTGTTTTTCTTGGAAGCATTGGGACTCCATATGTATCTTCTTAATACTTTGTGATCCTGAAAATAAAAATACATTGCTTAACTGCAGAGTGTCAGTATTGTTTCTTTGAGTGTCTGTCTTTTAAATTTCCAATATTTTCAGAGGGAAAAGCAAAAAAAGCAAATGCATTTATAATTTTGACAAAGAGGTAAAAACATTCAGCTCAAGCTGGTATTGATGTTTGTGAGGTGTATTGTCATAATGGTTATCCAAATGTATCAAGAATGTTTTACGACTTCATATAGGTGATAGACATTGGAAGCCACTAAAATTTAAAGCTAATTTAAAGTTAACATTTAAGCTGGAAAGGAGGTATATTTGTTGGTCATTTTAATGCTATAGTCTAGATATGTCATGAAAATGTTGACCGGTGAGGTTTTCTGGGTAGTTGTAATGGTATAAATAGAAAAGAATTATGGTCATGAAAAGCTCAATTGATCAGAGCTTTTTTAGTATAATGGAGAAGAAAGTAGATGCCTCCTGAGTGATACGGAAGGTGGCATTTGTTCCCTCTTACTGGGGCAATAAGCCAAGACAGAGTGTCTCACATTTAACTCACTGGGCTGTGTTGAGGCAGAGGTGTGTAGGGAAGTACATGGGCATGTTTTGGCAAGACAGTTGTCCCTTTGTCTCTTCTAACATCAGGGATCTTTAGAAAATATGAGCATTGTTGGCAATATTGAAGGGGAAGGAGTAGAAAATAATTGATTTCCAGCCAATAGAGTAAGATAATACCGAATATGAAGTGAAATATGTGATCATACACATCTCTAAGTAAATATGCATATTAAATGACCAGGGTTATACAAATACATATCTGAGGAATGGTACATTCCCCCAAGGTGATACCTTTAGCATCTGTTCATCTTATTCTTCAAGCTAGTAAAGTATGAAAACTGGAACAAATTCTTTGTGGTTTTGCTTTGCAAGGTTGCTTCTTAAATTCTAGTAATAGAGACTACTGTTATTTTTATGTTTGTCACTTTTGGAAATAGTTTAAAGAAAGTACAAATTAATCCAAAACAAATGTAGAAAAAGTGTTTGGATTTTATTTAGTCTCAAACTGAGATGACTGTCAACAGGAAAATAAATAGGGCTTTATGGAGCTACATTACAATTGAAGTAGAGAGTGCTTCATCGCAGAAAAAATCTGCAGTTTTTTCTAAACCCACAAGTTGTTGCAACTCTCAGTTGTAATTGTCCAGTAATACTCTATAATAACATATTTTGTAATTATCTAATTTAGAGAAGTAGATTTAAGGCTGTCTTTATGCCTGAGAAGAATAGTTATTGTAAGGGAAATGCTGCCTAATCTGTTGCTGCCAGTTTTATTATCCTTACTTATCAGTTTGTTAAAGAAGTTCAGGTGGACATAATTTCTTTAGTGGTTCCCATTGAAAGCCTTCTCCAGAAAGAGAGAACAAGTAAATGGAAATACATGTACGACACTTGCATGTGTGAGTATTTTTTTCACAGAAATACATTTTTGTGTCTGTTCAGCAGCAGAGCTTCCCAATGTCTGGTTTTCTCTTTAAAGAAATAATTTCATGCCTTAAAAGAGGAAGACAATTTAACAGGCTCATAAAGGCTAAGGATGAGATTCTCCTACCCATTTTGTTCCCACAGAAGCTGGGAATCAAGCATCCTTTTCATGTTGGAAATTAGGCAAGCAATAACAGAAGTTGTTGACTGTGTCCTCTGTTATGAAGGTGCTGCACATTAAGAGCTAAAGCTGTTCTGCTAAGCTGTTAATAACCCTTCATTTACAAAAAATGATGATTTTGAAAGAAGACTCCTACATTTCTGTATTTTAAACATATGCTTTTGGATTCATTAGTCAAAACAAAAACAACCCACAAAACAATAGCAAAAGTACCCAACTTTTTTTTTTTATCTGGGTTGAATTGGAACACCACTAGGAAGTTTAGACAGTTCACTGAGGAAGTTAACTGATTTTCCAGTTTTATTCAGACATAGTTTCCACTGAATGCAATATGGATTGGGAGTGTTCTTTCAAGACTGGCCTCCCAAGTTCTCAGCCCCCACCAGTCCTAAGTGTCCATGTATTCCCTTCTCTGCACAGACTTCCTCCTTTCGTGACGTGGCTACTTGCACGTCAGTAGAGCCGAGTGTACGGACTTATACCTGCAGAAGTGGGTCCCATGGTTTTTTCAGTGTGCTCTTATTCCTAGTAGCTGTAGCTTGCCCATTTGGTTATAACTACCTCTGAAGACCTCAAGTTCTTCAGTCACAGGATGAGTACAGAGTCTCTTTGCTCTGTCACACCAGGCTTCCTTGATGTGTCCCATAGTAAACTCCTGTTTCCTTCTCTAAAGCATGTCCACCTACCTGGTTCTTTCCACCAGTAAGATGCTAGAAGTATATCCCAGCTGCCAGCATCTTTGCTGGGAAAGTTCCTGCAAGTCCATGTTGAAAGTTGTGTCACAAGTGGAAGAACAGTAATTGATTTGGGCTTGTTTGCCAAGGAGGGATGGCTTTTGGCACCAAGCCCTCCACTGGTCTCATCCACATGACATCTGGACTTGGTGACCAGTGACAACCAAGTCCAGTGAAGGAGAGAGAGACCCAATCTAAAGTTCCCTTTTAAGGGAATGTCGCAAGGGTTGGAAATATTTCAGCTAATTAATACTAAGCATTAGTCATTAGAATTGCTGCACTTCGTTTATCAGAATTGAAACTGTGGTGTTGACTTGCTATGAATAAAGCTGTCAACTGTATTAATGCCCTTGATAGGGTGTCCGTGTGCGTGTATGTGTATTTATACATACGTACATTTAGGAAGACATAAGTGCTTGGGGTGTTTGTTTTTTTTTTTTTTTTCTAGAACAAAGACAGAAGATTCAGCATTAACATTATCCACTAAAAGGATGGAGACTAAAATAAATAACTGGCCTGCCAAAAATCTCCCCAAAAGAAAAGTGCTTGAGACCAATTACAGCTACTTGGGCTGTGGGAGGTGTAGATTAGAGGCATCCAAAATGTGGCCCAAGAGCCACAGGGTGCTTAGGGGCAGTTTGAATATGACTCTCTTGATGCTTGTCTGTATTTCTGTGGACAGGGAGATTTTAGGTTTGCCATCTGCAGTATTGGAGCAGTGCAGTTTGAGCAGTATGAGTGAAGACCTAAAGCAAGAAGGTGTCGCAGCCGGGAGCCGCAGCCTTGCACTGGGACCAGCTGCTGCTGGGGGAGATGGACAGGGGACAGCGGGAGGGCTCGGCTCTCAGAAACCTTTTGCTGGGCATTCCGTAGGACCAGGCTTGCTGATTGAGCCTGTTTCTCATAAAAAATAGCAGTTGTTTCTAAGAGTTTGCTGTTAAGCTCCTTCCCTGTTTCTGGATCTAATTTTATATGACTTCATACCAGGCCAGTGGAGGGAGAGAAGGGGGAAAAAAAAAACCTCTGAAAAATCCAACTGCATTTTTCAATTTGATTGTTTGAAATGTATTCAGCTTTCAGCAATGAGAGAAGTCTCTTTGTTCACGCTGATTAGAAGCTATTACATGTAAACCATGGGAAGTGACTTCACTTGAACTGTGCTCCTTATGTATATGGGTTCTGATAGCAACCAAACCCCATGTGGTGTACCACAAATGTGACACGTACATTTTAGTCCCAAGAATAACCAGAAAAAGATTATTTTTTTAAATTAGCTTCAAATCAATCAGTGCTTTGATCTCAAGTCATTTTTAGATGGATGAACCTACCAAGAACTTTGATAAAGAGGTTGCTCAGACTGCAGAGTGAAGTTTAACTTGATAAACACACCTACGTAATTTCCCTGCTGTTTGGTCTGTTGGTTTGTTGTTTTTTTGTTTGGTTTTTTTTTTTTTTTTTTGTTTAAGTTTGCAGTAAAGCCCTACAAGTCACTGCCCTTTTGCGTGTTCAAGCAGTGAAGGTAATTTTTTTTTCTTCCAGGCTGTGAAGTTCGTAAGATACAGCAGAGCCCCGGTATCCTTCTGCTGCACAGGCTTCAAGGGAACCTGCTGAAGCTGCTGTATGCAGTCACACTGCTGAATTTCACAGCCTGTCTGTGCTCCTTGGGGCTTCTCTAACTGTTTTGATCCTGAGATTTGCTAGATGAAGGAGTGTGGTAGAAAGCCTCGTTGGAGTTGGTGGGAGGATGACTTATGGGCGGCTGGTGAAGTTCCTTCTGCCTAAGCCTGTCATAGCACTTCATGATCACCAGGCGAAAAACTTACTGTTCCCAGATGTGCTTGACTGTCATCATGATTACTCACTATTAGGAACTAGTAACACAGTCATTGTTATCATCTATATGTTTGTATAACAAATAGTTTCCAAGTTCTGAAAAGTTTACATACTTAAACTCATGTCTGCCAGGAAGATGCATGAGTGCTGTGCATTAGAAGATTTCTTTACACTGTGATAAGTGCTGAGCCTCCCTTCTGGTGGCATCCTTCCATGAGAACAGCTGTCCTGGGCAGGATCATACCTCTGCAAGGCAGGAGTGAGTGCCTTGACGGATGATCTCTCACTACTGGAGACCCCAGGATGTACCCTCCCTCCTTCCAAATCTTTCCTCTTGGGAGTGAAGGCAGGGGCACGTGGAAGATGGAGGTGAGGTGAGGTGAGGGAAGGTGTCGCTGCAAATCAGCTTCTGGGTCAGGATGCTCACCTGCAGCACTGGGTTCCAGGTTTAGGGAATTAACTCAAGCTGCTGGTCTGACTGAATGAATGGGGTGACAGCAAGGTATACTTGCTCTGTTATTTCTACGTTTCTGTCTCCAAATACAGTAACTCAGTTTTTAAGTTTTACATTTTAGTGGAGTGAGGTGTATAATGTGTTCAATGTTAAGAATGATTGCTGGGATGTTTGCAGACCACCTTCCGTGGGTGGAGAGAGGAAGCCTCCAAAAAGGCGTAGGTTTTCACTCACAGGGTACCGCTTACCCCTGTGCAGGACCAGGACTCCTCCTCCCCCTCCACTAGCATCTCAGGGGCTCTGGTCCACTTGCCTGCTGGCCCGGGAAGGGCACTCTGCAGCACAAGGCTTCAGAAGGGAGCTGGTATGGCCCCAGCAGCGTGTCCTACCATGCCTGTGCTGGTGCCACCAGGCAGAGACTGTGAGGCTTTAGGGTCTCCATGTGTCAAAGGTGTGGGAACTCACTGCTTAAAATCTATTGAAAGTTTCCCTCTCAAGCACTTAGACACTTAGGAGTGAATCTCTTCCCCTCCTTCTTTTTTTTTTTTTTTGGAGGGTGTGGTTTTGGATATGGGGTTATGGAAAATAAAATACCTACTTCCCAAATAATATGCTCTGTGGAACACGAATGTGCAAGTTTTCTGTCTTTGCTCAGAGTGTGAAGTTGGCCCAGAGTGTGGTTTCCTGATTTGTTTATTTTTTCTTCTTCTTCTTCTTCTTTTTTATTTTTTTTTTTTCTATGCAGAGCTGAGCAGTTTTAACTCTCTGCTAATACGAGGTTTTGTTGTATGAGACAAAAGAGACATGAAAAGGAGACACTGAAGAAATGTTCACTTGTTTTTGCAATGGACTAGAGATCAGTTATTACAATTAAAATGTGAAAATCAGTCAGTAAAAAATTTAGCATGACAAAATATCAGAAGTTAACAGGATTTGAATAAAACTAATACGAATTCTGGTAATTATAATGAGTTCTATTTTACTATAACTTAAATAGGATGAATTATTAATCAGTAAAGAGCTTCAGCTCCTTTGTAAATGCACTTTGCACATCAAGCTTAAGACATGTAAGGCTTCTTTCGTAAATGTCTTTTACAGAGGAAATGTGTGGCAGTGACCCACAATAATGGGAAAATAACTTGGGATTAACTGTTTGCTAATTGAGTACTTTGAATTTTTGCCAAATAAATTATGTCGTGGAACAAGGTTTTCAAGCTTTTCCAGCAAAGAGTGCTGCAGAACAAACCACAGGGCAGGAAAACCTCATGTACCTTTGTGTAAGAAGAACCAAGTCGGGTATACTGCACACACAGCGTTATCTTAGACAGAAAACGTCCACAAGGTATTTATGCAGCGTTCCTCTACGTGAGAGCTGAACAAGGCTAACGGAGCAGTACAGTTTTACCCTGGGATGAATTACTGTTGTTTGCTATGCAAATCTTATGATTGTAATTAGGCTAGGATTTGGACTGCTGTGTACACTGATCTTTGTTCTCTCTGTACACAGGAGCTAATTCTAATGCTGCAAAACAGCACAGCGAATGCCAAGCACTGCTCAGCCCAGTGGTTGTTTCTCGTGGGGCATCTTTGCTCCAAGTGGACATTTTAAAAAGAATGATTTACCTCTGCCTTCACAGGGCACATAAATCATACTGCGGGCAGCTGATGGGCCACTGAGTGTTCAAATACTGTAAAATCTCACTTGAGAGTAGAGAAAGCAGGAAGGACTGCCTGATAGGCATCTGGCTTTTAGCTGACTGGTTTTAAAAAGTGGGGTTCTGCCGCTGATTGGTTAAGGAGCTGGTGGTATGTTCGAGCTATCACAACAGTGATTGCAGTTCCCGGTATGGCTGTGTATAGCTCCCGTTATCTCTGCAGCCGAACGGACTTTGTGTAACCACAGACCGTGGCTCCTTGCCCACGCTAATGAGCTCTCCCTGAGGCTGGGCTTGTGCTTCTGGGGGTGGCACGGTGCTACTGTTTTGGAAACCTGAGTTTGTTAACTGTGCTTGACTCCAGCTTACCCAAGCTGCTGCGCCAGCTTGGCTACTGCTGGCCGCAGGAGCTAGTCCCCGTGCAGCGTGGCCAGCCCCAGAGCCGTCTGGAGGACAAGGCAAGGTGGCCGCTGAGGCTGCTGTCTGCAGCCAAGGAGAGCTGCCGCCTACACCTGGACTGGGGGAAGCACCAGCATGGTGAGGATGGTACAGGTGAGCCACACTCAGCCCATTCTCCTCCCAGGGAACGAGGCTGTCAGTGTTTCGGTCAACCCGTGTGGTAGGAGTGCGTCCTGCAGGCAGTGGGGATCACTTTGGTGACCCAAAGAGCAGGATAGCCGACCGTGCCTCCCTGTGGCTGGGCAGAAGTGGGAGCAGGTGCATTCAGGCACAGGGGTACCAGGCTGGGGGTGCACAGGAGATGTACCCTTCTCTTAGCCCATTCAGTGGCGTTTCGCAAGGCATGAGCACCTTGTCCCAGGGATGAGGTGGTGGCAGCACACCTGCAACGTGGTGGGAGGCTGCACCTGCACCTGTGCTGGGCTCTTCTGTACGCGTGCCTCCCTGCTGCTGCAGTGGAGTTGAGCAAAACAAAAATCTACCAACTACAAGATCTATTAGCTTGTGTAGTTTTATATACAGGTAGATTAAAAAGGCAGTATTTGGAACTTTTTCAGAATCGTTGCACAGACATAGAGAAAGAATGAAGAAGTACCCTATAGAGGACAATATAGCACTGCTGCTCTAAAGAGATAGTAAATGGCACCATCTGCTTTTTAACAGCTTGTAGTTCCCGTGAATCTCATTTATTTCTTCTTATTGCCTGCTTGTCTAAATCTCAGCAAAGTACAGTAACAGGGACAGTTTTACTTTGTCTTGCATGCTTGCATATTATCAAGTATTCCTGTACACATGACATCAAATCTGTTAATTTTGTATGTGTACAATTTAGGGAGCAAGAAAACTGTAAAAGCATCAAGTGAGGTACTAGAGTGCTTAACAAAAAGTAGAAAAAATCTTCTTCACAGGAAGTGATTTTTTTAACCAAGTGTATTTCATTGTTTCCATAGCTGGATGCTCCATGTTTCAGAATAGGTTAGAGTGTGTTCTGAGGCTGTTGTTGAGAAAAATTACATTTTACTTAAGCAGTCAAGTTAAAAGGGGGCATAAAATCTGTGTGAGCTTTTCAAACTGGTGCAGCTATGATAATGCACGCATTCCTTCGTCAATGGCATCTGTAATTCAGCATTGAAATACAAAGGATCATGACTTGGTCTGCAATTATCTCTGAGGAAGAACGTGAACTTGATGGTTTTGCGCTGTTAGTTTCAGGGAAAGAAATTACAAAGACCTGCATTTCCCAGAGTAGTCCTTAAAGTTATTATATATACAGTGGTTCAGTCCTGTGCTTCTGGTACACCACTTTTTAGTGTGCCAGTTTTTAGTGTGCAATAAATTCAAAGTCAGTGTACTAACAGGCTGGCATAGGGTTAGAAATACCACATAGTGAATGTAATTATGGGATGCCTGTTAAAGAATTAAATCCCCTCGTTATTCTCTTATGCCATGTGCTGAAACAGAAAATCCTAGAACAAGCCATGGGCAGCTCCAGATATTTCAAGGTGCTGCTCAGCAATGCCAGGTCAGAATCCCAGGTTGTGCTAGCAAGGTGCTTAAAAAACACTTCCAGCTCTGCAGCTCATTTGAGTCAGTGCTGGCTGACAGCCTTGTCATGCCGGTGAGCCATGCCACTTGGGGAGCTGTTTCTGGGACCCTGGGCTTGGTGGCACACTCGGCACCCGTTCGCGTGCAAAGCCGTCCATGATTCTGGAGAAGTGCCTCCCCAGCACCCACACCACATGAATCATTTCAGGCCTTACGTCATGGATGCAGAGGACCAAGGGGGGTTAGCTAACGAGGCACTAGTACCGAATGTGGAGGCTGATTTAAGGGGGAGCCTTTTTCCCTGGTTTCCCTTTCCAGCCTTCGCACGAGCTGCCCACCCTGGGGCCTCCATGGCGGGCACTGCCCTGGAACGGCTGGAAGGTTTGCTCAGGAGCTCAGTAGTGATGAATCACAGAGGCATGGCATGGATTGATAAGGTCGTGTACTTTACGATTAGATACATCCTTCCTCTAACAGTGGTTCTTTGTCTCCATTTTGGTTTTGGTAATGTTTTTCGGCAGTTTGCATAGGACGACTCTCCAAGCAGGAGCTGTTTGACTTGGGACAAAGTCACTATTATTCTAGGTAAGCTCAGAAGCCCTCAAAATTTTGTTGCCCTAGGTAGACATAGATTGTTGGCAATTTATTTAAAAGCCAATTAAGTTAAATCACTGAGAAAATATTTTTATTCTTGCAGGCTAGCTGTTAAGTACTTTCAGGAACATAAAACAGTGTATAAAAATCTTCCTTGCAGCTATATTATTTATTTTTTGTGCATATTAACTGATGGCTGTGGAGTGGCATGCTCTTCATCTGTAGCATTAGCAAAAAAAAATCATGTATTTCAGCTATTCATAGTGCAGGTGTGCAGTCTGGGAGCCATGGCAAAAGCAAGCTATTACAATGGTTGCCAAATTGAAAAATATGGACTATTGCAGTGCCTGCAGCCTGACCAACATGCGAGTCTACCTCCTCATTTAAAGTTGATGGAGAACCAAAAGAACACAATAGGAACACGTCAGGCTTATTTGGAGAGATTTTGGACTAGAATTTTGATACATGTAATTTAGTCGAGTGCCTATTTGTGTTTACAAACTGAAACCTTTTCAAGCTACCCCGAATATTGCTTTTTGGTGCTACTGTCCTTTATCAGAGACCCTCTCTGATGTCTCTACAGGCAGTGTCTCCTGAGCCCTTATGCTTCTTTTGACCTGCCTTTGGATATGAGTCCCTGTTCGTGGTGAAGCCTCACGTCTCCTGCCCCAGCCCCATGGCTCCTTTGGGCTCTCTCGGCTGTTCTGGCTCCTGTCCTCTGCTCCTTATTGTCACTTACTGAATAGACTTGCTCAGCAGAGTTTTCAGAAATAAAACAAAATGAGGTAGTCATGGGTGACCCAGAGCAGCTTTTCCTTTTAATTCAGTCATAAAGCTTTGTTGACTTGCTGGTTTGGTTTCTACTGTCTATAAAAAGGTTTTGTGCAAGCAGTCCCATTTTTCCCATCGCCCTGTGTGACACCAGCGCTGGGATGACCTTCTGCTGGAGACTCTCATTGCTCAGTTGTATCACCGCTCCCTGTGAGTTTCCCTGGCAACCAGTTTGAGCTACGCTGAACCAAAAATACTTCACTGGGCTGGGGGAAAGTCAGTTTGCAGATGAGTATTTCTCATTAATGACTTCTGGATGGTTGTTGTGTTCAGCGCATAGATGTCATTATTGGGAACCGATGGCTGGGAGATGTGACATGCCCCTTTTGCTTAGCTCCACTGGCAGCACGGTCTGTGGGAAGGCTGCCTTTGTGTCACTGGCAACTGAGTTGCGACTGTGAGACCCATCATACTCATTTTACATGATACACCAAGGGTCTTGTATTCTACCGAGAACGGTCTGTGCAGGTCACGAAGTCACAGTGGTCTTTCTTGGACCTCTGCAAATTACCTTGGTTATTGCTACTAACTTTGCTCTTCTCATTTCTGTATAAATAAATGCACCTTGATTTATAGATGTGCATGCTGTGAGCTCTAGTCTTGCTGCCATCCTAGTCTTCAAAGGCATGGTTTGTGACACGTCTCAATGAACATGTGTGTAAATCGTTGGAGGTCAGGATCCACCGGTTAACATAGGAGAGAATGTGCAGACTGGAGGTCTTACTTCAAACCTTCCTCATTCAGTTTTGCCTTTCAAATAATCTTTTCGCTACCTAATGTAAAACATGTGAAGAAAAGCATTGGTCATTCAAGATGTGTTCTCAAGGTGACAAAATTAGAAGAGGCAAAATTGGAGAGCAGTGTGTCATTTTTAGTAACAGGTTCCCTTTTCTGGATTTGCAGGGTGTGAGGATTGCGGTAAAAGCCTTATAGGAGAATGCAAACTCCACGGACCACTCATCAGGGCTAAAGATAGGGTTATTCCTAGCCGAGCCCGTCTCACCCTACCTCATTACCTCACTTTGCGAGTGTTGGAGCTGCGAGCTGGAAACCAGCAGAGTAAGTATTTTAGCTCTTTTCCCCATATTTAAGAAAGAGAAGGCAAAAGTACCAACACTGGCTTGTTTTCATAAATAACTCAAGGCATAATCCTGGGTTATTAACAGTATGAAGACTATTTTCAGCTGAGCACAGCTAGAGCTCACATTCAGCTACTGGTTTTTATGACTGATTTCTAGTAACCTTGATGCATAAACTGATGGCAGGACATTAGCCAAAGCTGGTGTGACATTTAGCTGCGAGCAATCAGTTAGCTCTGTTCAGCCAAAACAAGTTTAATGAATGTTGCATTTGTATCTAATAGTAACAGCCACGCACTATTACATATTTTCTTTTTCTTTTTCCAAGCATGCAAAACAGGAAAGAGTATTCAATAAGAGGTCAGAAACAAAATAATAAATAACACCCCTTGTCCACTCCTTGCAAACTCGAAAGAATACAGTATGTTAAGTTACCTTTTGCAGCATCTTCAGTTCATATTATAGAAAGAACGTTGTTTCCGTCTGAGGGCAGGGCAATTTCACTGCCCAGACTTGAAAAGGGAACAACATCCTTAGTGTGCAAATTTTCAAAGGCTACCTGTGTAAAATTAGTCCTGCCCAGATTGCATTTCAGAAAGAGAATGACAAGATGCCTATTTTGTCACACCATTGGTAGTAAGCAGGGGAATAACTAGAATGATCAAGACAGCTCATGTGTCTTAGATTCTCTCCACTTGTATTGGGAGAGACCAACCTCATAAATTATGCCAACAGACAGATCACTATGATGACATCAGCTTGCCAGTTGAAGAGGATTAACATGTTTGTGTTGCATACTCACTTTAATATTCTGTCATGGATTTTAGGCACCTCTGTATATATTACATCCTTTTTAGATTATTCCCATTAGAATTATTTACCTGGGTTATTTGTCTAGAAGAATAATTCATTATTTCTGCACTGTGCGTTTGTCTCCATTTTCACAGCTGTCAATATACAAGAAATAGTTCATGATGTCTGTTTTAATAATAGACTGGTCTTTATTTTATTCACAGTTCTTGGAGTATTTGCAAAGAAAGTGATACAGAAGAGAACACAGTTTGGTCCTTATGTTGGGCAACTGTCTACAAAACTGACCTGCTATGATGAGAGCAGGCTAGTCCTGCAGGTAAAAACCCAGTGACTTGCAATGAAGTTCATATGTGTCTGTAACAATTCTCAAGGTTTTTCACCAGTCAGTTTGCCGACTGATCTAGTTAATTAATTGTACCTCTGATCCATATGTGTGAGTGTAAATCACGTTACTAGGTAGCACAGCATAACCTGAAGTAACAAATGTTCTTGTATATTGTGTTTTCTAGAAGTTTACTTTCCTGCTTTCTAGTTCTTACAATTTCCAGGGTTATTTACCTATTGATCTAACATTTCTTGATGAATGTTTCACAGGGCATGGCTACGGAAGGTATCCAAGCATAGTACTGTCTTCCCAGATAAACCAAAAAGTTTCGTGCTTAACACCGTGCCACTGAAAGGGTTGAATTTGTGCACTGAGTTAGCAATAGTGGCAGAAATATGCACTAAGGCACCAGCTTAGCAGGGAGGAACAGTACAGGCATGAGGAAATACTTTAGTGATGCGATTATATATAAACTTTGACACACAGTGCACTAACTCAGTTTATTTCGTCACATCGTTATTTAGGGCTGGTACCATCCCTTGCTGCATGTACAGATACCGATTTTCTCATATGGACCCTGACAGTACTGTTTGTACTTTATCCAATACAAACAGTGGCCTCTCGGGACTAACCTAACTTAGGCATCTCTGCATGTGCATCTTTTCCCACAGGAATTCCATGAGAGTAATAGTTGATCATGATCCCCCACACCCTCCTCTTTGCATTTTGGTGCACGGGGTCACACCTGTGCTCACCTCTCTGTCATACTGCAAATCTGTGGTCAAGCTGCAGCCTCCGCCAGCACTTCCCAACAAGTCATGGTTCTTCCAGAGCCTGCATTTCAGATCGAGCCCACTCATTCCCCAGGAGAGAGGGACCAGCAGCAGCTGGCCTGTGACATGTCTTCTGTCTTCATTTGAGCTTTCTTGAGAAGCTTGGGACTGGAAAACACTGTGTGTTGTGAAGGAAGGCATAGATACAGATACTTCTGTAATTTCATTTGAGAGCAACAGTAATTGCTGTAAGCTTCGTTTGCTCTTGGAAGTCATGTGAATGGTCTGCCAGGAAAGTAACACTGTCCTTCTGTGGAATTTTCATGGCATGTTGACACCAGAGGGGATTTGTTCTTCTCTATAACTAAATTTCTTCCGTCTTTTTATGAAACACTTTAATTCTTACAAATGCAGAAAACTTACTTCTCTACCAAGCTTGTGAGCATGGATGAGCTAAGCACCCAGTTCCTTCCTCTTCACCAAGCCATTGTAAACCACACCCTGCCCTTTATCAGTCAGCCCATTTGCTTAAAAGTGTGCAGCGATAAGCACAGCTCTGGCTGATGAATGGACTGTTTCTTCAGAAGAGGAGACTGGAGTCCCAGGTTTCCTACATGACATCAGTAGCTGCCTTGATTTCTCCCTAGCAGCATTCTGAGTATGTGACCAAAGTTGTCCAACAGGCAGATATTTTAATTGGAAACATGACGAAGTTAGATACAGTACTTTCCAGAAGCAATGGGATTGTAATTTTTTTTTTTTTGGCATTTAATTGCTCACTTACATGGTTAGTAGGACATATACATGCTGTGCTGACAAGCTTTTGTACAGTTTCAGCTGTCTGTGTTTTGAGACTGTATTGCGGAAAAGCAACTGTCTTGTACGAGGTCAGAAGCATTTGCCTCACAGAGGCATTCTTTTGGAAAGGAATCTAGGAAAAATGAAGTAAAGCAAAAAGAGATCTCTCTGGCACAATTGTTCATTCATATTTACTTTTGCATTGTTAAGAGGAAAAAGAGAAGACTGTTAAAATGCCATTATATAGTGTGTTACCTCTCTGGACTTATTACACAAGTTATACAATTGTTCCATGCAAAATGTAGCATTAGTACAGCACTGAAGTTTGAGATTATCAAGGTCTCAGGAAGTACATTAAGGCTAAAGCTTATCTTTCTACCTGCCTGCACTTAGCTCTTATAATATTATCTCTATATAACATAAAATGATGAAATATAAAGTGGAAACACATACAAAGGTCTACAGTTATTTTAGTAGCTGGGTGCCTTGACAGGTATTCATTCTTCACTTTCTTTTGCACTCAGTATTCTTTTAAGAGTGATCTATTTCAAAACAACCGCGATTTCAAAGAACATATGACCAAGACAGGGTAAATAACTGATAGCCATGATTCCAAGTTAAAGAAAACTAATGTACCTCTATCTAGGACTTGGTTTTATCATGTTCTTTCTCCTGTCCTCCCACTTTGTTTCAGGTATTGAAAGATGGAGGGAAGTACTTTCTGGACACTCCCAATGAAGACTGTGGAAACTGGATGATGTTTGTCCGGCTAGCCCGGAACCAAGAAGAACAGACCCTTGTGGCTTATCAGCACTGTGGAGAAGTCTACTTCACAACTGTTAAGGTAGTTAAACCCACATTGCTTCACCTATCATCCAAACGGAAATTTATTGACCACGGTTCTGAAAGGGTAACCCTTTTACAGCTGAAAGATTGATTATAATATATTCTCCCAACTGAATCTTTATTACATACCACCTTTTATGTCACTGAATCCATAGCAGAGCAAGCAGTGTATGGGGTTTTGTAGTAGAAGGCAGCGTGTGCTTGCTGTTGTGGGTAGTGAAGAAACTGAGCAGACAGAAACTAATATAATTAATGATGGCAGTGTTTAAATGTGAATGCTGTGAAGTCTTTCAGTTCCAGATAGGTATGTGGTGAGATTATCTGGCATTGTTACATTCAACAGTACTTCATCCTGGGAAGAACAAACACACTCCTTTCCTCTGTTACATTTTGGACGTTGTATTCTGAGCGCGTCACCAGGTGTTCAGGCACAGGTTGCTAAGTGTAATCTTTATGTACTATTTGCCACTCTCATTAAATCTGAAGACTTAACTGCAGAACTTACAATACTGCAATGTTGCCATGAAATGATTGGTTTATGTTAGAGATTTGGGGCTGCAACTTCATCTGGGAAGAGAGAACAAAATACTCTCTATAAATGACACTGGAACATAGAGTCTTGTTTTTTGTTGTTTTGACCACTTTCTCAGGCAAAGTTTGTTTTAATCAGAACTTACTCCTTCGTACACTCAGGTAACTGAAGTCTGTATGTTGAACATTCATTGTTTTCCTTTTTCATTCTTAAGTTAATGCTTGTATATCATTGTGAGCAACATTAAAAAAAAAAAAGATATCATATTAGTCAAAAGAAATTACTGTGGGATTGAAATCCAGTACTTCAATTTCATTCCCAAGACTTGCACTATTTCTGTGGGATAGTATTGTTTACTTTTGTTCCTCCACTTTTGATTCTCCACCTGCACAGTGAGAAAAATATTTACCACACAGTGATGATGTGAGAATAAATTAATAGTGATTAAATTTTACAACTTCAAAGCCTTTTATAGCAGCATGAAGTGTAGTTGCTTTTGGATTAATATTAAAATAATTATTAAAAAAAAAAATCATTGTAAAACAGTATATGCTAATCTGAGACATTGTTTAGGCTGTGTTTGAGATTCTGATGCAGTCCATAGCATTTGAGATTTCAGTTTGATTTCAAATGCATGCTATCCTTGTAGAACTGACAGGATTAACAATACTATATTTGGGAAGCATGAACAAATATTTTTCCAAGAAGTTGTAGTTATGAACTGGTAACTTACAACTTCCAGTATAATTTAAATACTATTGAAACAGCTCTCTGCTGACTTTAGCAGGACTCCGTTCATTGGCATAATGGAGAGTTGCATCCTATATACTGACATGAAGATCATTTTAGGATGAGGAATGTGTCTTGGAACATTACTGTGCTGTGTACCAAAGGGAATTATTTTCATTTTATTTCTTTTAAGTCCCAGTATCATTCACAGTACTGGGGCATCCCATAGATTTAGTCCTGGTCAGAAGTGGTAGCCTTCTGCTACACTTAAGCACACCCTGCTGGTCATGGTACGAGGCTGCCTTAGGGCTGGTTATGAAGATATTTTCTCAAGACATTTTGAATAAAGTCTGTTAAGTTGGGAGTAGAAGGTTTGGCTACTTTCCCCACTGATTTTACAAAGAGATGGGATTTTGGTGACATGAACCAGCAGCTACACAAACATTACACGTAAGGGTCATACTAACAGCACCATTACTGTACTCGCTGACCTAATGACTGCAGTCTCTAGAAATAAGTGCTTTAAAAAAATATAGACTTAGAAGGGAGTAAAAATCATCCCCTGTTGCTGTTGCTGTCTGTCTGATCACAGGAGTCGCCTCATGTCCTTATTGAGTGGAGAATCCAGTACTTACCACTTCTGTTTAGGCCAGGTGTTATCAAAATGTACAACCAACCAATTCTAGTTGTAGTTAGCAAGCTGGCTTGTGCTTGGGAGTTCAAAAGTTCAGTTTTCGACGTTGGATGCACAATTACCTGTCAGCATTCACTATCTAAGTTGTCTTTCAACTAACATTCTTATCCAACACCAATGTTAAAAAAATAAGTACAGTTTAAGATGTGAAACTTTGTGGAGTAAGAGTCAGCTGCTCTCCTTCCAGGGTAGTTTGTTCTTTTTAGTGGCTCAATTTTAGTTTAGTTTAAATAAAGCTACAAGTACAGTGCAGATTTGCCCCATCCCTGTTGCAGCAATGTTGTCTTTTATTATAGATGAAAAAAAAAGTGTACAGGGCCTGGAAGTCATATAAATCATAACCCCAAAAGTTAGTTTTCTCCCTATATTTTAAATAACTGATGGATCTTTAGCCAGTTAGTGTAATCATTCCAGTCTTTTTCTATTTGCTGTATTATTGACTGAAAGTATTTGTCAGAGGAGATCATAGTCCAGTCCAAGGAAAGATTTGGGCAGGCATGACTGGGTGGGAGACTGCAGATTATGGGCTACCCTAAGACCAGTCTGGGAAGACTTCAGTGAGAGGAGGGCAGAGGTGCAATAAAGCACATGCATGTAAAGCCTGACACACTGGAGCCAGCACTTGGAAACATGCAGGTTAGAACTGCAGTCCACATATTGATCAACTCTGCACCCAGGCTTTGTGAGTGTGACACATCTAGGAGGCATCCAAATGATGCATTTTTCCTTTGCCTGTACCCTGTAGTTAAGCATTATGTTCAGTGGGCTTCGAAATATGGAGGAATAGGCATAGGATATTGCTTGGAAAGACTGCTGGATGTCTGAACACCACAGACAAATAGATCTCACTGAGCAAAGGTCATAAGGGCTGAGGCACCTCTCCTGATACTCTTCCCCCCAAAATCTCTGTCCACATGCATTTCTACTTCTAGAAACTGAAGGTGTCAAACCCTAGTGGACAGTAATACTCAAAAAGTGCTTGAATCTTGAAATAAAGTTTCTAATAATTTAAACTGATTTGAAGAATGCAACTTGGGTAAGGACACAAATCGTACACACACCTCCTACCAATCTTCAGTATTATTTATTATGGGAAAATTGGCACAAGTAGACATGTGCTGTCTTCTTCGATTCACAGCCAATTGAACCCCACACAGAATTGAAAGTATGGTATGCTGCCGATTATGCCAAATTTATGGAAGCTTCTGCAGTCTTCATTAAAGAAGAATCTGATGTCTGTCCTTTGCCTCCAGTAACAGTAAGTACACCTCATCTCCATTCAAGCCATCACCAGACACAGTAAATTACAATTTACATACTTTCTCTTTTGATGTAACTCTGGTAATACTAGAATAGACCATAGTGTAGTAGGCTAACATAAAGCCAAGAGCAATTTTAGACGAGCAACTACTCAGAGAAAGGCTGCTCTTTTTCTCCTGTGCTTGTACTCCAATGGAGCCATTAGATATAGCCAATAGCCAGTGGCACCAGTGGGATGTGTTGGAAAGACTTGAGATTGGCATTAATTTGTATATAACCAAGGTTTCCAGCCTCAGACGCCTTTCACCAGTTCCCCCTTTTTATGCTCTGACTGGTTGATCAGATAATGCACTGAGTGTTTCAGTCCTTCATGTGCAATAACCCTTCTCTTCTAATCCTATACCTTCTCCTCTGTATGATAGTAGGAATGCTTCAACTGATAGGAAAAGTTCCTAAGAAGTGTTGAAAACATGACCCTGAAGATTGATACCTGCTCTAGAAGGAAATGTTCAACAGGGAATATGATAGAACCAGGAATTCAGAGGTGCTCCGGGAAGGGAAGTAACACCATAGTTGTGTTTTCATGTGAGGGCTTAAGAGAATACCCCAGAAAGAAGGGGTGGGAGGGCCACAGTGTCAGACACAGGTAAGGAAGGGGAGTGCTCTGTCCCTTGATGAAGACAGATTGGGTATAGCCTCACCATGTTCTCAGAGCAAGCTAGCTCAAGAGCAAGGGAAGGTAAGGACAGTTTATGAGAAGCTAAAGTAAAATATAAAGACAGCTAATGATGTACACGTTCGAGTATTAATTGAAAATACATTTTATCAGTGACTGGGGTTTTTTTGTAATTGTTTTTCATTGAAATTTTTTAACTGTCAATATTCAAAGTGAATTCAACTCAATCTCACACTTACTTCCACAGAAATAATGCTTCCAAATAATGCCTTGCTTGCCAAAAATGTTTGGTTTAATGTCTCTAAGTTAGGATAGGCCTGAGATCCCCAAACCTAAGGTGTTTCTTACTGAGTTTAAGAAAGTCTAATGCCAAGTGTCAAGCTAAGTGAGGAAGTCCTGGAGACAGTGACCATTACTGTCTGGTAAAGCATGCAGTCAGCCCAAAACATAAGGAAATCCTGTACAGCTAAACTGCATTTGTGTGCAGAAACCCATCCAATTTTTGTATGGTTGCAATAGCAGATAAATTATATCAGTCTAAGGATAAAGTACAATTTCCAACTGCTTTCAAGAATAATTCCATAAAGGGAGCAAATGTAGAGGCTTTGAAATTTAGTAAGCTCAAGCAAACAAAGGTGAAGGACTTGGGACTGTTACAGTAAATGCTAAACAAAAACATGGAAATAATTATTTAGCCAACCATTCTTTTTTCTTTCTAGTTTGTAGGCTCCTAGAGAAAATCTGTTTCCAGCTGAACAGTCGTGTGGTAGTACACTGAAGTAAATACTGCTAGGGACAACAACAGGTTTTGAGAAAGCCCAAGAGAAGATATAGGGTCAGTGAGAAGAATATGGCCTTACCTTAGAATGGCCAATATGAAAGACCTGTTTCTGTTCTCATTGCAGAAGGAGCCTGTAGACCCTTGGATATGCTCCAGCTGTAGAAGCACTTTTGCAACTTTTGCTCTGCTAGAATCTCACCAGTGCATCCATAAAGACCGAGTCCTCACCACCAGATTCAGATCACCAAATAAATTGGGACCTGTAAAAGCAAAAAGCAAACTGAAAGGGAAACTAAGAGGAGCAGCATTAGGCAAAAGCATTGCCCAGTGCTACGGGACCATTTCCTGTTCCTCTGCTGCAAAGCTTGGCTGTGCTGGCTCTGGAAGCACTTGTGATGCTCTTGTGAGGTTTATACCTAAATGGAGAAATGGCCGGTCTTCATTGTTGAAGGGAAGAGAAGTGAAGCAGCCAGACAGTTACCCTTGCCGACTCTGCGGGAAGATATTTGATTCCATTGACAAGCTCACAGTCCACACTTACGCGCACAAAGGGGAGCGCCCCTACAAGTGTTCACAGCACGGATGCACAAAAGCCTTCATTTCCAAATATAAACTGCTCAGGTACAGCTCTGAAGGCACTCCTTTTCTGGTGGGTGGGTGGGTGGGGAAAAAAAGCCAAGAACATCTTTTTCCTCTCGAGTGTCCTAGTGGCACTTAATTCCCAAGTTTCAGTTTTTATTATTCCTGTTTTGGTAGAATTGGAGAAAAACTGATCTCCCTCAATTGTGGGGGCTACTCAAAAAGATTATGTTGAGCGCTTTTAACCTACTCTAGGGTTTATGCTTAACACTTTGCCCCCTTTTACTGATAATCTGAGAACTTGTGAAAATGCCTTCCTTCAAGAGTGCTGGTGTTTTCAAGTCTTGAAGTTGCACTGTGTCCTAGAGTGAATGTAAATGCAAATATATATATATTTTTTTTTTGGTCTTAGGCACTCAGCCACTCATTCTCCACAGAAATCTCACCAGTGTGGGTACTGCGAAAAGACCTTTCACAGGAAAGACCATCTAAAGAATCACCTTCAGACTCATGACCCTAACAAGATGGCCTTCAAGTGCGAAGAGTGTGGCAAGAAGTACAACACCAAGCTAGGCTATAAGAGACACTTGGCTCTTCATGCAGCCACCAGTGGGGACCTTACCTGTAGGGTATGTGCCCAGGAGTTTGGCGGTACTGAAGTTTTGTTGGAACACCTCAAAAGCCATGCAGGAAAACCAGCTGGCAATACCAAGGAAAAGAAACACAAGTGTGACCACTGTGAGCGTCACTTCTACACCCGTAAAGATGTGCGACGGCACATGGTAGTTCACACAGGCTGCAAAGACTTTCTGTGCCAGTTTTGTGCCCAGAGGTTTGGGCGGAAGGACCACTTGACTCGCCACACTAGGAAGACTCATCCACAAGAACTGCTGAAGAGCAGGTTGCAGAACGGTGACTCAGTGGGTCTCCTTGACCAGCTTTTCCCATTCAGACTGAAGGAAGATGCTAGCATACTGTCCGCTTTTCCTGAAAGGGTCTCTGTGCAGAATGGGATTTTGAATAGTTCAGAATCGGAGGAATACAACTGTTCACACCTTCATTCCCAGCCAAGCTTACAAACCGCTTTTCCTCTGGAACCTTCTCATTTGCCAAGGATGGGCTGTGCAGACAGCCTTCCAGCTGTCCATCCTACACCATGCTCCACAGCCATTCCTGCCAACCTGAACCTTCAGCAGCCTAATAAACATGACCTTAGTTCTACCTCATTTGCAGCAGGATCCCTCAAGACTCTACCGATAAAAGTGGATGTTAAAGGTTATAACATGCATCTTCCTGAGGACCTGCCATTACCAGAACCTCAGTCTCTCCACAAAATCAGTCTGGAAGAAGCTTCCTCAGGGTCTGTAGGGGATACTAACAAGTACCCAATGCACAAGGAGACAGAGGCAGCAGCTGAAACTACGAGCCTGCCTTTCATGGATCTCACTCATGTGATGAGTTTCTGGCAGCTCCCACCAAGTGACAACCAGAACACTGCTGGAGACATGACAATGGCACTTGGTCCGGAGGAACCATCACACAGGCTGAATGGCATTGGCCAACAGCAAGGTCTTCAGCTAGCAACTGGTGGGATGGCCATAAACCAGCTGCACCATCTTCCTCGTTCCTTTCCATCCACTACAAATTCTGTAACATTGCCTCATTTTCACCATGCCTTTAAATAACTATCACCATGGGGTTGCTTGTTTGTTTCGGGTTTTTTTCCCCTTCTTTTTTAAAGACTGTGCTTCTTAAATCTGTTAGGATGGGGTAGTTTTGGTTTGGGTTTTTTTGTTGTTTTGTTGTTTGTTTTTTTTTTTTTTTAAGAAAAACTGCCGCAGATGTTTTCAAAGCACATTATGAACATGGTAGTTAAATTCAGGATGTTAATAAACGAGAAGCTCTATTTTTCATACTACTATTAGTTTTTTAGCATATGACAACAGTAGAACTAACATATCTCCCTCAACACCTTCTCTATTTTTGTTTCTTACCTTTCAGGCAAACAACTGAATAAATATCTTCAATGATAGCAAAGGATCATAACAGGCACAAAAAAACTATGGCTACTGCAGTAGGAGAAATAGGGTTAGGGTGAATGGGAAGAGGGGGGAAATCACAGGAAAAATAATTTTAATGAGACATAAATCACAGCAAATTTATACACATGGCAAATGTAACAAACTATTTATCAACATCACATAGATTTCTGTTAAGCACTTAATTACTGAACTTTATGAATCTTTATTTTAAATCAAAATCATTCCAAGAATAAATCTTACCTCCTTGTTTCACTTTTTTATAAATGGAGAAGATCACTATCGTGATTACATTTAACTAGATTTTGTTTTCTGAGGTGCACTTCAGCTGTGTGTATTTCATGTATTTTTCTCTTGGGGCTGGAAATAACTACCACTTCTGCATGGCTGTTTAAGAACTGATGTCTTGTACATGTGCAGTTTTCAGAATGGGAAGTGAATTGTCTCAAAGGCTAAAGCAAAACATTAATTTTCACTTAGAGCTGGATCTGGCAAGGTATCAGACACTGGGCTTTCACTCTAGTAAAGCGCTTAAGCATTTGCTTAAATTTAAGCATATGTTATCCCATTGGATCAACAAGTTGATTCATTTAACACTCAATAAAAAAATAATGTTTCCTACCTAAAGGGCCTTTATTCAACTTCTCTTGATAAAAGTGGCCTTTGTTTAGTCTGGAAAATGATTATTCATCATAGCCAGCTGAAATGTGGATTCCTTCACAGAAGCCCAGTTATGGCCAGGCAGCCTGCCCAGGGGAGCCTGCGATCAGGTGAGACCTCTGTGGGAGCATGTCCATATGCAGAAGGGTTGTGGTGATGAGCTCATGCTTGGCCCTGTTCAAAACCAGGTTATGAACCTGCCTCCCAAGTGTCACCTGAAGTTCATGGGTGTGATTGAGGCCATTTTAATCGCAGGGGTTTATCTCAGTAGCCTTGGGACAGCTGCAGTTGGACTTCCAGCCTTTGTTTCTTTCAGACCAGAACCACAGGGACTTACATTTGTTTCCTGGAGCAAACTGTCCATGTACACTTCCAGTTGAGGGTCTTTTGGTGTGACAGTCCTAGCAACTTGTTAGGAAAGATTTTTTTTTCCCCCTAGATTTCCAGAAGCAGACACACAGATTCAGATTCCAGAAGTTTTTCTTAAATAAATAAATAATTTCTAAAGCATAGCATGGAGAGGAGCTTGAGCTGCGTGCCTCTGAAAGGGGGACCCTGAGCAAGGAAAACCCCAGGCAAGTGTAAATCTAAGCTTCCTATCCCTTGTGCATCAGTTTGGGCCAGTTGTAAAATCAGAGTTTGAGGGCTCCTCATTCTTCAGTGGATCTCTTAATTTTCATCTGGTGGGCTGTTTCTTATCTCTGTGGGTATTTGTCTTTTACTTAACTGGATGCCAATACTAGGTCCTGTCCATCAGTTGCTATTTGACACCTGCAGCTGGGGAGATAAATAAGTCCTTGACAATAGCCAAAACATTCTTCTGTGTCTCATCTTCTTTTAGACTTGCTGTTCTGTTCCTTAACTTTTACCTAGGGATGCAGCTTCTGCTGATAATCAGAAGCTCCCTTATCTTCTTCTTTGAACAGACTTTGGGGGCCTTTTTGCTTAACAAGGCAGAAAGTTTGAAAGTTCACAACCTGCGGCCTAAGCGAACTTAGGTACTTATGCTGAGCAAGTTCTATATAAGCAGTTTCTAAAAAAGTTCTATAAAAAGCAGTATACCAAATAATTCAATAAGCTAAAGCAGTCTATTTCCTAACAACCTAGTGCATAAACTAGCAGAAATTGGAAAGTCACATCTCCCAGTAGATGACATTATCAAAAAAAACCAGTTTACTTTATTGACTAACCCATGCTTATAAAAAAATTTAATCCTGGTTTTAGTGGATGGTGCAATTACTAATGGATCTTGTTGCAGCTAAAACAGAGTAAATTCTCAAACCCTGAGTGAGCTCATTTTCTTCTCCACCGTTAGTCACAGGAATATTTTGAGACAGCTTCAAATATAAAATATTTTTAAATGATTGCTCTTTTGCTGTTAATGAACTGCAATGACATTGTACAACTACAAGCTGAATATACTTAAAAGTTTATCAGTACTTGGATTAAGTAAAGGTTGTATTAATTCAGTCAATGTGAGAATGTGTTCTTCAGATACACTGTTGAGGGTATTTTGTGTTAAGAAAATTTTTTACATAAGGCAAACCAGAAGGGATTTTAAGATAATTCTTGTAATGACAACAGCAGGAGGAAGAGCAGGTGCTGCACTGTCATGCCCATTTAGCAGTTATTTAAATGGCAAGTTCCAGAACAGGGAAAAGGTTACAAACAGTGTTACATGCACATTCTACAGCTAGGCTTGTATTTCCATCCAGACTTGGAAAGGTGTGTGCATATGTTCACATATTGCATTGTTTTCATTGTTCATGCCAATTGTGTCCACTTGTCTTGCTCCAAGCCTATGTACTTGGAAAAAAAAAAAAGCAAACCCACAAATTTTGTAGCACTGCCAGATCATATATTGTTAATAGACAGTTTGTCATTTTGGTTTGTGCTTCTGTAGGAGATGTAACTAATTACTGGATTACTTGTCTTTGAATTAAAATGTGATGTTAAAAAGAAAACATTATGCAAACACTGAGCCAGATGGGCACCCAATTTTTGGGGTGCCGGACTGTAGCTCTGAGTTGCCAAGAGAGGGGTGCTGCCTGGCCTCAGCATCTTCTGAAACATTGAAAGATGCATTGGTGAGAGATGCTTATCATATGTAACTATGAGTTATAAACCAGTGTGATATGTGGCAGCTAAACAACAGAATTGCTATAATGAAATGATACTGTAAAAACAGAGAAACTTAGCATTTGCTCTCATACCAAAACAAACAAAAAAAAAATGTGTAATCATTTTATGAAAAGAAAAAAAAGGAAATCATGTAAACCTGCTGAAAAAATGTTGAGGAGCTAAAACTACACTCCTGCACTGTTCTCACCCCCTATCAGAAACCATGTTTCATTTAATTTTACTTCGGTTTTATTTACCAACTGTTCTGTTCCTGTTGGGACTCTCCATTTTCTTAACCAATGAGCTGTTGCTAATTTTCAAGAGTTTTTCCCAGCCAGTCTAAAATAGGATGGTAAGTTCCATATATTAATGACTGATTTATTTTTCTGCTAGCAGAATTTTAAAGTACTCTTCTTGAATACATCATTCCTGTCCCTATAATTGTGTTTTCTGTTGGGCACTGGAAAATGAACTGTTGAATCCATACCAAACAGCTCTACAAACAGAGAAATAAGGTGGGGGACCCCAAACACAGCATTTGCTTTAACTTTTGAGGGTTCATTTACCAAGGTATAAAAGAACACAGCTGTGATAACATTGAACAAGACAGTTTGGTATGGGGTTGGTTTGGTTCTCCCTCCTGCCCTCACCACGCACCTTCTTCCTGGTTTGAAGAAAAGGCCAAGAAGCTCCGCTTTAATATATTTGGGCTGATTTCTAGAGAAGCACTTTGGATCGTGAAATACATGCTTACAGTATTAACCTAGCAAACAATAATTGCTTTCAGAAATAAATCCCTGGAGATTAGTAAAAGCAGGTTTTACTATCTTTGTCCTATTCCCATGCCCAACCTTGCAATTAACAAGTCTGCAGAAAAAGCATTATTTTAAAATTCCTAGAGTAGTCAAACCCCATTATTTTAGACTGCTTTTGAAGACTTGTCATTGAGATTGCTATTTGGTAAAACACCACTGAAGAAGTTGTGTCCTGCCAGCTGAGGTACATCCAAGAGCCTGGTTTCTGGGTGTGAAGCAGCATCATGAAAAACACAGAGCAGTCCTTCCTAGAGTTGTTTTTGACAGTGTTATAGTTCTGATTTCTGCTAAAAGCTATTCAGCAGCTTTTAGCACTGGCACAGTCCTACTTGTCTCAATGAAGAGTGTTCAGAGTCAAAACAGTCACATTCAGCCCTCACACTGCCCTTGATATTCTCAGACCTTTCTTCCCCATCCTGTGCCTTTTACAAAAGCGTCCCAAGCGTCTTTATCCTAATATCACAGATACAACATCTTGACAAGTCATTTCTCTTAATAGTGGCCCAGCAAAGGCGGTCCACGCAGCCCCCCAAAGCCAGCCCCGGACCAGCAAAGTGGGCAAAATGGTTCTGAATGCAGAGGATGGAAGGAGGAGGCAGGGCAGATGCCTGGCTTTGGGGGGCTGGCAGGGTATCTGGCACTTCAGGGGACAATGGGGAGCTTTGGGCTCTATTTGGAGGAGGAGGAGGAGAAGAGTAATATCTCTCTCTCCTCCCCACAATCCATCTTCTTTCTTTCCCATCCTGCCATTTAGGATATACATCCTCACTAGCCCCCTCAGGGATTTGTCTTCCCTAAAAAGCAGTGCTCTGGTTCCTTTCTCCACAAGTACAGCAGCTCTTGCACAACTTGGTTTCCTCCAAAAGGGAGAACGAAACGAAGGGGTATGCGCTTAGACTCAGGCGAGAAATAACAGGGTCATTAAAGTACACAGCAATGGAAATTCAGAGAAGAGCTTGACCCCAATCAAGGAAGGAAGATGGGTCCTGCTGCTTACACGGCACTGCTGTAGTCCGGAAGAGGAGAAAGGCTGGAATCACGGCAGCTGTTTTTGCCTTCATCAGCCACAAATTCCTGCTCTGGAAGTGAGCCCAGAGAGCTCCCCCCCTTCCTCTCCTGCCCTCTACCTTCCTAACACAGGCAGGATTCCAAGACCTTTTCCAAGATTGCTTCCGTGTTTCATAAATCACTTAATCATGAGAAATATTGGCTCTGTGTGCATCTTTTTGGATCTGTATCTTCTAACACAGTGACCTCTGCGCAGAGACCACACCTGGTATTAGTAGTAAACCAGACACATATTTTTCTGACTGACTTCCCCTATCTGCACAGTTGGGTGGGGGACAGTGGAAAAGCCACCACATGGGGATGGGGAAACCTATGTGCACTAGAGTTGTTTTGAATGGTGAGGGGATGCACTTCACCTTCTGTTATACCACCGTACAGCCTGCACTGGAAAACAGGCACCTCGACTCTCCCTGAAAAGCAGTAATATCAAATGCCGAACTTGCAGCCTTTAAATTTAAAAAGTATTTAGTTTTCTTTCCCATCACCTCTGCATTGCACTCCTACTCAATTTAAGCCAAGAAATACAGCTGAAAAACAGAGAGTAGAGAGGGAATTAATGTTCATGTTGTGTTGTGCTGCGGGGTGCAAAACTGAAGCCCAGCTGTGAATAATAAGAGTTCACTGCACTGCACTGATCAGTACAAGATCAGTAATAAGATAAACGAGATCACAAACCTGGATTGATGCTTGGTGGGGGAGGAGGTGGAAGGGGGCGGCCCTCCTTCAGAGCTTTTGTGACTTGCTTGGCTGATCTAATAGCATTAATAAAATCCTCATGGTGCTGCCTCCAGTTAGATTTTTTCTGTGGCTGATTCTGTAATGGAAACAAAGGAGGACACAAACTATATTTCCTTCTTGCAAGGGAAAAATCTTGAAGTGAAGGTTCTTCCTCTCTGAGGGAAAGAAAAAATGTTACAAACAAAAGAAACTTGCATTTTGAAAGGTGTAGGAAAGCTGATTTAGCCCTTTGCTGTCTATTGACAGCAGCAGAAGATGGACGAAAGAATAATGCCTTCAAACAAACTCCCTGGTCATGTCAGACCAAAGGGTGCTTAAGAGGGAATAGAAAAGATATTGTGACCAACACCTTCCCTCATCAGATTCTTCTACTTGCTTTAAACCTTTGTGCACTTCTGTTCCTTTCCACAACTGACTTTAAATGACATTTTATAACAGCAGCCTGCATGGATGCCAGATCAGCTGTGATTTGGCATCTCTGAATAAAATTATACACATGTATATACATGTGTATTACTCTCCTCCCCAGGAGAGCTTAAGTCTCCCCTCCCTCCAGCTCTGTAAATAAGTTGTTCAATTTAAATAAGTTTTTAAACCCCGTGAGTTCAACAGCTGTGAAACTCCATAGCTTGATCCTTGAAGATTTGGTGCTACTGACAGCTCTCAGGTTCAACCTGGGACATTTATGTACCAAACCATTTTGGATCATGCTCTTGCAAATTTCGGTGAGAAGGGAGCTGTCAGAGACTTACATAGGAGTCTTGATAGGACAAGAGGAAATGGCCTCAAATTGTGTCAGGGGTGCTTCAGATTTGATATTAGGAAAAATTTCTTCACCAAAGGAGTTGTCAAGCATTGGAACAGGCTGCCCATGGAAGTGGTTGCATCACCATCTCTGGAGGTGTTTAAAAGACCTGTGGAGGTGGCACTTTGGGACATGGTTTAGAGGTGGACTTGGCAGTGCTGTGTTAGTGTTTGGACTTGATGGTCTTAAAGGGCTTTCCCTACCTAAATGATTCTCTGATTCATAGCCTTTAAAATGAACATTTCCTAGAAGAGCAGAGACACTTATGTGCCCAGAGTAGTCATGATACCTACTGGTTTGGCTTCTGAACACAGAAATATTCTCAAATACTAGCAGCACAGGGAGGGGGAGGAAAGAATTGGCACTGAGTCAAGCACATGTGTGAAATTCATCCACAATATCCAGGTTTTGTCCCCAGAGGAAACAATAGCATTACTGAATGAAAGACTTCATATCGAGATAACACACGTGCTTCAATTTTAACTATACCTTTTGTGGGAGCTGCCTCCTCACAGTGGCGACTTCTGTTCCCTGCAGTCTCTGTTTCAAAGAGTTGAAGGGCTTGCGCTTCTTGTTGAAGACTTTCTTGCATATTGGATCGTGTCTCAGCTGGGATGCAAAGAAATGTGCCAAAGTCATGCTTTGTTAATGATACTTCCTTACACAGGCTTTAAAATTACTTCTGTTCAGGAGCAAGGCGCTGAAGCAGTATTTATTTCAGGTTCAGTTTAACTCCTGAAGGAGATTGGCAAAACTTGAAAAAGCTGTCCAAGAACAGCTGCAGTTCAACACAAGTAAGATGTAGAAGCCATTTCCATTTTGTTCTGCTCAGCAACATGATGGAGCCCAGCACAAATAATGATTTGCAGAGAAGAACAGACTGACTCTGTGAATAGGAATGGCCCCACTGGACTTCTCCCCTCCATTTTTCTTTCTTTCTTGGTCAAGGTGGAGAACAGACTGATCCTGTTCAAGAGGCAAATATTTACATTATTAGCTCTTTGAGTTTAGATAAGTATTCCAGACTAGGGGCTCCCCTGATGAACAGCAGCACAGTTCATCCCATCAACACCACTGAAACAGTGACAGTCCCTGTCTGGAAGGGAGCAGCTGCTCACCAGCACATGTAACCTGACAATTCAGAAGGAAAAGTAGGGATACCACCTGCAGCTGAAAGCACACAGAAATTTTAGGTAGGTAGATAGCCAGTGCTGAATTTGTGGAAGAGACGTGTCTCACAACAAAGGAGGCTTTAAGATTTAGAAACGTCTCAGATTTTAGCATCCACCTCATTCTTTCACAACAGGATCACCAGTCTCCTTTGTGGGGAACACAGTGAAAGCAAGAGCCAGGCTATGTCCTCCCCCTTGTGCTGTAGACAACATCTATTTGAGCCCATCTGCAGCTGGTAAAGAGACTGTTCCTATCTTCCTTTGCTTACTTCCCCTTTACTGTTCTCAGTTATTGTTCTTGATCTTCTCATTAATTTTTCTATGCCATCCACTCTCTTCCCGTAGGAATTAAGCTGCTGCCTGAGCAAGGCATTTTGTTTACAGCTCAGCTGGGCCAAGAAGGATCTCCTACTACCACAACACACATTTCTACATTCTTGTTTCCCTTTGAACCTTTCTACTCCTGTGCTTCAGGTCCTTATCTTCTGTTTCTAGACATTTTTGACAGCAAACCAGAGAGGAGGATTCCTCTGCAGGACTGAGAGGGGAGCAGATCCCCTGTCTTGCCCACCGAAGGGCACATCAGTCCTGCATCTTTGGGGCACAGGAAGGCACTACAGGACTTGTCTCTTATGCTAGTCGTAGTGACAAGAACCTTCCCACCTTCCCAAAAAGACAGCTGTGTTTTCAAACAATTTTGGTACATCAAACCACCATGTTCTCTGTGTATCTGATCAGAGATACCGAACGTAGAACTAACATGGGGTAGTTCTAACTTCATCCCAGTGTATTTTTGTTTGTTTTCTGTTCTGTCGTGGGGCTGATCTGATCCACCACAGAGCCACAGGATCAGTAATGCAAACTGAGGAGGGAGGGGTGCAGGCAGAGCGCCCCCCCTTGCAGAAAACCCCACCAGTTGGGTTGTGCCAGGCAAGCTGTGCAGCCACCCATTTAGTCTATAATCCGGGGATCAGGGAGGTCAGGGGGAATCTTTTCATTCACTTCAGCAGCTTTGGAACAGAGCCTGGTGCTCACATTACGCTGTCAAAGGGCCTACTTATCAGATGGTTTATTAGTCTGTTTTTCCCAGGAAGCCTGAAATAACAAATTCTGCCTAGAAACCTGGGAGACAAAGGAAGCTTCAGGTCAGTAATTCCTGTCTCACCAAGAGATAACATGTTACTTTAAATGCCATATATAGTAAACATCTGGTTTTGGACAAGCAGGTAAATTAAGACAGTGCAAGATTGCAGATTAAGCCACAATATTTCTGTGCATATTCTTTAATTCTCTAATCAGGTTTACTAATGAAAGCAGCTACTAGATCATTTGCTCTTTTCAACATCTTCAACCCATTTCTCCTCTAGTAGCCACTTCCTCCTTCTCCAGTGATTACCACCTCTTCCAGCTAAACACATTTGCATTCCCATTAAAAAAAGAAAAAAAAAAAGTGGGTTTTTTACCAGAACATCTTGGGCGAAATGTCTTCCACAGGTTTTACAGGGAATCAGATCTTGACTTCGGGCAGCTGTGTAAAATTCAAACCATGCAAGAGCCTCAGTTACACACTACAGGACAACTTGACTACAGCAAAGTCAGCATTTGGACCGAGCCCTTGCTGAAACAGGATTTCATTGTCAGAAAGGGATGTACATCTACAGCCACGTGCCAGGGCTCACTTCTGCAGAACTACCTTATTTATCTTGTTCCTGTGAAGCACAAACTCTCCGTTACTATGACAGACAGCTGTCAGACATTTTAATGACTGTTCAGGTATATCCTTTCACAATGACATCATGGTTGGGCAAGGAGATGATGGATGAGGATTCAAGTTAATTGCTGCCTAAATTCAGGGAGGGCAGGGGCTGGAAAGCAAGAGCAGACAACCTGCACATAGATTTATTCCGTTTTGTTTGTCAGTCATCAGGAACCAGCCATGGCCACTGATGGCTCAGGGTGAACCACCATCCCAGAAAGTGGCACACCATGTGTGACACAATCTTCATTCTTCAGACAGAACGTTTCCATGACACTCTGAACAGCATTCCAAGATGATCTTACTTTGTAGGTATCAAAGTTGTGGGGATTTTTTTGTTTTAAAATCAGTACTTTTTTGAAAAAATTGGTTTTTAAGTTACATGGAGAGTAGTTTTTAGCCTGACTCCAATGGCAGTCACATATTCTCATCTCAGAGCAGGGACATTACTTTATTAAACAAAAACAGCTTTTAAGAAAACTTGAATAAAAACAAAGAGCTCTTTTCATGAGAGTTGTAACCTACACAGTCAAAGATTTCTCATTTCAGCGTTCGTTACCTGCTCCTGCAAAACAAAAGAAATCCTTGTCTTGCTGAGCAGCAGATGTGTAACTGCTTTTCTTTCTTACCTTTTCCTTAGATTTTATCATACTCCAAGGCACAGAATTAAGGTCACTACAGTGTTTCATTGATTACAAGCGTAGAGGAACAAAGCATTTTTATAAGATTTTTCTCTTATTCTATTGCCTCTGTTTCAATGTCTTTCCACTTTTGTTACCGAGCAACATCTTTGCTTGTGCCTGTGCTAAGTCTGGACTACACTCTTCCTTTCAAGCATCCTCCTTTTTCTCCCCCATCTTTTTTATTCTGTTCTCATCCCCTCATCATTTTGACTTAATTTTTTTTTAAAGGCATTTACATACAAGCACAGTATTACTGAATCAGCAATGAGAAATCAGGAAAAAGGACAATTTGTCACAAACGATTAGTTACTTAGTACAACAGCGGGTGAGTTAAGGACTAGTAAAGAATATGTGCACTGTTTTAGTAATAAAGATTTTCCTTTTCGGTAAATCACAAATATCACATTTCACCCAAATCACTGAACAGCACCTGTTACTCACTTGCTTCATTTAACTCCATTCCTGGTACTCGACTCATCTTGACATAATAGTTTCTCAAATTTCTTCTGTGTTGTTGTCAGGAGCCATGAGGACGAGGTGGTCAGTCCTCATATTCAAAAACTCACACTTCACGTTACCACACATCAGCAATTACATAATAAACAATTATGACACAGGCAGACCCTGCTTAAGCCTGTGAAAGTGATGGAAACTAGTACAGCTAGCAGCTAAGTGAAAATCCTCAAACTTTTTCTAATCTTACAGACTAGTCTACTGATTTAGTTAGGACAGACTCTTAAACAATTTTAGAAAATGAAGACTTAACCTAGATGTGAATACTGTATTGACACTTCTGTTTTCTGAGCAGTGATCAAGAGACTTGTAGACTTCAATGCCTGTTTATTTCCTTCTCCCAAAACCATGTTACTTTATAAATTTAAATATATTATTAAAGACCTTACCAATAAGAACAAGTACTTCGAATTGTTTCCGTACATTAAAAGGCCTCATCAGTCCTTCTGTTAGCTTATCTCCATCTAGTATTCACAAAACTATTAAAGGAATATTTAAGATGCCTTGAATGTAGTAGCAGTCAAGCCACTCCACTGATGTGTTGGTTATTGTGTTCCTTACCAGTAAAGTGGCTAACTTTTAACCCAAAGGCAGAAGATTCCTCAGTCTATAGTCCTAAAGACCTAAAGGTGAGGGTTTCTTAGTAATACAGGAGGACTGACTACAAATCCAATTAATTTCTTTCCCATGTGTGGACTGGTCACTGGTCACTATCAGAATAATTCACATGCACAGTATAGAAATTTAAGATCACACCAAGCCTAAAGATACTGGTGTTCTGCTCATCTTCAGAAAGTCTTTGCAGCAACTGTAGTGCCTCATAAGCTTTTGTTTCAATGAAGCCAAACTGAATGCAGGACCTGAATAATAATATTTCAGGAAAAATCAATGGCTATCTGCAACATACAGTATTTTTCTAATTATCAGACCAAGTACTTTTAGCAAAGCTCATTTCAATGGCAACAGTCAGGGTCACTGATTACTGCACCTGCAAAACTTGTTGCGACAGATTTGCTAGAAAATGCAGAACTCAGGTTAGGTAACAGGGACATCTGGCTACACAACAGCTTTTTAGACATGTCTTTTTACAAAAGGTTACTTTACATCTTTCATAATAGTACCCAAACAATAAACAATCAACCCAGAAAATAACTAAGGAGCAAGTGAAAACTCCTTGACTTACAAAACCATGCTATATCAAGGCATTACATTTAACCATCAGTATAAGGGAGAGGAGACATAAATGCTTTGTAAACTGAAATAATTTAATAGAATAATCTAATCAGATCAAATCTGTAGGATTCTGCTGACTTGTTGAATACATTCAACAAATATATATAAAACCTTGTCCACCAATAGCTTGTAAGAAAAATATTTTTTTAAATTGTAATACATTTCTACTGTAATGGAACTTTGCTACAGTTACCATGTCACTCATGACAGAATAGACATCACTAATAATATTGTCTTATGTATAACCTCATTTCAGAAAGGACGACAAGTTACTGGTTCTTTTAACGGTAACAACCCCCAGAATAAGCCCCACTGAGGACTGGCAAAGCTGTGAGTTAGCAGTTCCCCTCTCAGTACAAATGAAAACTTAAGGAGGTTTCCACAGTAAGTTCTTTAACTTCATCAAGACAGTTTCAGTCCTTGAACGTTTTGTTTCAGATTGAGCAGCTCTTTTTCTTGCCTTGTTTTCTCCACTTTGAAGGCTAGCTTGTTGGCTTTCTTCTCCATCCTGCGTTCCTGTGCATACAGATAATAACCATTTTACAAAACAGGCATAAAGCACAAAAAGACACCATTCTAATGAACAGTTATAGATCATCAAAATAGCAGCAACCTGGACAACGTTATTATTTATGGCACTAATTATTAGTAGTCAAATTAATATGAATACCACTGGGATTATTACCTCAAATTAGCTGAACCTTTGAAGATCCTGGCAATTTCTGTTGCTAAATAGAAAAACTAGTGTATCATCACAGCCAATTAGACTTCTCACATTTCTTTCAGAGACATTTCACTTTGTGCGATCTGAAACATCACAACTGGGTGGTTTTTGCTTCCCTATATAATCAGGAAATATGAGGGCTCCTTCCGAAGTTATTTATATAACAGTGGCCACAATAACAGACAAAAATTTCCATACTGGAAATTGAGATGGCAAAACTATAAGGTTAACTTACTTTCCAGTAGATTTTTTTTTAAAGAAGCAATAATTAGTCCTTTGAGTACAGCAAGCTTTTCCTATTAATTTCCACACACAAGAACAAATGAGCTTTAAAGAAAGTTCATTAAGACAGAACAGATAATATAACATATTTTTGCAGAGTCTTATCTAAAACAAGCTGTACCTTTCGCTCCTCTTTTATTGCCTGTTTTCTAGCTTTGCGATCCTCTTTGCTCTCGTCTTTGGAACGGGGCTGTGTTGATGCTTTCGGCAGGTCACTGCTGTTAATCATTTGCATGCGTTCAATCTGCTTAATAGTAAGACCCTTCTGAGGCAAGATGTGTAGGGGAATTCCAGTCTTCTGGGAAATTTTTATTGGTTTGGGCTAAAATAGAGAGCACATATGTATTAACGGTCCCCAGCTTTCTCTTCAAGACATGCTCATTGCACTGCCCTATCAGTATAAAAACATGCGATTCAGATTTAGCAGTAAGAAACATGTAAGTTTCCTCATACTATTTTCTTCCCTCAGAAAAATGCACATTAAGTCCAAAGTAAGAAATCGAACACACCTGTGAACAGAATGTGGCCTCCCAGAACAAGTTTCTCCCTTTTATTTAAATATTTCTGAAGAAAGAACTTAAGCAGTCACTTAATATTCCTTTATAAGCTTTCAAGAAAAAGGTTTCCTTTTAAAATCTCACACATCCAGAACATCAAGCTGTGCTCTAATGATGTGGAACAAGATATAGATAACAAGAAAGCAAGTTCCTTGTTCTCCATCTTTCTGCCTAGCTATTACAGGAATTTTGAATTTAGTCCATTTTCCTTCTAATAGAAGAAAATACATCTAAACCCTCCTTCAGTGAGGAAGTAATACCAGAGGCTAATGCCCGCCCTAAACCTCTCTTCTGCTCTCTCCTTGTTTAAAGACAGATATTGAGAAAACACTTTTGTCTCAAACCTTCCCAAGCCAGGTTGTTACTTAGAATAAGTTTAACGATTTTACCTTTGATGGCTCCTTAATAAGTGTTGGGTGATTATATAAGTTGGAATATGTACCTAGGTCACAAAGAAAAAAGTAGTGAAGAAAAGCTTGTAAATAGAAGTTAGGCAAATTTATCATGAATTCTACTACTATTTAGTTTCTGAAGATATAAAATCGGAAGAATTATGTTATCCCCACAAATGCAGTAGTTCTATCTAGCAAGAATTACTGCTGCTGTGGTCCAGAAACATAAACCATTTTACCTGAAACAGCAAAGTCCTGAGATCCCCTGTCATTAACTTCGAAATCCTAGGAACAAACAAGTGAATTCCAAAATACTTACTCAAAATGGATTCACAATCCCACTTTTCTTTTGGTTCCTCAATAACTACAGTTACGATTTCTTCCTTTTCTTCTTCGCTTTCTTCATCCACAGGAGAGTCTACATCTTCACAGGGTTCAAGAGCATCCAATTTCACACAACTTTGAAGAAGTCCAGGGAACAAAAAAATAAGGTTTATCTTTTCTTGAAAACATGTAATTACGTAAACCCAGCGTTGCCTCAGTAAAACCCCAAATCAAACCCAGTTTTTCCTAATGAAACTTGCAGCAAAAATAAGTTTTCTTAAGTAAGCATTCCCCAAATAAACCAAAACATTAGGACAAGAGACATAGTTAATAAAAGAAGTTATTTGTGTATTTCAAAAACATAGGTCACACAGTATTTGTGACTGAATGGCAGGAAGAGAAGAGAGTATACTTTTTAGTCCATAAGCAAGGCCTTGTTACTATACTCTGCTACTGACCAGTAGCATCTTTCACTACGAGGGACACATTACCATATCTTTCCATCAGGAAACACAAGACTAATGTGGGAATATTTAGTCATTTAAGTTTGGGATAATAACACCTGCTTTAAAACAAAGTTTTACATTGACACAGGGTTACTTTATAAGCACCAATTTTTGCAGTGCTCCAAACAGCAGTACCCGTGCAACAGTCACCAGCAGGTTTATTATCATGTAACTAGGTATAGAGTGGAATAAACTGCATACCAGCAGGATAGAATATACTTAGCCACAGAGTCTGATAAAAAAAAGTAAACATATAAGGAGAAAGGTAAGTTACACTAAAAAGTGAAAGGAAGGATGCCTCTAGATATTACTTACACTAAGTTCAATAAAATTATACAAAAGGAGCATAATCTCATAAAAACCAACAAAATGCCTCCACTTAACTTTACAATCTCATAAGCTAAGAGTGACATTCACTGGCATTAAAAAACAGCTAATAGTCATTCGTAGCTGCTTTTATTGTGGGGTGTAATCTTTGAGTACATGAACTGGAAACAACATACTCAAACTTTCAATATAAACACAAAATTACACAACTACTTATGTGAAGCAGTACTTCTGAGAATACATACTCCTTCGCTTTCTCTTTGAAGTAATCATTCAGGACCTCTTGCAGCCGAGCATTGTCTGTGTTAATATAACCTTCTAATTCCACATTGTCCAAGGCTCCAATTTCATCTTCATCAAATTGTTCAAAAAACTAAAATAAAAGAGTGGACATCTGTAGCCAGATCACATTTATCATGCACCTTCTTGACAGATTAAAGATCTACACATTTCTATTTGCCCTCCTCCTCTTTCCTCTCATTTGCTGAAAAACTGTCAAACACATCTGCAGTAGGATTTCCTCCTTACTATCAGTGTTCTTTCAGCATAGGAGTGACAAAATTATCTTTTAATAATATGTAAATCAGCTTCTGGAAAAAGTTTCTTATTCTGATGCATTATTTCAATTTGTACACTAAAAAGCCTGTCACTGCTCAGGACAAACGTTACACCATATTTCCACTGGTCTGACATCATTCCACGAATGTACGCCTGGCGCAGTGGAGAGAAAGGGTGAAAGAAGTGAGTCTTTACCAGGCACTTGTACATGATTTGCTGCTTTGAACTGAGCCTCTCAGACAAAAGTATAACACTAGCTATGAATGTTCATTACAGTGATGGGAATAATTTTAACTAACTATATCAGTGTTAAGCCTTTTAATAGCAAGTAACTCTGCAACACCAAAAAAGCCACTGAGTGCACACAATATTAAATGCAGAATATGTGCAAAGAACAGCTGTTTGATGCCCTGACTACTGCAGGCAGTTAAGAGTTTGCACAGGCATACAGGACACCACTTTATAAAAGGCATCAAAAGACAAAGAAGCATTAAACACCCTTATGTTTAACAGCTACATTCTCGAGCTACCTCACCTTCTCAAATCTGTCATCCAACAAGGTTAACTGCTCATTCCTTCTCATTACTGAAGATGACATAGAATATTCTGTGAAACGACTCCTGGTTTCTTCTTGCATAAAAAGGAATTCTTTTGTTTGTCCATTAAACCCATCATCTGATAAAGGACTGTCTGAATCATAGTCGTTACCATTACTGCAACTATCCTTTTCATCACTGTCATCCTCCACATCTTCCCATTCATCTTCATCCTCAGCATCTGATCCCCTGAACAGAAGTATAAAATAGCTTTAGAATAATACACGGACCTTTTCACAGCTCTGACCAACGCTGGGTTATCCGAAACAATTTGGCAACAATATATTTAAATCTTGAGAAACAAAGATAAAAAGTGATTATTTTCAAGCCAGTAAAAGAAAAACAAGTTTAGTAGTAATGGTGTTGCCAAAGTCAGCATAGTGCTACTTCTGTCTGAAAGCTGAAAACTTTTCTGGTAACTGTTGGATCATGCACCTGTGCACTGGAAGTGAGGTTATGTTTACATTCAATCATACACGTCTAAGTGGAAAAAGAAAAATACTAGCTGCAGTCCTGAGCACTAGAACTAGCAAAATTTCTCACTGCTTGTAGAATGATGAGAATGATACCAAAACCTAAAGAAATAATAATGGTGGGGTATCACATGAAGTGTTTGTAAGGGTTCTGGAAAACAGCCATTGGCCTTCATTAATATTATTACTGACGTATTCTACATGTGATAGATTGCAATGTTTTAAATAATTCCATACACTGCATGTGTAAACAAATACATATAATCCATGAGCTCAAAGTAACATATGAAACCCATCTCTTGGACAACACATAAAAATTTGAGTTTGTAAGATATCACACATACAACACAAGGTGATACTTTCTTCCTTTACCACAGCTAAGTATTCAATTTGAAATCTGAAACTACTCTTGCTTTCTACAACACCACCTGAAATAACAAATAGCATCATTCCTATTTACACATGTCAAACAGTTCTAAAGCTCTATGTACCCTTTCTGTGGTTCATTTGCTTGCAGAACAAAATCATCTTCCAGGATATTTTCTGGATTGTCAAAGTCAAAATCATCATCAAGAGCTGCAACAATATCAGGATCGAAATCTAGCCGTGGTCCTAGAAAGTTAAAAAAACAAAACAAAACATAAATACATACATTCCCCTGACATTATGAAGCTACTTTCCTGGATAAAAAACAATCCGACTAGACCATTAATTTGCACTTAAGGAAAGATTAAATTTAAGAATCACAAAATTCCTCAGTAATATTTCTAGATTTGATACAAGCCAGGGCAAGTCACCAGCCTCTTGTCAATTTTCCTCATCCAGAAAAGAATGTTCCCCAGGGGTCTGAAGCTTTCATAAATGTATTTTAATATAATCTACTTAGAATATTGTTGAAGAAAAAATATCCAAGTTAAAGTAGTGTATGACCAACTGCCAACCTGAGCTCCCAGCCCCTAAAATTCTCTACATTACAAAAGGTCAGGAAGTGTCTCTCTGCAGCAATTAACAGAAGTTTTTTTAGCATCCTTCTGTCAGAACAGAGAGAACTGCCACAATTAATTCCTGTTATAAAAGATAGCTGTAAAGTGAATGTGTTCAGTGCAAGCACAGATAATGAAAGTGTCTTTACAGCTTGTAACACTGAAATAATACTAATGAAGGAAAGTAAATATCACTCAGCAATGGAAAAGAAGGTAAATTTTGAGAGTGAAAATCCAGTCCCAGACTTCCATTCAAACAGATGGAGCAATAAATCAATAGTGTTATCTATGGTTTTCCCCCATTATTAGTTTGTATTTACTACACAAAAGTAAGAGCTCATGGATTCCGCCTGCCCAAGCAAAGCTAAAAAACTATTATTAGTGCATCACAGAAAAAGTTCTCAAATTGAAACACAGGTCTCTTATAGATCATTCTTTTAAGTCTCTTATTGAGCTTGTTCTAAACCAAAACTAATATGACACTGTAAACGAAGCCATAATTACATGTAGTACCTACATGGCAACTCACATTGCAGAAAGGTAAAAGAGTTAAGGATACCTGAAACAGGAGCAGCTTTATTCAACAAGCCCACAACTTCTTCAAACTCTGTGGCAAATACTGAAGAAGGCAACTTAATAGATGGAGCCTTTATAAAAAGAAACGAAAAGCCAACATCACAACATATTCTCAGTTTCTCATTTGAGCTCATGTTAACAAAAATGTGCAGATAAGCACGTGACCAAAAAAACCTCTGTGAGAGCTACTTAAAGTAGCACTTGTCTTAATATTTATTGGTGGCATATTTTCAAAGTTATGCAATGAAAGCTGGGTTAAGTGTTGGCAGCATTAATCCTCATATCAATATTCTCCAGGTATAGGGACAGTATTTTGGCATGTCTGAAGCTTTTTAGAGAACGGTTGTGCAGCAGACACAATAAAATTTATAATTTATTTTTTGTTCTGGAGAACACTAGCACACATTTAAAATTAGTCCTTTATTGAAAGGCTTATTAAAAGCTTACTAACACCCACATCCAAAATAACCTTAAATCTTATGTAGTACCACTGAATTGTATCTGAAAGGTATTTCTGACTAAGAATATTGGGTTTCAACTAAAATTACAGTACTGGCTTGAACCAAACTCCCACAATTAAAAGTGACTGACTGGCAATTTCATAATTCCTTGCTTGAAATTACTTGTGGAATTTCATTATGCTACATCATGTTGGAATGGAAATTCAATAAGTTACGCCACCAATCGATAAGTTTAGTTTTATTCCCTTTGGGTTGTTTCACTTCACTTTAAAAACATGGTGTGCTAGTAATACGATCTGGTATATTTATAACTTTCAGAGCATTCAAAAGTTCTAAAAGTCTTAAAAACAAATGCCAACGCCAGAAAAAAAAAACAAGGCTTGTTCAAACAAACACCTTTGTAAGCTACCTCTGTCAAGAAAAGCTTGTCATGGGTCCACAAAATCTTTTTAACAGTGTGCTAGCAAAGTACTGTTCATCAATAAACTTTGGCTTGTCAACTTTTGGTTTTACTTGTAGGGAAGTCTGATAGTGCGTCACAAGGATCATATATATATGGATCAGTCATGATAACATTTGTTGAATATGCTTAATGTGTCCATAGGATGCTAAACTCCAAAAAACAGCATAAGATTATTATTACAAAAAATACTACTTACTGGAACTCGCTGAATTTCATCTTCTATGTGCCCCTCACTTGTGACAACAATTCTGCTTTGCTGTCCATGCACAGAAGGGACAAGCTCAGAGGGACCAGAGGCTTCTTTCAGATGCTGCAAATAGTCATAGTCATCATCAAAGAAGACTCCATATTTCCGCTGCTCTTCCCTCCTTTGCTCCTCATGGCCCTTAGAATTGTAAAAAGAAATATAGTTAGTTAGTTAGCCCATTTAAAGCTTATTACCAAAAAGAAAAGTAACTCATCTATTGAGAATGACTGAATTCTTAAGTCCTTGTAGTCCTCTCTACTCATTACTCTAAGCATAGCCAACTAGAATGTTGTAACCACCTGGTTCAGTCTGGGGTTGCTGTCTGAGCAGAACCTTAAACAATGTTTTCCATAAGCAGAAAAACTAACAAAGCCTGTTTCTTCAGCGTGGGTCAGGCAATCTCTTCTTTTTTTTTTTTTTTAATATGTTTATATCCCTAATACTAGCCAGTCACCCTTCAACCCAACAGATACTAACTCACAACTATCAAATTCCCTATAACATCCCCTTCTTTGTAATAAGGTGGACTAAAAACTACCTTCTCTCAGGCTATGTTTTTGAACTGTATCATTGCACACCCACTTTTCTTCCTCTCCTGCACCATTTTTATATCTCATTTTTTATCTCAATATTAGAAGTGAGTATTTACTTTCTGTGTGGGAAGCAGAACTCTCTGGGGTGCTGTATCATCAGCAGCAAGTGGATCCCTCTGACTTCTGTGCACTAAATGAAACGTTACCGCTTTCTTCTTGTCTATGAAGGGTTTCTTTTTCCTGTGAGGCTGCAAAAGGATATTTGGTTAATCATAATTTAAAAATGAAATATTAAATGCACTTTAAAAATAATCTTTTGCCTGGAGCATGCTACTGTATTCCTTTTAAGGCAATGTTTTATATACTTAGAGACAAAACAAAAAGAGACTAGTGGTAACTTGACTCTTCTCACCCCCCACACAACAGCCATTTCATATGTTCTAATAGCATATGTAGCTGTATTCTGTCGCAAAATGGCAATGCATTGCTACAATAAATATTTGATTATAACACATATACACTAACATATAATCCTAAAAAGGAATTTCAAAGTAACCACTTTCTAAACCCATAGTTGAATCCGAAACAAACTTCATCCAAGAAACACAGGGAACTGATGTAAGGAAATATACCTAGACACACCCAGCTTCATGAAAATTGTTTAGATAGATGTTCCTACACTGGTAATTCATATCAACCATGAGAACTATCAACCGCACCATTGCACAGACATAGCTCTAACATCGAAAAGAGATCTACATTCTGGATCAGCAAAAACCTGAAGTATTGTTAACTGGGTGAAAATCCTTCCTACGAGTTAGCACATCTGACTTGGGGAAATACTTTTATCAAAATTTCTTGCTTTACTTACACCAAAATGTGTTAATAGCAGGTATATCCAACCTAGAAACTACTCTATGGATCTAACCTATCTACTTCACCTGGTAACTGTAAGCATACAGCATTACATACTATGTTAGAATCACAGAATGTCCTGAGTTGGAAGAGACCCACTGAATCATCGAGTCCAACTCCTGTCCCTGCATATGACAACCCCACAGTTCAGACCATATGTCTGAGGGCATTGTCCAGTGTCTTCTTGAAGAGGGCTTGGGGCCGTGACACCTTCTTGGGGAGCCTGTTCCAGTGCTGCACCACCTTCTGGATGAAGAACCTTTTCCTAATATCCAACCTAAACCTCTCCTTTATAACCTTTGTTATATCAAAGTTCAGAGCATATCAACTGCCACCACATGTCTTGAGTTTTGGGTTTCTACTCCAAACTGCGCTTTAAAATCTTATGCTTGGAGCAACCGTGGAAGGAAACACTAAGTTTTATAAGCAGGCAACATGCCACCGCTATGAACAGACTAGCTGCCGACTGACGCTACAAGCGAGGTGCCTGTAACACCCCGACGCCGAGCAGGAACCTGCCCGCCCGTCCCCGCGGCTGCCGCCACACGCCTCGCGACGCCGGGCTGGGCTGGGCTGGCACGAGCCTCCGCCGCTCTCGCCCGGGCGGCCCAGACCGCCCCTCAGCCCCGCTGCCCCCACCCCACCGCCGCCTGCTTCCTCCCCGACCCGCCGACCCCTCCCGCTGCCCGCCGCAGGTCCACAAGTCGGGCCCGGACAGGTGCCCTCCAAACTCCCCTACGGAAACGGCCCGATTTCCACCCAGACGCTGGGGGAAAAGGGACGGGCACGACAGTGACCGAGTCGCTGTCGGTCGCCCTATCCCCTGCCCTCCTCCTCCTCCTCTTCCCAGTCCTCACCATGGCGCGAGGACAGGGGCGAGGGGAAAAGCCGCTACCGGCACCCCCGGTCCTGCGAACTCTCACGTGGACCGGCCCTCAGCACCGAGGAGCTGCGGCCTTCCTCTTGGGATAAACCAGTGACCAGCGGGGGGAAGGCTACAAGCTCCCAGTCTGGACAGGGCCTTTTTTTCCCTCAGTAACAAAACCAACCAGAGTTTTCTCAGACTTAACTAGTATTTTAATAAGGGAGAGGCTCCCTGTACGCAAGCAGGGTACTTCCTCCAACCCTCCGAAGGCATATTTTCCCACTTTCTCCCCCCCAATTAGTGGAGAATGGTTCCGCTCACCGACGGATCGCAGTGGCAGAACGCTATGGAAAGGGCAAAGGGCAATACGCGTGCGCAGTGGCTCGGCTGTCTCTCGCAGGACGTGAGGCGGCGAGGCGGGGCTCGCTGTCAGGGAGTGCAGCTTAGGGCTTGGAGCCCCGCCCCCTGACCCCGCTGCCAGGGGTGGCCGTTAGGGGCGGGGCGGGCGCCTGAGAGGCCGTGGTGGGGTCTGCGGGACGCGCCGTTGTCCGTTCAGCGGAGGGGGGGGTGAGGGGACGCGGCCGCTGGGCCGTGGTGCCCCCTGCCCCCCCGGCCGGATCCCGGGCTGCGTGCGGGGCGGGGCGGGGCGAGGGAGTGAGCGCGCTCCTTCAGACGGCGTGAGGCAGCGGTGGCGGCGAGGGTGTCGCGTGGGGACTGGGGAGGCAGGACAGCGCCCAGCCCGGGGGAGCGGTGCGGTGGAGGGGGTGCTGGGCTGGAGAGAGGAGAGAAGAGCATCTCTGAGAGTTTGCAGCCACCTGTTGGTGTCGCCATCAACCTGTTACCGCCTCTGACCGCCGCCGTTGCGGTTCTTCCTGCTCACCGGCCCTCGGCGGAGCCGCCTTGTGCTCCGGCTGCGCAGCGCGACACTCCGAGGCCGTCAGTGCTGCCAGCAGCATGGAGCCTTCCCCATCCTGCCCCGGACTCCGCACAGAGTCCCCAGGGCGTCCTAGGACGGCCGGACTCACTGCTGCATGTCTCGCCCGTCCAAACGAAGGATATTAGAGAAGGTTAAGTGATGGGGTATATTAGAAGGGGTGTCCTTAGCAGGTCGAGAGAGGTTCTCCTGCCCCTCTACTCTGCCCTGGTGAGACCACATCTGGAATACTGTGTCCAGTTCTGGTTCCCTCAGTTCAAGGACAGGGAACTGCCGGAGAGAGTCCAGCGTGGGGTGACAAAGATGATTAAGGGTGTGGAGCATCTCCCTTATGAGGAAAGGCTGAGGGAGCTGTGTTTCTTTAGCTTGGAGAAGAGGAAACTGAGGGGTGACCTCATTAATGTTTATAAATATATAGAGAGTGTCACAAGGACAGAACCAGGCTCTTGTCGATGACAACCAATGGAAGACAAGGGGTAATGGGTTCAAACTGGAACACAAGAGGTTCCCCTTAAATTTGAGAAGAAACTTCTCAGTGAGGGTAACAGAACACTGGAACAGGCTGTCCAGGGAGGTTGTGGAGTCTCCTTCTCTGGAGACATTCAAAACCCACCTGGACGCCTTCCTGTGTAACCTCATCTAAGTGTTCCTGCTCCAGCAGGGGGATTGGACTAGATGACCTTTTGAGGTCCCTTCCAGTTTCTGACATTCTGTGATGTTGATCATTTCACTCACTGCAATAAGAAGTGCTCAGGTACTGCAATAAGATACAATACACTTGTACAAAGAACCTGTGTGAGACAGGAGGCCCAGCAGTACTCACCTCCTAGCCTCTTCAACTAGCAGTGCTGCAGGGGTCTCTGACGCACAACTTCACAGTCTGGCCCTGAGCAAGATCATATCCAGGCTGAATTTGAAGGCTCAGGTGTAAATAATACGTAACAGTGTTTTGCCATATATGAGTTCTTATTTCTTGTGATGTGACACTGTAGCTCTATAAATTACACCTATGCCATATAACAATGCCTGTGCACAAACACACAGACACACAAGTACACGCTCCTTGCTAAGAAAAAAAAAAAAAGTATGCTTGATATTTTAGGAATATGATGTAAACCCATCTTGTTACATTTCACAAATGAAAGCATAAAGTACAGAAGGGAGCAGTTCTTGTGTGTGTATATAGACAACAGCAACTATGGAAAGGTTGTTACTGAAAATTACAAAAGAATTATCCACATATTATGTGGATATATATATGCAGTTAAATATATATGTATGTATATACTCTAAAATATTAACTTTAAGCATATTTTAGTGGATTTCATTGTTATTCAGTAGGTGTCACTAAAGCTCTGAAAGAGTCCAGATTTTCAGTCTTCTAGCTATTGTCTTCTGAAGTCTTGCTTCTTTACCATCAAGGTACATCACATCACTCTCATGGAAGTGCACAAACTGATCTGCTCCATCAGTTGAAATAACTCTTGTACTCAAGAGGATTCTAGTTATCTCTGCACATATCTGTGCAAAGGTTAGACCTTCCTTTCCTCTTGCTTCCTAAAAGTACATGGTGAGTGTTTTGTTGCTGTCAACCATCTGAAAGTTGTAGTGCACACCTCATGGTACAGGAAGGTTAGCAGCCCTTTGACTTTATGCTGTAAATGGATTTTTCAGGACTGCACCTCACAGGAGCAACTCCCTTCCTATAGTATGACTGTACTGCAAAGCCGGTGACAGGTGGAGTAGCAGAGCTAGCTTTTCACAAAGTAACCAAGAGCAGAATCACCTCACTGTTAAAAATACAGTGCTTAGCATTTAACTGTGGGGTAACAAAGTAGATTAGATTGCTCCTTATTGCCTCCAGGTCCCTGAGGTAGCTCTCACATCCACAGAACTTCAAAGTCCATCTTTTATCTGATGCAGGGGGAAACATAGTGACAAAGGATAGTACTGTCAGTACATCCAGTTCTGTCACTCCATATACCCCAAATCTGGTGTAGGAGCATCAAGTCAGTCTGGAAGTGGGAAAAACTAGCTTTTGCTTTCAGCTCTTGCTAATAATCTGTTTCATATGTGTAAAATAAATTTACCTGCTCAATATTTTAAGTTTCAGGGTTTTCTGTCTTGCTTCAACTCGCATCCCCACCCAGTTTACATTCAAAGCATTTAAGGGGAAGGATCTATATGTTCATATTGCGATTCAAATAGCAGTCTCCCTTATCACAGAAGATTGATAATGTATGCCAACAGTAATCTGGAGATCAGTTTTAAGATTGAGGAATTAGCAGTAAGCGTCATATTGCTTCCTTTGTTGATATCTAAGGGTGAGTAATCTTCCAACTTATTTACAATAGATCAAAATTCAAAATTTAGTATCACATGTATGTGAAATGTGTATGAGAGTTGCTCAAATGGAGACTCCACTTAAGCTAATTTCACCTAAGCCTTACAAGGCCAACCATCCCAGTGTACTCTGCTGAGATGCTGCAGGTTCAACTCAGTGAAGAGCTTCTACAGAGACTGAGGGCAAAAGCACTCAGGTCACTAACTGCTTCTTTTATGCTTACAGAAGAAGAATCATCGGTATTGGAATGGTCTGACTGTCTAGACAGCAACTTGAAAAATAATATGCTGTAAGCACGCATTTCCTTAACATAATCAACAACTTGTCTTCCATGTGAGGAAATTTGTGCTAATAATTTTTCTTCTAGTACTTGCAAAGCAGAAGTTATTAGTACTTAAAAAGCAAAAGTTATTGTCAGTGACTTCATAACGTTAAAAGATTGGCAGGCATGCTGCAGACTAGATTGAACTCTCAGCTGTGCAGATCATGTGCAGTAGGTGTAATTGTGATGCAAATCTGCTGTCAATGAAACCAAAACTAGGGAAAACCACTGCTGATGAAAACATTTGAGAAACTGGGAGCATAAATTAGGTCTCTGAATCATTGAGCTACACCACCAACTTTGTATTTTTGAAGTAACTATCATCTTTTTGAACACACCTCTGCATGAATACACCATCCACAAGAGGACATTCAGATGTATTTGAAGCACTCCCAAAATTCAAAGCAAGATTTCAAGAACCTTCCTTCATCTCGTTTCCAAGCAGAGAGACTTTTAATTCAGTCTTTGGAGGCCACTTACCAACAAGTAATGGCTCTCTGAAGTTAACTCTGTTGTACGCACATACTTGCTAGACATGCAAGAACAAAATATCTTCTGTAAAGATTTTCTGAACAATTTTATTGGGGTGATTTTCTTCATTTTCTAGTGTTATATATATATATATATATATATTCATTCATATATATCTGTAATTCAAAGAGCTAAACAGTTGTCTAAGGCACTTGGAACTGTGCACAGCAGAGTACCCTACAGTACTGTACAACTACGCAGCACAGGTTTTTTTTGCTTGTTAAATAAAAACACCATAAAACAAGCATAATATATGTACTGTATAAAAAGATAATATTTTGTTTTTCAGATGACAATATTGGAATGTATTTTTTGTGTGTACATATATCTCAGTATATACTACAGTACAGATAAAACACCAAGAAGCACCTATCATTAATTTGTAATAATTCCAGTTATTTACTTTCATAGATATTAGTATCAATACACCTGTGTAAAATGCAATATCAGATTAGCCACTTCTTTATAGTTACCATATTCAATCACACTAAGTCAAGCTGCCAAAATAGAAGTAAAGGCATTCATTTTATAATTGCTATGTAAAATACACACTGCATAAGCTGAAAAGTTATCAGTATTGATTCTCCACAGCTTCACATCTTTTGAAAGTCATTAAACATGTGGAAGGTACATTTTTAAATGCCAGCAAGTCTAAGCTGATAACGTTTCAGATACATTTTTTAAAGTTATCAATAACTATCCAGCATGATGGGCAATGAGGAACTAAGTCTTGAATGTCAATTGCCTTACTTTACTTGTAAATAGGAACATTTAGTGACATTTAAGCAAATTACTTTGAGCATATTTTTTCTATTTTTATTTAAATTAACAGAAACAATAACATCTAAGAACTTGTCTGGTGCCTATTAATAGGTGACACTCTCCATTAGGTGCTGCAAAATTTTGATTCTCATAAATTCCTGTGAAAATTTTGTTTCAGGTGATTGTGGCCTGCTTACAGTGTATTCAGCACATAAGAACCTCCTGGCTTTCTGAGACGCTCATAAGACCTTCCTGGAGCATAACCACGTGCACGGGCATGGATGGGTTCTCAAGCTCTCCTCACTGGAGTCGTCTCTCAGAGGTGTCCTTGCAGACTTGGTGGGAAAAGGCATGTGCGCAAGGATTCCTACTGCTGAGTAGTACCTTGCCCCAGTGAACTGCAGCTCCACCAGAGAAATACACATTCTTGAACACCCCGTGTTTAGGGTACGGTTGGGTCTACAACTCACAGCATACTGATGTTGCCATGATTTACTGCTTGAGCAATTGTTTTGTAAAACGCTGGGAAGGGACGCCAACTTATTAGCTCCTGGGTGTACAGCAATGTGGCCTGTAGCCTTCTTGCACCTATTTTAGATTTGCAGTTTGGCTGTAAATGGAATTCTATTTCTCTTTTAGGGAAAAGAAAAAAAAAAATCTTAAAAGCTATTTAAATGGTTGCAGGCAATTAGCACGTGCCATCTCCACACCCTTCTCACCTTACTCATACAGTTAGATGCCCATGCAAAGAAGCCATTGGTATCTTTTGTATCAAATCACACCCGCTAAAATAATAATCCAAAACACAGTATTTCTTTAATTCCAAAATTCATACAAGTTTACAAATCAATATGCCACCACAGAAAGTAGTGAAAGGAAGATAATATATGTTCAGCAACATTTTACTGTATTATAACAATGTTCAAATATGGTTAAATTTGACATAATACTGCAAGACATTTTTAATATAAAGAATTAATGATTGAATGAGGAGGAGATACAGAGAATACCATTAATTTATTTGTTCCTGTCCAACACAATATTTAGCTTCTAGAAAATAATGAAATATTGGTGAAATGCTGTATCTAGATCATATGAGCTCTATTTCTATTAAAATCCTGAAACAAGATGGCAACACTGACAAAGTGAAATGAGACTTTATAAATTATTGAAGTTAATAAATAGAAATCTGTCAAAACATCACAGTGAAAGATGTTATTTTTACTCCATCTCTCCCTTTCTCTGTAAAGATATACTTTGATTTATCTTTTTTTCAAATCTCTGTTAAAAAGAAGTTTTAAGCTATTCTGGGGGAATTTACTTTCAATTTAATCCTTAAAATATTTTAATACCAACTTACTAAAAACTTTTAGAATTTTTTTTTTTTTCAAAAGCTAGGTCACATTGCACTGAGCTGTGTACAATAAAGACAACAACAGTAACAGAATTAAATGTGGGAGCTCCTTAAAGCAGGAGGCAAAATTTATTCTGTTTTTCACCCTGAGTACATCGTCTTTTTTTTTTTTTTTTTTTTTTTTTTAGTTCACAGCAGCGGTGCAGGTCTTAACTCCTTAAGATACAAATAAAACCAGATGATGTGAAAGCGTTAAAAGGTGCAGTTCAGGTATACCTAACAGTTTAATGTAAATGTAGGCATTTAGCTTGGTTTACTTTATCATTACAGTGTTGAAAGACATGAAGACGTGGGCTCATATTCTAGTTGCTACTTCAGATGCCAGTGGTGCTCAGCCAGACCTGCCTTGGCAGCGTCTGCCAGGTCCACAGGTGACCGCATGGCTCCCCCTGCCCCGGCTCCGGGCCCCTGCTAGCTGCAGCCGATGTGAGGGGCTTTTGGTTGATCCCAGGTGGCAAGATAGAGGTGAGAATGATAAGATAGTCTGTGCTGGCTGGATCATCCTCCAATTTTATGATGACAGAAAATTGTGGCTCTGACTATATTTATACTCAGGTTAAGTGACAGCTATTTTTAAACAAATTCTCTGATGTAGCTGTAGTATCACTAGTCGTGGATCTGGGTATGAAGCATCTCCACTGGAAAAAAAGCACTAATTTCATCTGGAAGGTGTGGTCCAATTTCTGTAATATGAGAAACACTTTCACCTCTTTGTTTCACAGCTTTCATTTGGTTTTCAAGGGAAAAAAAAAAAAAAAAAAGAATGGTCACCTGATAAATTTTTTACATCAAACCTGAGGTTGTGGTGCTTTTCTAAGAGCTGCTCAGTGTGGCCAACACAGAAGGTGGGGCTGCCCTGTCCCACACCACATCAGAGGTCTGTAAAGTCCACCACAGCAAGGGACACACAGAACCGTAGGTAAATGCTAAACCAAACAAATAAATAGAGTCTTGTAGACCTACAAATGGCTGTGAATACTTAGAGTGATTTTTAAGAGACACTGCTCCTAGTCCTACCATGTCTCAAATCACCAGTAAAAATGGTATTTAGCTTAAATGTCAGCATTTAGCTTAAATAAATTTTTTAGTACTTGTTGAGTCAACACATATATCACAATTTGAGGAAATTCAGAGAGACTATTTTTCCTTTGAAACAATTGATTTCACTTACAAGGACAATATGTATTATCTGAAAGAAGAGAGAAATGAGAGACATTCTAGAACCTTTTCAATTGGTTATGTGAAGAAGAAATTAGCATTTGATTAAGCATCATTCTTCTGCACCCACAGCAACGTGCTGTGATGCGTGATCCTACTGATAAGTGTAAGATAGGAGATCATTTCATTTTCTGTTTGTGTGCATGTAGACATCTGCATTCCTATCTGACTCTGTGGAACATAGGTATGTGTGTACATGTCATATGTTGTAGATCACATTTAAATGATTTGTCCACCTTGATTAAAATGAATGCACTGATCCCTTTTTGCCAGCTGGAATGTATTACGTGTTGCGTGGAAAGTGTTATTTTCTTCTTTGCCTTTTTTACATATTTTAAATTTTCTTCCTCAAGGATTACTCACTCAGCAGTTTCTCAGGAGTTATTCTGATTTCTCCCATGTAGCATGTAGCACCATTGGCAGTTAGGTATATAATGTATTATTTCCAATGGGCTGTTGTAGCAACTTGAAGACATCTGAAATCATCAATACAAAGAGAAACCAACTCCAGGCAGCTCAATAAGGTAAAGCAAACTTGCTTCACTGGAGATAGTTACATACCAAAATCTTGTTATTTTATTGCATGGATAACACTTTACAGCTGTCATTTTTCTGCCAGTTGATATTTAGCATATAAAAATAGTATCTACAGTTCTAAGTCTGTGTGTAGGTACAATACACGATGGATATAGTTCTAATTTTGCAAGTATACTACATTTTCACATAAGTTTCAATAAAGGCAACTCTTTCTGTCCAGTTATATAATTTTGCTTTAGTAGTTGGCTGATTTGTGAGCCAAAGAATGCATCTGATTATTTATCATTAAAATGATAAGAAGTTACATGAGAAATTAAAGATTAGCTAATATTCTGCCTGTAGCAATGGCTTGTAGTGAATACTTTACAAAAAAAACAAACATGGAGGGTAGCGAAAGCCTAAGCGGTACCTCACCTACGTATCCTCATGTCTTATGGCAAAAAGCAGCTTGAGGAAGTCTGAGCCAGAAGTTGTGTCCCCATCTTTGTGTTTCAACTCTTCAAATGAGAAGGTGGCACCTGTCTTTCCGTCCATGCTCCAGCCCTAGTATAGAGGAATGTTTTCTTGCAAAGTCAATTCATCCACTTCATCCAAAGTGTTTAACAAGTTTTGGTTGATTGTGTAACCTGTGTGTACCCTGGCATATCAGTGGAGCTACTCTCTTATATACAGTTTATTTAGTCTGACCTTACCTTTGTCCAAGTTATTCTGCCTGCACAGCAGCAATCTTTCTGCCTTTAGTATCTTGGCTGCTCTCAAATGTTTCAAAGTGATTAAGGCAACACTGAGGTCTATTTAATTGCTCCACTTGTTTCCTTTGAAGTGAAATACTGTCTTCTACACTTCAAAGTCAACACCATAGGCCTTTATAGGATATTGGACACACATTTCTAAATTTGGCAACAACAATAAAGAGTTTAAGCAGGAGAAGTATTTATAAGTACTAGTGTAAATTTTTACGTTTACTCTTCAAATTCTAAAAATAAAAATGAGGATTCTACCAGAATTGCTGACAAACCTTAACTCTAATGGCCTGATCATTCCTGTATGATTTAGTGCCAAAGAATACATTTTCGCTGCTTCCTTGATGTCAAAGTGGTGTTTCTATATTTATAAAATGATGGGCCTCACAGAAACTAAACTGTTTTCTGCAAATGGAATCCTAATGGCTCTTATTGATTCCATTTAAAAAGGAAGGTGCTGCTTCCTTTTCTTTGCTACAAGCATGCAGATGGTTATTTTATTTGGTTATTGATATTTTGGGGTCTATACGTCATTAGATTTTTTCTAAAATGTAAGTGGTCTTAACAGTCATATAAATCTACATTTTTTTACAAAAAGGTTTGTCAATTGCTTTAAAAATAATAGAGTGCCAGCTGTTGGAAAGCATTCTCCTGTTACTAGAAGTGCTCTTTACTAAAATAATGCACCCCATTTATACAAACCTGGTCTTGTTGTAAATATCAGTAAAGAGGGAGATCTAATTTTAGCCACCAAATTGCCTTCCTGCCTTTAGGCTGACATCTAAAACAACAACCTTCAATTTTATAAACTAAGAACATTCCACAAGAATCTATTGCAGGTTCTGAGGTAAAAATCACATCTACATAGACCTTTTATTGCCTGAAAAAAGAAATACTTACACTTCACAATTAAAAACTAAAACCAGGGCACATAAAAGACAAAAATAAATTGCAATATGTACACACATTAGAAAGGATAAATAGCAAATATATTGTAATACTGCATTAAATGTATGTGTATGTGAATTTCAGACCCCCCCCAAATGTGGTGTACATTAATTCAAAGGATAAATAAGTGCTAATGTAAGACAGAGAATTTCTTAGTGTAAACAACACCACAGGCTTTTTTTAATAGGCCTTTGGGCCAACTTAGAAAAAAACATGTATTGCCTTTCACACTCCATACCACTTAATTTCAATAGCACTGTATTCACATATACAATTTCAAGATAGTATAAAAAATTATGGATCTAAGAAGCATTCTTCACACTCAACAAAAACAGGCTGCAGACACTCTAAGGATTTTCTGTTCACTTTTATAGGAGCACTGGCTGAAGACATACTGATTCACCCGTGAGTTCTTCCTCAAAGCAGTGCAAGAGTCCTTAAACATAAAAAGTCACATTAGTACTCACTGCTCAAGCCTACTAGTGAAAACTTCTGTGCCTAATTTAGTTTCTGATTTTGGATTCACACTAGCATGAAGTCAAAGCTGTCACCACTTGCCTGCCATAGGAGAGAAAGTTAATGATCCCTCTGGTTTAAATGGCAAGCCACAGACAGCAAGGAGTGTTTCTAAACATGAGGCATTTCATTGCATTCATAGTGTCACGTTATGTGTCCTTCAAATCCTGTTTATGTATTTCTGAGGATCCAGAGTATGTCAACATTAAAAACCAAAAAAATCTGTGACTTGTTCTGTATGAATGTTCAATGTATTTTCTTGAAGCATGCTCACTGGCATTTTAAAAAAGACAGTTGAGTTATACTAGGAGTAATTTCTGGCAACTGTATTTACTGGCACCAGAGAAAATTACAGTTCTTCACTAAAGTACTGATGACATGAGGACTTGTGGCTTGTTGTCTAAGACAGGCTGTGGCCACTGAAAAAAAAAATACATGCACAGTTGCTCACACTCTCAGTTTTTTTAAAAAAAATAATTCCTCCCACTGGCCCAGTGCATTGTTAAGCAGTCCCATCCATTCCACTTTTCTCTGTGGACTGACAAGCGAAGTCTCTCTTCCCCCACGCTCTCAGTGCTTTTCACACTCCTCCCTCGGTTACCCTCAGTCACAACCCTGTGAAGTCCGATGAGTTCCTGGTAACAGGCTCCCAAGCGATTGTCTTCAGTTCTTCCTGATTTGTGGGGCTCTGATGAAGAAGTCCACCGACTCGTCTGTGTGGGTTAGCCACAGAACCATGGTCTGCCTTAACAGTGACCAACACTTCATGTGGATTCTCCTTCTAGACAAAACATTTGCCCATTGGTAAAGGCGAGGGCCTCATCTTCCGTTAACCTCAGGGGAAGCTGTAGCACACACTCACACTCAGTCAAGTTCCAGTGCAATCTCCGGTCTCCAGGACACAATGGTTTCCCAAAGAAAATTGTTACATAAAATATGGGACGTGGTCAAATAGTTATGGACGATGAAACCTGAAATGATAAATCATTAAAAAATTCAGAATTATATTATTTCAGCTGACAATGGCACTGATCTTCATCCTGCCCTCACAGCTGTTTACTTTTGTTGCTCAAACAGAGTTATTCCAAATTTTCCTGGTCTAAGTGGGATTAGAGTCAGCCCTGTTATCCCCCACTATCTGCCTGTCTGTCTGTACTAGAAAACCAAACAGGGCTATGGTGTGTCTCAGGCACTGGTGTATGTCCATCTGTCTGTAACTTTAACTTGTTACTGTCCCTGGTACAGTTTTGCTTGGGTCAACCAGTGCCCTTCCAGATACTGCTTGGGCATGGCTGGGATTAGCACAGGCCAACAGGCAGCCTGGGTATGGGGGGACGTCACACTGTAAGAGGTTAACTGTCTGAATTCAAGTTGTGCCAAGCCTGCTGGCCCCAGGGCTGGGGAACAGTCTCCAGTCTGTTTTTTTTTACCAGTACAGATTTAGCCACAATGCATCTACTATTTGAAGACACCGGAGGTAAATCAGAAAAACTTTTCTAAGCCATAGAACTTAAATTTCTGGTTTTTAGTCTGTCTGCAAAATGAGGCTAACAAAAACTTTGGATTTTTTTTAAGTAAGCAACAAATTTTATAGCACTGCAGATGCTTTCAGCCTATTAACAGCAGCCAACTGTGGCACAATAAGGCCCAAATCCACCTCATTTTTTCCCACTCTTAGATAGGGCATGTACATCACTCCAGATGACCTGTATGATGGATAGAGAGGGGGGTTCCTCCAAAGGCTGTTGCCAATCTTTTCTAGAATAAGTCAGGAGGCGGCAGCAACAGAAATTCTAATTCAGGTTAAATGCAGTGAATCCAAGCAAAAGGGTAAGGAGGACGTCAATGTCAGGTGCACAACGTGTCTATCACCAGACTTCTAAATCTCTGTTTAAATGGTTTTAAAAAGACATCTTTCCATGAAGTAGTAAATGATGCAGCAACTTTACAACAGCATATGTGGTGATGCACCTGACACAGCACACTTATCTAAGTTTTTGTTTGACACATTTTCTCTTAACAGTTCTAGAGAAAAGAAAACAAGCCACACATTACCCCGGTGATGGGGTACAGCACAGTGCGGGGATGCATTTCTCAAATAAAGGAGGGGCACACAAAAGCTGACATTCACAAATGTGCAGCTCATCTGTTAAGTGAGAGTATAGTGCATTGCAAAATAGACATGGGGTTTTTATATTTGTGTAGAACAACAATGTGCTGGACTATATATAGCATTTCCATTAGAAGCGCTTTATAAACATTTACTAATATCCTCTTCCCAAACTTGTATTTATTTCTCTATTCTTAGAAACTCAGGTTTTGGATTTTGTGGTGAAGTAACAGAAGGAATCAATCTGAATTACCAGGAGTAGAAATACAGTTCAGCTGTCAGTCAACACAGTAAATGGTGAACAATGAAAACCAGTGTTTTTTCTTTCCCAAGTTTAATATCAAATTTGAACAATTCAAAGATATGTAATAATATAAGAAACTATATGTTTTAAGGTGGTTTTGTTTAATAAGCATCTTCCTTGTTGTCTTAGTCTATCACAGAACTTCACAAATAAACCTTTGTTAACCAGTTGCCAGTGCACGTGCCTTTTGGTTTGTATTATCTCAGTGATCATTCTTGAAAGAAAAAAAAAATATGAGTAATTCATTCTCTGGCCAGAGACTTTTGTCTGTGATTTTCTTCAAACTTTTGTTTTATCAATCCAAATGTAGTGGTGAGCTACATATTTTTTAATGAGAGGTCCTGGAGGAAACAGAGTCTCTTCTTATTTTCTAAATTGCAATTGACTTAAAACATCTGCATCTACTTCTGCTCTTGATTAGCTTTTTCTAGTGTTACTCTAGAGACTTCTGTGCAGTGGCTCTACAATATGACCAGTGAAAATAAGAGGGTGGAGGGAACAGAGAGAGCCTGATTTCCCTCAGGCTGAGTTTCTTCCAGGACCCTATAGCATCATTGCCTATGTTTATCACAATTTGGCTGTGCCTAATTTTCACTTCATTTGCCAAGGAAGGCCCTTCTCAAAAAATTTTTTAAAAATGATGACGCTTTTTAGCTGGTTTGTCACTCCACTGGTTCTCTGAGGTTTTTTGTTCATCTCTCAAGAATCCAACTGTAATCACTTTCAACTGTTTTCAATTTTTGTGAAAAAATATCTGATTCTTTTTGTATGACTCATGCCTATCTGTACTTATGCTTCTATATTGCAATACAACTCAGAAAACCTAACAACTTAAGCAGGAGGTTGCATTCCACCTCTCCCCGCACACAGCCAGGTTTCTATTCCTGCTCATTTTCCTTCTCTTCCTTAGGATGCCCATTTTATTTAAGTAGTATTTTTATATATTCTGAAGAAGACATGCTTCCTACTGCCTGAAGAAAAAATTACATCAGAAACCAAATGAAAAGAGACAAATCCGTGTTTGAAAAGGACATTTTCTAGTGGTCAGAATGCAACACACTAGATTGAAATCCTCCCTCCTGGTTCATCTCCCAGCTTAGGTTTGCCGTCTGTGAAACTGGTTTGATTTTTATAAAAACTGATTTATTCATTTTATAGCTACACTGAAGTGGGCTTATAATATTATTTTTAAAAATCCATGTTTTGGTGGAAAAAAAATACTGAAGTTGTGTAGCCAAGCACTGAACTAGGAGATGCCACAAATCACCAAACATCCATCTCCTATTGTGAATTTGCCTTGTGACACTCTCTTTAATTAGAGGACTCACACTCATTTGCTTGGATCCTGAGTTTTATTGAAACAGTAGCAGGAAAAGGAAGCGATCTGGTCTTGGGCAATTTTTTCTATCTGACTTAATTCTGCGGGTAGTGAAGACAATAATGCTATGTATGCAATGTTGGGTGATCCTAACAGCAAGTTCTGCTTGCTGGTGGCAAGTCTCAGCATTCATAGCTTCGAAAGATATGAACAGATGTCCTAGAGATAGTAGAAAGCGCCTCCCTCCTCCTGGGAATACCTCTGCCAAATTTGAAGTCTTGCTAAAAGCTGTGGACTTGGTGTTATCCAGGACAGAGAATGAAACATGTCCAGATTAAAACATTAGAAATAGCAAACAAGAAAATCAGAATCTGTGTTGTTCCCCTGAAACTGCTGCCAGGAGCCTAGGGAACTCTTAGGAAGCTGCCCAAAACACTAGTGAGCTTTTCTGAAGTTCAACACATCGTCCAGTTTTCACTTACTGAAGACATCTTCAGAAATGTATATTTTCATAAGCAAGGGAGCACTGTCAGAGGACATGTCTTTTTCATAACTGAGGACTGTTAACTTCATCTGGGAGAAATGCTGAGTCCTTTCAAAGGATTATTTTTAGATCTCCCAAACAATCTTTTTCCATGTAGCAACTGATCCACTGCAGTCGCCTTCACTACTACCCAGCTTCAGGAATGGCACCAGAATCACTGGGAATCACACCAGAATCACAGGTGGGATTCAAGGGGACTCATGGTAGGAATCCGTACAAGGAGCCAGTCATGACACAACTGCAGAGGACTTGCAGAGGGTTGCTGTCACATTCATCTCTCCAAGTCACGCAAGAAGAGGGATTCACCCACCTGGTAAATTGCCGACTTTCCTCATGTACTTCCATTTCTGTGCTTTTAAATTCATTCAGCTCTTTCCGTATTGCTGCCTAATAAACAATAATGATATATGCCATCATAAGAAATATGAATCTTAAAGAAAACAATCTGAGAGGAACCTGGCCCTACTCTTGCAGGTTCCCTTACAGTTCCTGTTTTCCAGTCTCCCTTGCTGTAATCCACAGCTCTCACACGTTTCTCATCATCAACAGGAGTGACTTTTTTCAATTACAGCTATTTGGAGCAGTAACACACTACAAAGAAACTCAAAGCATCAAACACCAACAATAAACAAAGAAACACCCAATCTACTGCAGTGGGTGAACCCACCTCCCAATTGAAATATGGCACTTGTTCCAGACAAAAATGGGCAAGGCGTTGGGTCACCTGGACAGTGACCTGCTGAGCATCCAGCTGGGGGGGATTATATTAATACCTCCAGGCACAGCCTCTGAGGAGCTGGTGCGTCCCACTGCCTGCATGGGCACTGTGCACACGGCCGGGGCCATGCCTCTACCCACTGAGAATGTGAATTCAGGAATGCGAGATGAACAACATTTTCTTAAGTGGAATTACTCACTTGGTTTGATTAGTGACAGACAAACACCATAATAAAACTATAGCATCACCAGACTGAGGTCTCATAAATGAGAAACTTCATTTTAAGCAGGGGATGGTTCTGTTCTGCCACAACAGCACACTCACATGAAGCTGCTGTAATAGCTCAGTTATTTCTGAGCACCAAATCAGTGGCAAAGACACCAGAGCTCCAGCTCTGTAATGTTATTACAGTGCAATCTTCCGCTCCCACTGGGATAAGAGAAATGGCTTCCTTTGGACAAAAGCGTGAGGGAGTTTCCAGGCAACCCAGGGTCTTTGCCTTTCTGCTCAGGCCAACAAACCTGGGGATTACAGAGCCAGCCATGGACCTCTCTTCATTACAAAATGAACTGAGACTAAAAACTGCCACCCTAATGTAGGTAGGAAACTCCACTGTTTGATCTAGTGCAGTTCACCCTAGTTTTCTGTGAAGATGAGCCTTGGTGAAAGCGGAGGTGCTGGGTGCTCTGATCTCTCACAGACTACATGAAGAGTGCCCAGCACCTCCCAAAAACAACATCCTCTAACATTTCTGAGTACATTTTTACTGTCTCCACCTTGACTTGTTATGAGGTTTTCCTTTGATTGTCAGATGAGCTGGCATTAATACTAAAATACAAGCTGAAATGAAATCAGTGTTTCACAGTCCTTATATAAAAGATAAGGAGTTCTCGCATGTATCACTTTTCATGCCAAGCACATCTCATAGGACTTCCATAAAAGCTGGTTCAAACCCAGTGTAACAGGGTCGGCACTTTTTGGTACATAAATCCTACAGCTTTCCTTTTAAGAAGCGGCATAGAAGGAAAATAGAAGAGTATTTTATGGCAATCTTTGATCTGTCTTTTAAAAGAGAATCACAAAATAATTTGTCTTACCCTTTGTAGTTAAGCAGAGGATCTATTAACTGTTTGGGCCAAACACCCTAAGACAGCGTGCTGCACGCATACAGTCAGTTCCAGCACTGCTGGTTGTGGCCAAGAAACGTTAGGAGGATAAAGCAACCTTTACCTTTTTTCACTTGAATAAGTTGTAAAAGTAACTCTCCATGGCAGGGCCCTGCCTTCAGAAACCTTGTTTAAAATCAAGGGTTATGGCCACCTTTGATAACAGTGTGTGCCTGGCTTAGCAAGGTTTAAAAAACACAAGAAATTCTGGCCTGAACTGTCACAATGGAGAAGGCAAATATGCTCCCAACAGGCACCTGAGTGGGTTTTCTTAGCTGCAAGCAGTAGATGCACAGTAGCACCATGACAATCTTGCTGCCTCCAGAAGATATCATTTGTCATGCTAGTGTCAAGAGAATGTACACCAGAGGAAAGACCCCCAAAAGTGAGAAATGGAAGCATTTTTTAATAATCTACATTTGTCCCTTGCCTTGTCTGCGGGAGTTAACCTGGCCCAGGGCTTGTCGGCACGACGGTCATAATCTGGAGAATCCGTGACCTCCACGTATTCATTAAATCGAAGGATTCTTCTTGCTTGAAGTTCAGCCACCGTAGGCCTCAGGCTGAGCTGTGAGCGGGAGACAGAAAATAGTACATTTAATAAGATGAAAAAAAATAAAACAAAAGCTGAGGATATGATGTAATCTCAAGAGAACTTTAATGGTATTTCTAAACAGGGTCACTTTCAGGTGTCTAAAAAAAGGCACCATCCTGGGAATGCTGCACAGGAATAGGGAAGCAGCACAACCTAATTTCTTCAATTATAAAAATAGTCTTTGTTGGGCAGGTCAGTGAGAATTGTGACAGTTATCCCCGGAATATTAATTGTGACTTTGCAACTGTCACACCATTTACCCCATCAAACAGTAGGTCCTTTTGGATTAATGATTACACAGTCTACTGTGTTCAACTGTGCTATTGAAAATAAGCAGGAGGTGCCTGCCTAACCAAAAAGATCGGTTTTGAAAATCTAGGGGACAGATAATCATTATAATGCCAAATTGTTTCAGTCAACTCAAATACTATTCACTTTAATTAATCAAGGATAACCATATTATGGAAAATGTATTTCTGCAGAGAAGGGCAGACTAGGGAGACATATTGGAAACACCAGCCCTCCCTCCACAGAACAAATACCCCAAATCAGAGCAGCAGATCCATAATGGCTTTATCTCCAGGAACAACGAGCGCAATCCCCCCTGCAGCAGCCGAGACCACTGACATGTCTGGAGGAATGGTGAAGGGGTTTCTTAGGGCCCACACTGTTTGTAGACCTCTTGGCTGCTCTAGGGAAGAGTGGATCTACAGGTGTGGCTGCCCTCCAACATACGTGACAGCTGTGGTCATGCTTACAGAGGAACCACATGTAATTTCTCTCCCCTGCTTACAGGGACAAATATTAAGCATGACCAGATTCTGTATGCTTTTCCAGGTATGGGAAGCTGGACAGGATGGAGATTCCTTCAAGATGGACTTGGCTTGTACTGCTTTTTGAACAGATTTCTCATCTGGAGGCATGACTGATTGACATTTGCAGTAATGAATGCACACTGATTTTTAGAATCTTATAAAAAAATAATCCTATATACACAAACAGACAATATAAAAACACATCATCACCTTTCTACTGAGTCTACGTTTTATTTCTCTTTTGGCTTCTTGTTCCTCTTCTTCATTCTTCTCTGTTTTTAGAAGAGATAAAAATGAGTGAATATTTAAGTATTATAACTGCACATTCTGTATTTCTCTTGGTTGAAACCTTCAGGACTTAAAGCCCTGGCTCATGTTTCCTTGTATTTCTGGGTGACCCTGCATGTGTTCTCTGCTTTTTGGATTTTGTGTACTCTCATTTCTTTTCCCTATCCTCATTTCCCTCAGTTTTGTAGACATCTCAAGTCATCACTGTGGGTCAGGAACACAGCAAGGAAGAGGCGTCTGTCATTTCCTTTCTGTGTAACAGTAAACAAGAAGTACACTGAAAGAGCTGCCTAATGTTTCAATTACTTCTCATAACCTTAAAATCACTGTTGCTTTTACTTCCAAAATGCTGCCTGTTGACTTTAAAGTCTAATTATTCACAAGGGTTAAGAAAAAAGTTTGCTTTTAGTATCTGAATCAGCCAAGTGTCCTCTGCTGCTCAGGATGCAATGTATCAATGACAACATGTTTCACTGTCAGTTGTTACTGAAAATTGGTTTTGCTACTTTAATATTTTTTTCCGATTTTATATATAGTGGTCATATGATTCAGTACTCAAACCTGCTTGATTACAGGCCAACAGCTAGACCAAGTGAACAAGTATAACATAAAATGACACATATTTTTTTAATGTATTTGGGTGTGAGACTGGAATGTGCTTTTAACAAATTTCTATGCTAACCAAACTTGATTTCTTAAGTGCCAGTGAAAATCACACTTACAAAGGCATGCTCATACAGGCTCAGAAGCTTTTAAAATCAATGTACGTTTTGAAGAATATTATATGCCCTTTCAGTCCACCTCCGATGGTAATATGCAAAGTTAACTTTGCTGTGGCTGAACTATCCCACCTGAGACATCCATAAAATTCCGATCCTGTTTTATTCATGGTTGCAGGTTGCATTTGCACATTGCATTTCAAGCCTAACTATAAATTTAAAGAAATGAATTTATCTATTGTGGATACAGCAAACCTCTATAGATGAAGAAGCAGTTTTAAATCCTGACATAGACAGATTTGCCCTGTATGCTATGGCCAGCCTGCTGTGATAGCAATCTGGCTGCAGAGGACCTTCCGTGTCATGACTGATACACTGGAGGCAACACAATGACAGGTCATCTTGTGGTACTTGCAGATTTCCTTTGCTGACTCAAAGGCTCTCATGTAAGAAGAATACAAGGGAAAGGGGAAGAGGAACAAATGATACAAAAGAAAAAGAAGAAAGTTACAGTAGGAAAAAGGCGATGCCAATCCAAGACCTGCTCTGTGATAAGAGCCGACATCAACCCCAGGTTTCCACTGGCAAGATGCAATTGAAGTCTTGCTGCCAGGATTAGTTTGGCCCTAGTGTTGATGGCAATTCTACTGAGATACTGAAATGTGAATTTAATTTATGGTTTATTAATAGTTTTTCTCTTAAATGATGAAGAAATGGATGGCCTGTTTCCACAGTGGCAAAGTAAACTGACTAAAACTGAATAACGGAGTTAAAAATTTATCTACATTTAAAAAAAATATTAACATATATAACAATAAACAAGTTGGGTGCACTTAAGGACTTATGACTTCAAATGAGAACTCTTCTTATTACATCTTCACCTAACAAAATCAAAAACTCTCTAGCTTTTAAGCAATCTGGACATCCATAAATCCATCGGTCCGGATGGGATGCACCCACGGGTGCAGAAGGAGCTGGCTGAAGTCATTGCTAGACCACTCTCCATCATCTTTGCCAAGTCTTGGGAAACGGGAGAGGTGCCTGAGGACTGGAGGAAAGCAAATGTGACTCCAGTCTTCAAAAAGAGAAAGGAGGAGGACCCGGGTAACCATAGACCGGACAGCCTCACCTCCATCCCCAGAAAGGTGATGGAACAAATTATCCTTGGCACCATCTCAAGGCATATTAAGGATAAGAGGGTCATTAGGGGCAGTCAACATGGCTTCACCAAGGGGAAGTCATGCTTAACCAACCTCATAACCTTTTATGAGGAATAACCAGGTGGATAGATGATGGCAAAGCAGTGGATGTGGTCTACCTTGACTTCAGTAAAGCATTTGACACAGTCTCCCACAGCATCCTCACAGCTAAACTGAGGAAGTGTGGTCTGGATGATCAGGTAGTGAGGTGGACTGTGAACTGGCTGAAGGAAAGAAGCCAGAGAGTTGTGGTCAACGGAGCAGAGTCCAGTTGGAGGCCTGTATCTAGTGGAGTGCCTCACAGGTCAGTACTGGGGCCAATATTATTCAATATATTCATCAATGATTTGGATGAGGCAATAGAGTGCACTATCAGCAAGTTTGCTGATGACACCAAGCTGGGAGGAGTGGCTGACACGCCAGAAGGCTGTGCTGCCATCCAGTGAGACCTGGACAGGCTGGAGAGTTGGGCGGGGAAAGGTTTAATGAAATACAACAAGGGCAAATGTAGAGTCTTGCATCTGGGCAGGAACAACCCCAGGTTCCAGTATAAGTTGGGGAATGACCTATTAGAGAGCAGGGTAGGGGAAAGGGACCTGGGGGTCCTGGTGGACAGCAGGATGACCATGAGCCATACTGAGTTAAGAAGATGTGTGGTGCTAAAAATAATGGATCTGGTGCTCCTGCTTCCTCCAGGTGGTATGGAAAATTCCAGCTGGAGGACCATGTTTTAGCTGCAGGTATGAACTGACTTGCTTGCCCAAACAGGAACACACTAGTGCACAGGAACACACTTCTGACTGCTTTCCACCTTAAAAGCAGATCTAATCTGTGTGATGTGGAGAAAGAAAATATAAACACAGCATTCCCAGCTGCAAGTCCCTTCCTCAGATGTCCTGCTGCTGCTCTACTGGACCAGCCCAGCGAGCGTCCTTTGCTTGCGGGAGTTTCCAGCTAGATCCCAGCAAAACTACGTTTTTCCTCCTTCCCTGCCTGCAGCTTCTGGGAGGTCAAATGGGGATTTGACTCCTAACAGAAACAATTTGTTTAGCAGCACTTATCATGGCCTTGAAGTTAAATGATCCACTAGTCAAAGCTGAATGAGAAGCTTCTCTGGCATCTATACATTATTGCTCCTGCAACTTGCCATAATTGAATCTGGTCACCTTCTGTTCTGTGGGACTTTTGTTTTCTAGCAGAAGGGGAAAAGAGAGAAATTGTTCTGCCTGAGGACTGCTCCATTCTTGACCGGAGCATAAAACCAAACTTTCCATTGTGTCCCTATGGGATTAGCTATGTTTAGACTTCTCTGTGGTCTTGCTAAGGAAAGAGAAAGAAAAGACAAACAAAGCGCTTGCCTCTTGCAGCGCTCTGGAACGCAGAAAGTGGTTCCTCTTTCCCGGTTTTACAAGAAAGATAACCATTAATATTCCTTAGCTAGCATCAAGAGCTAAACTCTTGTTTTCTACAAAGCCAGTACTGGCAGGCATGCAGGTGCACAGTACAAGAAGTTCACTGTCCCTTACAAATACAGGAAAAATTACAGTTATCTTTATCTGAAATTCCTGGAAGAATAAAAAGTTTCTTTGCCATAATGTAATACTATAAATATTACTGGCTCAAAACCAGTACACAAGAAACCTGTCTATTAAAAACACAGGGCTTTATCTGCTCCTGCAAGTGGACTCTGGAGTATCATAACTGTGTTTTAGTGTGGGAAGACTCAGAAGTCAAATTGTTCTCATAGAAATCTGCCTGCAATGTCTTGCAATTGTACTCAGTCACAGGATTTTCAGTAACTGGTTTATCTGGAAATATTATCAAAACAAAACTTCTTGCAAGATAGATTTCCTCAGTAACTGGAAATACAAAAAAAAAAAAAACCAACAACAAACAAAAAACCCCACAAAACAAAAAACCCACAGTCTTTTTTTGAACCTCTTAAAAGATTTGGGCTGAACTTAATCCGGAAGTAAACATTTGGACCTTTAACACTTACTGTAACCTCAAAGTCTGGTAAATATTACTCAAAACAATACTTTCCCTTAGCTACAGTTCGCATATATGCAATAATATAACCCCTTCTCCCCATCCACTGCTTAAAAATGGGAGGAAGGAAGCTTTATGAAAGAAATTCCAACTTATTCACAAAAGCCGGCTACAACAACAAAGGCATTTAAGAGATGTAAACATTTTCAAATGATCCACAGGAAAGGAATGTAATAATTTTTATAAATAATACGAGTGCTTTAGAGCTGAAAGGGAACTTGCACCCTGAAAGGGCTCTGAGTCAGACTGTCACCACAAACCCCAGCTTGCTTTGGTTCACTTTGCTTTTTACAGATCACTGTCAACTTGAAGTATTTTATATCTCAGTGATGAGCAAAAAGCAGTTTGGGATTCTCCATTCTCATCAATGACTCTGTGATTTTTTGTGATTTGTAATGCTGCCTCCCAGCCTTCATCACTTGCTCTCCCTTGCCTCTTTAAGGCAGCCCCCAGCAGCAGCAGGGGAGGACGGCTGGAGGTACTGAGTGCACAGCCTGGTGTCCTGCCAAAAGCTTAAAGTAAACAAGCTGAAACAGGGGAAGAAATCTCTTAACTGCTTCCCAGTCTTGAGCTACTTATTGTAAAATCAGTAAACGGCATAAACAATGGCAAAAGGGATATGAAATACATCCCAGGTTTGCTGCTAGATTAGTTATCTCGAGGTTAGTGAGTCAGGACAGTAAGGAAGCCGAGTTGGTTCTCCCAGCTCAGTGGCTGTATCCTGGTCCACCAAAGATGTTTTGAAATTACCTTTCTCACATAGTCCAGCATGAGCTTTTTTCATATAAAAGATGTTCATAATTCAAATTTTATCTTTATCTATGCAATCCACAGGTTCAGAAATCACAGTCTTAAATGTCTACTCACATTATGTGTTGGACAGGAGTCCCCTGATCCATCTCTTGTGCACCATAATGTGTGAACTGTAGCTTCCCTTTTTATTAAGACATGGCATTATTTGGCTTTTGAATGCTTGGACAACAGCAGCAGGATTTCATTAGCATAGGTGGTTCCCTGAAAGCCAACAATGGCTATGTCTCCTTGATTTGCTGGCCTGAGCAGGAGACAGTGATCAGTGTGTGGACTTAAACACACTTAAACAGCTCATTTTCTTTCATTCCACCAAGGCTGCACAGATGAACTCCAAATTTTCTGAATGATTGTTGGAAATAACAGCATTACACCTGCTCTTTCAGTTACATGAAGCTTGGAAAGTTCTTGTACTGAAGAATAGATGAGGTTTTGGATTTGTTGCTGTGTGTGAAAGGCTGTCCATGTGCATTGTCTCCATTTATTTCTTCTACTTAAGCATCAAGTACTAGCTACCCTTGCAGAAGGTATATAGGGCTAGAGGAAAAGGTCATGACAACTGTTACAGTGTAGTTTAGGTAGCAGCAGTTTAGGTAACACACATATTATGAAAAGATTCATACAGGAAGACAAAACCTGCCTGTTCTGAAGTGTTTGACAGCCTATGAACAAAACAAACATCAGTAAATGGGAGAATAGGTATAAAGGGTAAACCACCCAATGCACTTAATTCCTCTGCCCCTGACTATTTGAGTTATAGACTTATATTTTTCAAGAAGGATACTGAGGAAGGATTTAATCAATGGGAAGATATTCAGTGAGGGCGTGTCATGCAAGTTCCAGTACAGAAGATGTCAGAAGTGGGTATGAAAGCCAGCATGCAGAAGTGGCTGGCATATACCTATTCACTTTTCCCTGAACACTTCACCTTTCCTCTTTCTCCTCTATCTTCCAACCTCTGCCCTTTATCCCAGCTCTGACTCCTACCGATATTCCCTCTTCCTCCTCATAAAAATTAGGCAAAGTTTAACTTCTAAGGGGTATCTATGTCATTCCTGGTCTTTGGGACCAGCTTCAAGAACAGGGATTGTGACAAGAAAAATTTGGCATGTTGAATATATGTGATTTTCACAGCTAACATTACAGGTTAGTATACAGATACAGTGTTGGCACGTTACTTTCTAGCACATCATTTCCCCCAGTTATGGCTCTAACGCTAAAGCAACAAGGATAGGCTTCCATATGAATACAACATATGTTCACTTTCTAAGTAAATACTAGCTGAAATCTGGATAAAATACTTACGCTTCAGGATATTTCTCTGCTCTAGCTCTTCAGTTGTAGGCCTCTGGCTAAGTCTCCTGTGAGAATAAAGTAAGTGACTGATTTAAAACCAGATCCAAATAACACATTATGATTAGTAATACATTTTAAAAGGTGTTTCTCATATGGCCATGCTATTTTTTGCCAGCAGAGGTATGCAACAACACAGGTAATTTCCAGACACAGTTATAATAACAATGAATGTAACCTCAGTACTGACTGTCCATTTGTCTTAAAAGATGTACTATTGCCACTCGAGCACATAAATAACTGATACTTGAATAATATTACAGAAATCGTACCAGCAAATTGAAATGCCTCATTTGCCGGTATAATTTTATAAAATAGTTCATAAACCTTTTCTCAGATATTTTAAATACAAATCCTATTCTTTAAAAACAAACAAACAAACAAAAAACCCCAAACAAACCAAAACAAAAACCAATATAAGCTGTAAATTCCTCACTGATTTGTATGTACAATACAACTGGGAGTTTTAACTGGAACTTAATTTTGCTTAGTTACCTGCATATAACAACTGCCATTAAAAGAAAAAAAAAAACACAAACCAAACCAACCAACCAAAAACCAACCACAAACCAAACGGAGATACTAATTTTCTGGTTTGTATAGTGGAGAACATAGTTGATACTGTCTGTATGTTTATTAAACCAGTTCACTTGAGAAAAGGAGCAAGAAAAATTTCAGCCCTACAATTTATTTTGCCAATGTCTTAAAGACAGTGAACCTCACACAGTCACTATGGATGATCTTCAGCCTTGTGAAACCCACGTGACTCAAACCACGGTTGGACTTACAGCTTTGGTTGGCAGGAGCAGCAGGTTTACCACAGGTGACCAGTCCCTGCTGCAGGACATCCCTGTCCCTGGGACCTGACCTGATCCTGACTGAGCTGTGGGAACAAGTTTCCCATCCGACCTTGATGCTGCTGGGCAGTGACCACCATGCCAGGAATTTTTAAGCAGCTGGTGTCAAACTTGGTTGTGATTTCAGGCATGAGCACAACCCTGACAGGCAAGGACTTTTATCTCCTGCCACCAAAGCAGAGCTATGTGGGGAGCGGGGAGCTTCACAGCAGAACCAGTGATGGCCCTGCACAAGGAGCTCAGGATGGGGACTGGAGCAGCTTCTGCAGTTCATCCCCTGAGAGAGCACCAACAAGCAAGGTGTGATCACCAGAGCTGGGATTTGGTCAGGAAAGCGATGATAACAACCACGCTGCTTTATTAGCAGAAGCAAAATGACTCTTGGGCTCTACAGAATAGATATATCACTCCTATGGTCAAGGGACAACATAAATTACTTACACAGCCACCCAGTTCCCAGAGCAACTCAGCTCATCTTCTAAGTGCTGATGCCAGGCTGCTGCACTCTAAAGTGGAGCAGTACTGGGGACTACTCAATATCTGGAAATCTCCAACAAACACAGGACATCCTCCAAATCTATCTGGATAACATTTCTGAGCACAAGAGAAACAAGGACAGGCCTGGGATCTCTGTTCTCAGAGATCATGAAAGCCAAAATTAACATTTATGAGGATTTTTTTTTAAAAAGCTTGTAAAAATGCAAGTGAAATTTTGTCTTTTTAATGCAATGTTCTCAAATCCAGGAAGAGAAAGTAACATATATCCCATAGCAGTTAAACTGCATGAGAAAGACATGCCACAGAGGTGTGCACGGTAAAACACTAAACACTGACCTTCTAAGTCGGCCTCCCTCCATTTCTTTTGCTGGAACCAGCACAAGAATAATGAAGGAGTTAGAGGAGGATGGGGAGGGATGAGGAGAAATATGTGCAGGCATGCTCTGTGTGTCAGGAAGTACTATTCTGTCCAAGATGGGGATACACAACTGCAAGTCCTTGCTAACCGATGTGAGAAAAAACTTAAATGATGACATTGATTATTTTGGAGTCACTCTTATTCTCTTCCCCTTTTTTCTGTCTTTGTCGTATTTTTGTTTTGTTTTGTTTTGTTTTGTTTTTTTTTTTACTTTTTTAAACCAAAGAACCCGGAACCCCAGAAGCTCTCAGATTTGTTTCTTGCAGAACAAAAAATCATTATTGACATTTTAAGGTTTTGTGAGAAACAAAAATGCTTTTTCCAGGTAGCTGTAGCATGACGACCCTGCACTGCACATTGGGCTGCATTTAAAATGTGAACCCAGTGTTCTTGATTCTCTTCCTCCACCTCCACCCAATGAAGCCACATTTACTCTGTGACGGATACCTCACTAGCTTCGTTCCAATCTGATGTCTGATTTCCTGCCTCTCCTCTTCAGATGTACGCTGCAAGATGTTTTTGTCTTCTAATTCTTTCTTAGATGGTCTGTTGCCAAGTTTGATAGCAAGAGTATCCCTACGACGAATTTTACTTGCCAAAGAGCCTGAGGAAAGGAGGAGGAGGGTAGATTTAGTTCATTCATGCTCAGGTTACAGAAACAAACTCTGAGTAAAAACTTTAATACCTCCCCAAAGCAGTCTTGTTCCCACATGCAGGAGAGGAATTTTAATTAACATCAAAAGAAAAATCGTTTTAGCTCAGTTCACAACAATAGAAAGCTGAAAGGCTAGGATAAAAAAGCTACAAGCCAAACTGATAGAGGAGTTTTATAAACATCGCTTGTCACCTGTGAAGTGATAGGAAAAAAGTGACAAATCTACATTTAAGTGTCTTTGAAGTTCGATACATTACAGGTTGATTTATTTGTCTGCTTGATGTATGTAGCAACCTGCTGCTTTTTTTTTTCTTCAGCCTTAAATGGTTTAGTCTCGTTCTGTCATAATTTCCCTCATTCTTTCAATTTTTCTCAATCTAACACCACTTAGTCCTTGCATAGTGCTTTTCATCTTTAACTGATTTCTTAATTAAACCAAAAAACACAGTTTAGAAAAGTGCCCTGAGTGCTTGTAAAATAACTCGGGCAGGAACACCCAGGCACCGAAACAATCTGTTTGTCTATAAAACAGACACAGTAGGGACAAGGGCCATGCAATTTTGCCAGTGTTAGCTTCAGCCAGCTGTGGAAGGAAGAGTATTTTTCACAGCCTTCAGTCCTTCCCTTGCCTCTTGATATGCTGACTGAGGAGGCTACACATGTCCTAGGTCAGCAGGTTTTCACCACATAGGGCAGTTCGGCAAGGCCACAGTCTGCCAGCACACTTCTCATAATACACTGTGCTGCTGTCTGAATACATGAATTTTCGGTTGCTACCCCTTAGGATCATATTCAAACCAAAGGCAGAACCACAGAAGACTTCAGCCTCTTGAGCTAGCTGGCACTTCACCTTCTACTGCACCAGTGGCCAAGGGAAAAAAAAAATAAATCACATTTTCCCTCACCCCCCCTTGGTACACAGCACACTTTTGTGTTCAGGCCCTCTTCACTATGCGTAGTGAAATACCTCCTCCTGATCGGCTGCACACAAGGCTCTCAAGCCATGGTTCAATGGTAATTTTATTCTGACACAAGGCCACGCAGCTGGTACCAGTGGCAGGCTTGTCCTCCTCTCTACCCCTGACAGCCTGTGGCTGCCACCTCCTCTGCCCAGCAAAGGTGCAGCCAGCGGGTGAGCTGGATCTGGGAACTGACTCGATTGCAAATCAGCTCAACAACAGACAGTGCTGCAAAAACAAATATGAGCACTGGCCTAAGGGAAAAAAAGAACAGCTGAGAGCAGGGATTAGGTGGAGAGTGGGCAGGACAACCCCTTTCAGCAGCAGCAAGGACTTCTGCCAAATGATATCTGGTGATGGTACAGCCATGACTCTAGGTGAAATTTCAAAGCTGTCAACTGCTCTGTCTACTAAGGTGCTCCAGTGCTTAAAACATCCTGATCAAAGAGGAACAAATGACTTTGAGACAATGAAGCTGCTGACTGACGGGCTTCCTCTGTCATCTAGCACAGCCAGGTAGGGGATCTCTTGTGCAATTCAGTTGAAAGCTACACTGGTGCTTTAAGGGTAGAGGTTCATGACATGGCAGAGCCAAATCAATGGCTCACTGATGCCCTAACGTGGAAGCCTTGTTCAATCCTCGTGTTCTCCTGAACCTGCTCCTCTTACCTCCCCAGAAGGTTTCTGGTCACAATTGTCTGGCAAAGGAAAAGCAGGACACTCACTTCTCAGTAATAGGGAAATACTAAATAATCTAAGATCATCCCATGTAGCCATACCCTCCTCTCTTTACTTTGGCCTAACATGGGTCAGGCATGCTCACATAACGCAATGTGCAAAAGGTAGCCTGCAGCTTCTCAGTGGGATGCTTACTTTCAGCACTTGCATTATCATCATCATCATCGTCGTCATCATCATCTGTGTACATTATTGGCCCATCAGAGTCTGAGTCACTGCTGTGGCTCTCTCTGCTACTTTCACTCTCAGGAGGGGCAGCAGCATCAGAAGCCTCCTCCATCACTTCAGAGTGTGCCTGGTCAGGTGCCTCCTCTTCTTGGTCTTCTTTGGAAGCCAAGCTGTTAATTCATAAGCAGACATGGTGTTACATTAATGCAAGCAGCACAGAACATAAATGGGACAGACTGTATAAGCAAGTGTGAAAATAAAAGTTCTGTTATTCAAACTAATTTCTCTCTTTTCAAAGAAACATACATATATAAAACATATATAAATTATGTGCATGTGTGTACATATCTGTATTTATGTATGTTAGGAAAAAAGATGCAAACAATCTGGAATTATGTGCTGCAAAGCCTGTGTAAAGAAAAATCATAATTATTTTCTATTTCTTGTGGAATGCAACCAATAGCACATAAAAGCTACTAAGATGAGAAAAACAGTTCATAAAGTTGGGAATGACAGGAGTGGATGGGAGCGCAAAGCTTTCTGTTCTGGAAGTCTAACTCTATTTACTGTAAATGCAGTTTTATTGCTATTGAGTCCAAAATGTTAATGTCCATCACTGGTGAGCATGTAAATCAGCAGCAGAGTGCTCTCTGCCTTAGGAGAATCTGTGGTGTGAATGAAGGGTAAGGGCAAGGAGAGAAGGAATACATGAACGTAATGCTGGCACAAATGTACCAGTAAAAATTTGAAGGAAAGTCTCTAGGTCACTGGTATCTAGACTAAATCCTCTTGGCTTTTTATGAAATATGTTGGTTCTCATGGCAGGGAAAAAGCATGGAAATAAGCCAGTTTCTTTTTTGCTGCTGACTATTTTGCTTAAAAAAAATGTAATTATGACCTTCCTCTTGACTAGATTTTATAGCATCTGAGACTTAGACAAGCTATTAGGCAGTGGCAGACCAAGCACCTACTAATCAAAGCCTGAAACTGTCATTTTCAAGTCTGCAAGTAAGTTCAGCTATTGCATTGAGAGCTTTAGCAGTGAGATGTTTAATTATATCCACAAAAAAAAAAAAGTAAACTCCCATTGTAATTTGGCATAATTTCTTTTGTGCCTTTATGAGAGAGAAATAAGTCTTATCAGCTACTAGGCGAACTGCATATTGCAGCGGTCACATTAAGCCACACAGTGATGTAGGAGACAAATTATAAGCAATGACCCTCTGGGGAAACATGAGGGACTGCAGGTGAATGGCTCAAAGACATTGGCAAGGAACAAATCGTGCTGTGATGCAACACAAACTATCACCTGTCAGCAGAAGAAACAGAAGAGATCCCCACACACATACAATGCTCCTTAGGCAAAGAAATATGGCTTTCCTAGCTGTGGGTCTTACCATTCACCCATGACAGCCACACCATCTTACCTTCTTGTGTCTTCTCCACCAGCATCTGGACTGTTCAGGGCTGTACTACTCAGGCTCTCGTCCATGCCATGCTCAGTCTGGAGCAGAGGTTTAGAATCTGACCCGGGGATGGAGAGCCCTGCCACACAGCCATCTGAGACACCCTGGGCATCTGAGGAGCCACCGGGCTGAGCGGCTGCAGCAGGAAAAGGAGGTGGAAGTGGAGGTGGAGGAGGGGCAGCGGTGGGAGGAGGGGGGACAACAAGCTTGCTTGGTTGGTCTGCATCCTCCGTTTCGGAAATTACTATGGAAGGTTGCTCAGGCTCAGGTTTTTCTGCCTTCACTTCCAACCTGTTGGCTGTGGCACCTGAGGGGGAAGCAGCAGCCCCATCTGGCACTGTTCGTGGGGCTGACTGTTTCCCAGTTTTTTTCTTGCCCCTTGGAGTCCCTGATGTGCCCGATTTGCTGGAAGTTTCCTTAGAGGTTTTGGGCTGAGATGATGTGGACAAAGGAGATGGTGATGAAGAGGACTTGGAGACTGGTGGTTTTTTTGCATGAGAGGAACTAGCTAAAATAAGAAAAGAAAAAGCATTTTACAGTCTCGCAGCTATATCACTTTTGCGCTGTTCTTTCTGCATGAGTTGACTCGTGCTGATATTAAAAAAAAAAAAATACACTTGATACTTCTAGAGGCTTTCATCCATGTGCCTGAGAAGAGTAAATGTTGCAGTCCAAATTTCAGCTTCAGAGGTGGGAAAAACTGAAATGATGAATACTTGCCCAAGAACAGTGCAGGGGGATTCAGCCTTTGAAACAGGTGAGAGTTTGATTCTGGCATCCTGCCATTGGCTCATTCCAACTTTTCTGGACATCATCTATAAAGTCCACTACTTTTTTCTAAATGCATCTAGTGTCCTAGTTTAAAAAAAATTGCTACCAGACAGAGAAAACTGCCTGACTTTTTCATTATGTGAATTTTTGGTCTGAGCGCTAGGAGAACATGATGATTGCCCTCATGCTTTTCAATGAACACCTCGGATTACAATGTTATTGGAAGTGGCCTGCTCACAGTTAATGGCAAGCAGCAGAGGACAGCAAAACGAGGTGTACTTTCAGGTCCATCTGGGCATGTCCATAAAACAGAGACGGAAGCCACTGATATCAGTCTGCATAAATGGTCTCCAGAATGGAGGAGGCACTGAAGGCCTCCTGTACCTCCTGGAGGTCTTTGTCTTACCAGTGACCAACTCAGGTAGCTTTGAAAACATAGCAAAACAAGGTTTTGACACTAGCTGTATAGCAATCATCTTAACGATTCAGTCCCTTTCATCAAACTGCATTCAACTCAAACACTTCTGGTCTAGTAAAAATGCATTAACCTCAAGAGAACAAATGAAAGCATTATAAAGCTACACAGCAGCCTTGCGGCTAAGCTTACTGAGTAAAACAGAGAGCTGTAATAGAAATCTGCTGAAAGGCCTATTTTACTTATAAGCATTTAAACAAAAACAAAACTCCAGCAGATTAGGATAGAATCAAAATACAGATACTGGCCATATTAAGCTCAGGATATAAAAATAGCTTTTACAGTGAGACTGTTCTCAGTCTCAAAGACGACGGAAAATAATACAGAAGACACATTATACTGTTCTCTTCTGTAGCTGCATGTTATGGTTTATAAACATTTATTATGCTGTGGGGCTTTCAGTACATCTGGAAAAATCTGCAGAAACTCATGACTTCAGGCAAATCACTGTCCCTTTTGGGATTGCAAGGTGAGTGTAAAGGGCCCAGCACAGAATCTACCGATACTGCACTAACCATCCACATCTACTACAAATCACGGACTTAACTTACCAGTAAATCGAAAGGAAGCAAAGAAATGCTATAGGCAGCAGTCTGTAACTGTAGTAGAAATAGATGGTGGCTTCAACTTGAATATTATTTAGCAGAAACCTCACTGAGTAAGCGGATGGTAGTATTACAGGGTTCTGGTTCTGATCCAGCAAAGCACTTAAACACAGGCTGGAGGTCAACAGAACCAGTTACATGCTTGCACTTAAGAACTCCGCATAATACAAATATACAGCCACACTGTAATTGTTGCTGGGAAAATGTCAGAAGAGATTTCCATTGAAAAAACCCTATGTTATTCCCAGACCCTTTCTGAACCTGTGATCAGATACAGAAACTTGACAGATTTCTCCCAGGGAAAATCCCCCGCGCGCTTTCATGTAGGTCAAAAGTGCTGTTGCTATTGTTGCTTTTGACTGGGCTGGCTGACAATTTTCTGTCATGCCTCTTTTTCAGCAGAAGATTTGAATTTTGATTAAATGAAAAATTTCACGGCTGTTATTTGCCTTTTGGCAGATGTCCATGCCTATGTTTAAGTCCCCTTCTCCCAACTCCAGTTTCAATTTGGAAACCTACTGTGATGCCCTCAGGAGAGCAATGGCTCAATTGTTACTCATATTCCTCTTCCCCTTCACAGGACTGGATCACTGGCTGCATCAAGTGTTCACTTTCATGGGTATCTGATAAACCCTTCATGCTAAATACTGCTCCCAAGCAGCTCTATTTTTTAAGTATTGCTCTACTTCAAATGAACACCATGTACTTTATGTTGGAAAAAAATTACCAGTGGAATATGTACTATTTTATATAAGTGATCTATTAATATATTTTCTAATATGGTATCAAGCATTGCATAAAATTTCAGCAAGGCTTTTAGAAGACATCTCTGGAATTTGAAAGAATTTTAACTTAAGAACTGAGACACCCAAGAGCTCGTTACCAACCACTGGTCTAAACATTTCTTTATGTGATAGGTTGTTTTATTTCTGAAAGGTGTGCTGTAATAAGGTTCCTTCACCTGGGAAGAACTGAGTTTTCCGGTCAAAGTGAAATAGAGGCTGCAAACTCTGGGTTCTCAAAATGTTTATTCTTGTGGTTGTCTGATGTAGTAGGGACAGTTAATACCAAGTTAATGGATATTTTATGGCAAAGTTATTATTGTAACTCTAGCACTCTTGCAATATTTTCAAACAGTCCTCTTCTGTGTGCTTCAAATACAAAATGTGCCAAAATGTACAGCCTCTGGAGAGGTATACTTGGAGAGAAAACTGGAGGCACTGAAGCATTTTGAAAGGCTGACAGATGACTGAAAACACAATGCTTGCATAAATTGGCTGATGCATATACACAGTTCATTCATCATAATAGTGCTTTGTGTTCAAATTATATTTGGATGTTTTCATGTCAATCATTGTCTAAATTACAGCCATTCAAACTCAAGTTTAGTGACTTAAGAACAGCTATCTGTAATATTTAATCTAGCATCACTGCTGAATTTTGGTTTGAAAGTGTAGTGATAAACACGTCTGCTTGTGCCCAATGATGGACATTTTCAATTTCCAGTGTGTATTTAGAATGACTGTACGCCATCAGTCAGCTCAGGGAAGCCTGGCCATTTCTAATGAGTTGTCTGTGTTTTGTTTTGGTTTTGTTTGTTTGTGTTTGGTTTTGTTTGGTTTTTGTTTGTTTTTGTTTTTAGCTAAAACAACTGCTACGCAACAGTCTTTAAAGATGTCTTCATGGTTTCATCTTTTACCTCTCTGAGATCTTTTAATTCTTGTCAGAACAGCATATATTTCCAGCAGAAGGCTACAGCCATACCAAGGTAGTTTTACTTTGGGGCAAGTCATATGTTTGGTTTCAGAAGTCATCTTTTCCCCTGCTGATTCTCCAGCAGTTCTCCGAGTCATTTTTTTGCCGGCGTTCACACTTGATCTGGGAAGTGCATACATTCACTAAACAGCGAAGGGATTTTGTCCACTGTCTGTGGTGTTTGCAGACAGCAGAACCAGAGCTCAGTGGGAAGCTAACTAAAAACAACCCTGACATGCTCTTTAGTAACGTTGTTATGTGCACAGGCAGAAGTTCCCCTAAGACCAAGCCAAGCACCCCCATGCACATGCACCCACCGGCGCTGGCACTGCCTGTGCAGTACTTACCAGCTTCTCGATTTGCACTGTGACCTGTTGGCTTGGGCGGTGGGAGAGGAGGCTGCTTAGCAAGAACCTTTCCCTTTTTTTTAGCATGAGGTGCTTCGTTACTCTTATGGCTGGTGGTGGTGGAAGCAGCACTAGCATTTTTTGGTGGTAGCGGAGCTTTTTTAGATTTAGGCTTAGGCTTGGGTAGTGGTGGAGCATGGGATGTCGGTATTTCTGGGCAGTGATCAGTAGTGTTCTCTATGGATAAGAAAGTGAACAGAAGCCAACTGACGCAGACATATGCCACATACATTGAACAGCAAGCCTGACAACAATGACCGCTTTTTGCTGCTTGAGCTCTTGGGAATCGGGAGAGACTTCTTCATCTTCTGCCTCTTACTGAAGTATTATCTCAGAAAAAAAACACCGTCCATCTCAAATCAAGTCTCATGGAAGATTTCTGCCTGGCACTTTTCTCAGTCTCATCTTTTCTAGACCTCCAAGGATCTTCCTTAATGTTCAGTATCCCCAACTAGACCACTGGCTGCAAACTAAACAAGGGAAACGCCATTTAGTCCTCTAATTCCCTTGGCTTCTTTCCAGCCCTCTGATATCAACAGGCTATAAAACTCAGATTCACATGAATCTGAATGTGAACAGGGCCATTTTCTCAGCCAGGGGTTCTAATATGGTTATGCAGCTGAAATTTTCCCCTGAAGCAACCCATTCTCCTAAGTTGCAGGCTGCTTGCTCATAGCAACTTCATTTTGGGTATCTTCCCCAGGGTACTTCTACTCTTTAGAAAGAGAGGAAGCTAAATCAAATGGGATATCATTTGCCATGGGAATGCTCTCTTCTCTTACAAGCTCTTTGGGTACTTTTACAAGATTGCACTTTGAATACTCAGCAGTTCCTTAGTCAACAGGATTTGGACTATACCTACATTGTGCTGTGCAACAGGAATGGCTCTGTAGAGTGGAAGAGGTAGCACTGAGGAGCCAGTGTCCACAACGTGCATTTCAGGACACTCAACTTTGGACTAGCCTCAGGCTAGTTCTGTAGATTGCATGCCCAGTAGTGGCGGGAGCACAAGTTCCTGAAAGCATCTTTTGGCTTAGTTTCATCCAAAAGAAACCTGGCTTGTGTGCTCTACAAACCAAAGAAGGGTAAGTGGGGAAAACCAGGAAATTAACTTCAAAAGTGCACACCTAGTGCCAAGTGCAATGTTAATGTAGGTGAGCCATTTGTAGTCAACAAAATTTTGCAACAGAGTCACTGTGGTTTTAAGACTAACTGTTCCCAGATGAGAACAGCTAAAGTTCCCAGATTGGAATCTTCATCTACCCAATTGCACCAACTCTGTGCCCACTGAGTCTCAGGACAGCTTTCCCAAACCTCCCAAAAAAAGGACATTATAAAAGCAAGAGCATACCATCAGAATCATATAGGCTTTATCTGCGTGTTACTAAAAACTACAGTGGTTAGGGAAGAAAGGAGCCAAGCAAATACTGCAAGGACTTCTAATAGTCTCTTTTATCACTCAAGAGGAAAACAATTCAGTTCTTGCAGTATGTTCCTATTTGAGCCTCATTCTTAGACATGTTAAATGGCCATTTCTGGATGTTCTGTCCATTTTGTGCTCTCTTGCTTCTCAAGTAAAAGATTCCCAAGAGATAAGCAGCACCTTTTCATTTTAAGATTAGTAGATGAAAAACAAATGATGTGTTGGACAACAATGACATTCTTAATCTCAGAAACAAAGCCTTTTCAACCTCTATCTTAAGGCTTGTTAACATGAACCTAATGCATAACCTACAGTTATTAAAAGCAACATGCACACACATATCTTCATGAACTGAAGAAATTAACATAAGTGTCCAGTGTCTTCCTCATTTATTTCCAGCCCATTATAGACTAATACATTTTTGCTAATGTTTTGCAAGAATCATTAAGAGCAACCTTTTACAGCTTGCAAACAGGCACTTTAGAGCACAGATTCTTGCACTGCCTCTTTGTTTTCCAGAGAAAGAGCTTTGGACCATAAAAATACTTTGGAAAAAGAAAGAAACATACATACTTCTTATATTTTGTTCTTCTCTTTTATAGGAAAAGCATCTCTTTGTGAAATTCTACCTACCTTCATTTGAAGTTGAAAAACTGATTTAATTCTGAAAAAGCAGGACATTTTAAGATTTTAATTCCATTAATAACAAACATGGCAAGAGAAGATAAGATTTTGTATTGTGAAGATCTTGAAGGACACGATGATCAGAAAGAATTTTAGGTGTAAAAAATTCATTGAAATATCTCTTACTTAGGGGTCCAGCAGGTTCAAAATTTATTTACTAATAAGAAAGAATTTAAATCTTGTGTGCTTATACACCATTGCTGTGTTTCTAGTCATATTAGTAGAGAAAATACTAAAAAGAAAATTATTATCTAGGAGAAAGAAATACAGCATTCATCACATTCTAAAGTAATACAGTGCAATTATTTAGAATCTCAGTAAATCTATATCAAACTATAGAACTGATTAAATCATGTGTATTGGAATTTATCTTCTGAACCAGGAAAAAAGTACAAAACATAAGGCTTTACTTAGTGGCAAATCAACACATCTTAGTGACAACCAACTAACAGTTTTCAAATTTTCTTTAGAGAAATAACTAAAAATTGTAAATTAAAAGTGAAACTGGAATAGTTAACCCACATAAATGTTCCTGTTTGCAGATTTCAGTTGTGCTTAAAACTGGCAACTTATATAACATTGATTTTAACCAAAATACCTTGCCATCACTGGGGTATCTTTATCTAGGACAGTTCTTTCCATACTGTTATGTACATCATACCAAAGACTGGCAGACTCTTTCTGCGCAGCAGCATCCTATCTCCTCAGGTAGTTACAGCTCTCATAGAGTCTTGACTGCCCCTTCATTATGTACATACCCTTTGTTGGCCTTGACCTATGAATATTCCTTTTACTCACAGCCAAGAGGAGAGCTGTGGTGAAGAGGATTGCCTTTGACCATATTGTCCCTCTTGGTGTCTTATTAGCCTTGTCATTTTTATCTTCATTAGCTTCATCTTCTTTTATCTAATCCAATGTAAACTTGACTGCTCTCAGTGTCAATCTGATCTTGCCCAAACTATTGCTTCTCATTTACTCTTGAGATGCAGATTTCCAGCTCCTAGCTGACCCATCCATTATACCAGCTTTTGACAGCAACAAGCCAAGTTTTGAAGCAGACACTTTTCATTACTTTTTCTCTACTGTCCCTCAGGCTTTGTGAACATTCATTGCCTGTCCTCCCTCAAACTCTCCTCTGCTGTGATGCCAAAGATGACAATTTTTAGCCTGTCAGGATTGTGCTTGTTACCCTGGTCTGGTCCTCTCCTGTTTTTCAGTGCCTAACTACAGTTTACTTTTACTGCAAGTCCATCAGAACTTTTTTGTTGTTTTCTCCATTGACGTAAGACACTACAATAAATTTCTGGTGTATACATAAGTACTGTAGTAACACAAATAACTAATAATGGCAACACTGGCTTGATCCTGAACAGTGTCAGGGATGCTTTAATGTCTGCAAATGGCTCCAGATACAATTACATTATAATTTTACCTCCCTAACCCGATTCTGGTTGAATATGGGCCCTTGGTCTTCATGCCTGCTCTTTCTCTTGCATCTTTTGCCAAAACAAGGAGGCATCTGAATCAGCTCAGACCCATCTGTGTGTTCAACCCGATCCCCCAGGTACCTCAGTACCAGCTGCAATGTATTTTTATTGCTGTTGTTTTTCTTAGTGTAGACATCTGTTCATCATGAACTGACCTTTTAACAAAAGTTCTCCAAAAGACCATCGGATAGGAATATCTCCTATTCACTGCTGCCTTGATCAGGACATCTGCTGTAAAAGCAATCTGCCTATAAATTACTCTTTAAACAGGAAACCAAAACAAATGTTAATGTCTCATTAAGCATTTGGATCAATAATATGTTTATGTTTAGAATAAATTTTCCAAAGGCCAGATTTTCAAGAAAAATCACTTTGAGACCAGATTTTCTTGTTGCCAGAAACTGAGATCAGGGCCAGACTCTTAAGCAAGCTGTGTTCTCATGTAAGCACCTAAATGATGGTCAGGGTTGCAAAGTACTCAGTACACAACAGCTCCTCTGGGGACTCATCAAGTCTCAAACACTTTCAGAGAGATGTCAGTGTGCCACATGCACTGGAAAATCAGATGGCTTTGGAATGTGGGACCTTTTGCAAACTCTGGACCAAATGGATCTTCGAAAATCCTGGGCAAAGTTTCAGAGGCCATACATGACTGGGTTGTATAATACAAGGCCAAAGCTTTTCTACCTCAGGATTTTATCATACAGTGCTATTATTTTTGTTTCTACAGCTAGATCAGTGACATGAAGCTAGCTCACATAAAACCAGCAGTGCTGCAATAGAAGCATATAATCTACATCAACTGCAAAGCACCTGCAAGATGAGCACAACTCATTGGAGTAACACTATGTAAAATGAAAGTTGGAAATAACAGATGACTCGTCGTCTTTTGCAGGATGACTCCCTGCAAAATGAAACTCAATAAGAGTTTTGAGAATCCTGAGTTTCCTTTCTAGCTTACACAGAGAGCTGTGTTTTGATTAATCAAAACCCCGGAAGCTGTCATTCAGAAACATGGGACACAGGGCAAGACAAGGTGTCTTTTGTCTCTTCTTCTGACTCATTGACTGTGCTGATGCAGGTGGTCAACTCATACAAACCCTTTCACAAACTTCAGATTTAACCAGCTCCTGTTTTTGTTCCTGCTATTGCTACTAAAATTCTGTTCAAGAAAAGACCCATTCTAATTGTTAGAAAGCTTCCTTTAATTTCCAGTCTAAATGTATTTCAAGCCACTGTTTATTCCTTTCTACTTGTGCCAGCATTGTCCTTTAGCCATGCTTTCTCCTGGCTATATACCAACTTGTTACATTCATCAAACACACCCAGGCGCTCTCAGGCTCTGTTTTGCTAGGCTGAACAAGAACAGCTGTCTCATGATGCTTTTTGCAGCTCTCTCTGAAGTTTTGAATTCATCTTTCTTGAAGATGGATGAGCAGATCTGTATGCCTGCAGATTTCCAGACCTTACTTTATGATTTCAACAGCACCATGTGCAAGAGGTCTTGTAACAGAGACAGTGGAGAAAACAGGAGAGGGGAGAAAGGAACAGGTATAACATCTGACCTAAAGCAATCATATTGAGATATTTTGCATTGGTTCCAAGATTTTAAAAAAAGGGGAAAAAAAAACCACTGACTGTCATTGTACATTACCAACTGTCCAACTTGTACATAATAAGTAAGCTGTTAAATCAAGAGAGAATACTTAAAAGATCTTCTCTGTCAGCTGCATGCTTTTAGCATTTCTTGGTCTATGGAAGTGAAAGGCATGTAGGCTTCTACATTCCCTTATACTTTCTGTATAGATATGCTCAAATAATTCAATTGTCAGTTCATTAAAATCACATCTATGCTCTTATTTCTGGAGCCATATCAGAATTTCTTTCCTATAAAACAAAGAAAAAAATACCTTTACAAATCAGTAGCTTTCCTCTGCCACTCAACTTTTGCGGGTGAAAGCCCATGCCTCTCACGTCAGCCTGCTGGCACAAGCCAGCCTGGCTGACTTAGTGAACAGTCTCTGCCCAAATACAGTTTTATCTAGAGTAGCTTTCCTTTTAAGAAGATTTGGATTCAGCCTCATTTACATAGTTCAGGTGATGAATTGAAGATATACTATTCTTAGAAGAACTAGTTTTAGCCAGCAAATAACTCAGCTGGAGTAAGTGATTCCTTCAAAGTCAGGGGAAAAAAAAAAAGCCCTTTTATGTATGGTGCTCATATCGATGATCTACAGAGCTCAGGAGTACAGGAAGCCAGCTAGGCACACAAGAGCAAAGAAAGTCTTCCTTCTACTCTCACAGTGAGAGGTTTGGAGGGTTAGTCTTCTGAGAGAAAGCAGTCTCTTGTCTAGGACCCTGGAAGATGAGGTTTGCTATCTTAAATTCAACAGGTTTTGTTCCACTTCAGGAAAATAAAGCAAAGACCTCTGAGAAAAGGGGCCTAGCAAATTTAAACTTTGAAGAGCATTCCTTGGTAGACAAACTAAAGTGTTGGTCAGCAACAATGCATTCTCATAAGATCAGAGCTTGTGCCTCCAACCTTTTTTTTTTTAATGGCAGATTTAAGGGAGAGCAGATAAGGTATAGAAGAAGAACACCTGAACCAAACATACTAAGACCTGGAACCTTTGCCAGATCTCAGATTAGAGTTATCCTGGGAAGGGGAGAGGAACACTACGTGCATGTATCCTATTAATTCATTTGGAAACAGGACTACATATTGTTTCCTTCACTGTCAGACATGAGACAACCTGAGAGGATCGGTCTGCTACAAATGGTGTAGGAACATTTCAGAAGCTTATCCTCCATGTCACCCACAACACCCACAACAGAGGTCTGGCTTCCTGCAATGCAACTATTTGTCAGAACAGCATCACACGCACCTGACTGATGGTATGCAAAATGAAACATTACATTTTTCCAGGCAGTATCTTGCTAATGGTTACTGAGCCTTTCACTTCTTCAAGCCCAAGCTAACAATGAAATGTGGAAGTATCTATCAGAATCATGAAAATATTTAGCTTACTATGATAAAAATGAGTAAGACCTAAGTTTATAAACTGAACATCTGTGTGCCAGAGACCTCCTGGGAGGGTGGAAAGGAGGAAAGCAGCTCTGATACAGTACTGGGAGGTTTTACATCGTGCAGCACGCATGCTGTGTCAGCATGCTATGCCCTATACTGAGGGAGGCAAATAGCAACAATTTTGACACCTATTCTACTGCTGTGGCTTTTGATCTTCTCCAACACTGCTGCAGGGGGCAGGAGGGAGAGAGACTCCTTCGATCTCCTTTGCAATGTTCATATCCCACTCAGCGGGAGCACTGGCGTCTGCTGGGGCTACTGCAGGCAAGTGCCACAGATCAGAGCCCTGGCAGGATGGTAAAGTCAGGTCTGCTGCCCAGACAGCCTGGGGGTACTTTGACATGCTGCCTGTCCACTCGCTGCTCTGTATCCCACCCAGGGTGCTCACAGAGAATGGCTGGAGTTTAGATCTTCATTTTCTGCAAAGGATGCTAATGATTTCTCTTAGTCAAAACAAAACGAAAGAATTCAGAACTCTACCCAGTCCAAACATAATGTGAATAAATGCTCTAGGAAAAAGATTTCTCTGATTTCTCATCAGTAAAGCTTTATCCATCAACTACCTCTTTAATGTAAAACTGTCACCAGCTTCTTATTATCCTGCCATAAAGGAGAAATTTCCTTTTAAACACCCCACTTAGATGACTGACATCTCATCATTAATACAAACAGTAACAGTTACACTATTATATTACCAAAGGGAATTTTTTCACCAAATATGAAAGGCGCCTGTGAGCTGACAGGCAGCAGATGGGTACATGGTTTATGGAACTCTCTGGCAGCACAGGGAACAGTTTTCAGGGGTTGTCTTCTTCACTCACTTCTGCTTAGCTCATTTTTACATTGCATGGCTGAGCCTACTGTTTGCCCTGTTGATACTGTATTTCTGCAGCTCAAGCTGAAACAACTTTTTTCCTTTAATTTCTTTTAAGTCCTAAAATATTCCACATTCTACCATGCGTTGCTGCCAGCTCTCACCATATTATCACAATGTGCCTGTATCACTTGTTCTTTTTAAGATTCCAGATCCAGCAGTCACCATCATATTTATACGAAAAGGCAATTTTCCAGACCAACTTGAACAAAAGAGCAAGTAAAGACCACCACCATTTCATAAAAGCATTTTAAAATAACCTTATTACTTTCAGGGGCGGAGATGCATTTTTTGGAACATTTTGATTCAGCCAAAGTTGGAACTGCAGCACACTGTGCTACTAAGCAGCAGGAATTAATCCTGTCTTCAGGTCTTATAAACATGGAAAGTGTACATAACTTCCTTCCACATTTACACATCACAGTTCCTGACTCTAAAAAGCCTAATATCAGCCTTGCTAAAGATGAACTTCTTGCATCCATTACTCCTGGTTGTCCAGCAAGTATTCTCTCCACCTATCTTGGTTCTCATGATGGAGGGTTGTGATCTGATACACCAGCATGTTTCATGGTCTGAGCAGAAGACAGTGCGCTGGGTATTCCTGCTTCAGCTCTGATTTTGTCACACTGTGAGCATTAGCAAACCTCCACTCTGCAGTTGTTAACTCCTTGCTTTGCCAGTGGGTGCGGGTGTAATGCTGATCTGCTGCATCTGCCATTAAAAATCACTGAGGATTAATCTGTCAGGTGAGATGCATCTGTGAGATGCACTCTTTCACTGACTCCCAACACACTGGCTCACCTTCTTGCTTAATGTGCTATAAAGGATAACTGAAGTGTATTCACAATGACTATCCAGTGAGTTGTACTAGATTTGCACTATGTAATACCATTGCTGATGTATGGAACTGATTCTTAATGCCTTTTTTTTGGGCAGACTATTCCTCTGCAATAAATCTACCTTGTTATTTTTCAGGGGAGTCAAGTTGTTTATGCATAGAAGAATGTCATGTTTAGACGTAAGAGGAAAGTATACTTGAAGTGTTTTGCATCTTCTGTATGGTCATATTGACATTCTACAAATCCTAGATGTCAAGTTTGCTCATTTTTTGTTTTTCTTCTTCTTCCTCTTCCATATATACTTTATTTTCTGAGAGGGACTGGAGTGACAGCTATACATTCTTCTGTATTGAGTCTACTCCTGTACAGCAATCATTTTTAATTTCTCCCTGTAAGGTCAACACAATATATAGGGAGTGTAGAATGTAATAATGTGTTTGAAAGAGAAATTGAACCTTTCCTGCTTCACGGGAGTTCTACGTTCTGCAAGGTCAGCTAGAGGGGATTTCAACATAGTTAGAAATGTGTATTTCTAAAAAAAAAAGAAAACCTGCACCTTAGGAAAAATTCCAAGATCTGACAGTTCCAAAAGTCTGCACTTAGGGATGTGTAAAACAATAACTAGTCTGATCTAACCCCCAAAGTTAACCTGAACCATTTTAAAGCAGTTTTCCATATTTTTTATAACTTTTTTCCCCTGGCCCACTACACATCTGGTTTTAGTTGGCACCAAAAGACGGATATATTTAAATGTCATGAAAAAGGCTAATCTTGTATTTCTGCCTTGTTGGGAGACAGGAAGTACTAGAAATCTCATAAGAAATGCAGTTCTCCTTGGACATCCAGCTACTTTTTACATAGTCAAGTGATTTACACAGCTCAGAGAAGAATTCAAATTTTTGTATTAGCCAAACTGACCCTCTCAACTTCCAGAGGCTCATCCATCACTAGGCAGAGGTTACCAGAAGACATTGGAAAGGCTGCTCAGTCTCACAGCCAGCTATGAAGTTCTTGATCTTTTGTATCCTTGCTCTTTCCTCTAGGAAAATCCAATAAATGGAATAGCATTTAAGAACACTTTTTGACAGGGAATGGGAGTGATGCATTATTCAAGAGGCTAGAGAAACAAAACAAAACTGTTTAAAATCCTGTGATTTTGCATTAATCTTTATTTTTTTTATTACTCAGTCAAACTCTTGTTGACAAGGTAGATCTGAGTAAAGGTAGCAAAATTAATATGGACTTTGGGACTGCTAAATATTGAGCAGTATTTACTGCAATTCATCTATGGAAAACCCTATAGTCATTCTCCATAAATTACCTAGTTTCAGTTTGCGGCAGTGATGTAGCCTCTTGAATATTTTTGAAGAGCTGGACTGCAAGTAATTAAGATTTAATGAAAACCAATAGGAATGAGTTGCTGAAATTACTTTTAAAATGATACATGGTTTTTAAGTGGCTTAAGCACTTCGAACTTTCGACCCATAAGCCACCTCTACAATTATATTGCAAGGTGATGCATATTCACTTAGTGTCTTCTTTCACAAAAGGAAAACCTGAAACCAAAGCTTGCCCATGGCTACAAGGAAAGGCTCGCATTGAATTTAGAAACTGAACGTCCCTGCACACATTTTCGTGCTCGGACCTTATGCAGCTGCAATAAAAGGCATGCCTACCAGTGACAAAATACTGATGTTTCACAAGTTTTGTCTTCTCGGCAGGTTCTGCTGGCATCCTTGTGGCAGAACATGACTCACAGCATGTATTGGTGCTAATGGGAGAACATGTTAATATTTTAAGTAGATGAAAAACGATTTGTGAAGAATGTGCTAATTTACCTTTTTGATCTTCTTTTTTTCCTTCCAATGCTGATGCTTTCTCTGGTGAAGCACCATTATCTCCAGTGGCTTTTACCGCATTTTCTTCCTGTATAGTTACTTCACCAATGGCTACGGTGTGTCCATTTGAGGTTTCAAAATTTACTGTTACATCACCATCTGAAATGAAAATTTAAAAGCTGTTGTCTAGTTTAACCACCTCCTTAGCACCTGTTTACAACACAGAGCATCCCTTTGCTTTCAAGTTTCCATGGAAGCAAAGCAGAAAGACTTACTGGAATGTGAAAGATCAGGCTGCAGATCTGCTTTGAAAAGTCAACGCTGTAAAGGAACTCTATAGGCTTCCACATTCTTTGAGCGGACACCTTTGCTGTAGAGGGCCTGGATGTGCATGTGGGTTTTCAGGTCCAGCTTCATGTCTTTACACATTAACATCCCATTCTCTTCCTCCCTGCATCTCGTTTTAATACACAGCAAAGTGTGCATGGACAACATTGGAGCTGTGACGCGTTCCAACAGGCTCCAAATCTGGACAGTTGGGGGACAGAGTTGCAGGACTACTGTGGTGCATCCCAGTAGGTAAATCAGCCAGGAATTCAGACAAATTCTTAGAATATGTGTGCCCAGTTAATGAATTAAATAGGTCTCAAAGTCATTATCTAGTCTTCAGAACCAAGAGGAGGTCTTCCTGTGTCACATATCACACCATTTTTAAATTCTGGAAGTAAATTTTTTTCCCAGCTCTGATGATGTTTTACTCATCCAGACTACCTCAGTTATGAGGGGTTTTTTTAATCCTGTAAAAAACCTCTTTCTCTTCCCTGTTGTCTCAACATTCCTGAAAAATGCTACATACTCTTTCTGGCTCACAGCTTTCTCTCTTGTTTACTGATTTCAGTTCTCTGTTCCACCTCTTCCTGTCCATCCAAAAATTATGCAAATCTACCTGATCCCTTCTGGCTCCTCATGTTGTTTCTTCATTAACTGTGGTAATTCCACTCTCTTCTTCTCCTTCTCTTCCTTGCTGTGTGCTATGAGACCTGGATGTTTGACAGTTCCCTGGTTTCAACACAATTATGCACCTCTCTATTACCACCTTGGGCTACTCCATGGGTTAAGTTGATGGTTTCATTCTCACCCACGCAGTAATGTAAACTTGATGTGTAAAAATTAAGTTCTACCTTCTTAACCTTGTCTCATTCACGTAGCTGACAGTAGCACGAGGTTTTCTTCTCACCTTACTGCAACATTCAGTTTCTTCAGCTCCTTTTTTCCAGTTGTTCATAAATCCATTCTTCCCTCTCTGCCTCCATGTGTGGCATTCCCACCTCTTACTCATGTCAGGGCTCTGCAAACACCTCTTGCCTCCAAGTGGCACTTTCCACTTCCTTCTTTGTCCCATGTGAAACAGTCACTTCACATTTCTCACCTCTCACATTTCAAGGTTCCATGCAATTTCCCCACCTAGCTTTCACCTCCACAGTTATTCCTTCTAACTACCTTGACACTGCTCAACCACAACCTTTTCTGTATCTCTTTTGCTTTAGCACCTTCAAACCAATCCTGTATTCTTTCAAACTGCTCCTTAAAAACTATTAATTTTCATCAGACAGGAAGTACAACATGATGAAGGCAACACGGACCAGATTGGTGGACATCTTAAGACGGAAGGAAGGAGAGAAAGTTGTCCATCTTTGCATCCTTTTCTCACTTTGCTCCATCTGTGTAAGGGATCCAAAGTCCCATCCCCCTTTAAGAGTAGAATAGAGGGGCAAGGACACTGATGACCAAAGCATACATGCTTTTAGCACAAAAGATTGTATTTACATTCAGAGTGTTCATAACCAACCTGAAATGTTAACACATTTCATTAACTGTGCCAGTTGTCTAAATGCAATTTACAATGATCAGTGGACAATGTCACACAGTTCCCCAGTAAAGCATGTAGCAAAAAAAAAGTAACAAATTCACAGAGGGACAAACTGAGGTATGGAGAGTTTGCATTTCTTGTTTCAAGTCAAAGACAGTGGCAGACACAAGTTCAGAAGCCAGCTATGCTGAATGCCATAGCTTGGTCATTAGCAAAACACTGTAAAGACAAGTGATATCACATGTTGACAAACAAGCCCTTTACTTCTAAATATCAATGTGTACACTATGAACCATACACATTGATACTTCCATGATTCTTCAGCTCAGGCAGAGTAACACAATTTCTAGAAGTAAAATATTTTTGGAAATCATGAAGTTCTCAGACTCCCTGATAAAATGATGAATGGTTTAATTTTGAGCTACAGAAAATTATCTTACTCACTTGGCTTTTATTTGATCTAGATTTTTAGAAGATCAAGAATATCAGAAAGAATACCACTAGAATCATAATCAGATGTAACAAAGGGGTGTTAAACATTGTTTACTCATGCTTTTAGAAACACAAATTCTGGTTGATACCACTTAATAAACCTTATAGCATTCTGAAACAAGTGGTATCTTCCCCACATTTTTAAGTTTGTGTCATTTGTGAATGTGGTCTGTGTGACAGTGGTGGGATCTCTATGATCCCAGCACTGGTACTTTTTTGTACCTGAAATGGATGCTAGTGATTTGGCTGGGGGTCCTGAAGCATCTAATTTTTCAGCCAAAAAATCTCATATTATTTTCCAGTTGCTTTAGACAGCAGACTTTGACTCAAAAATAGGTTAATCATTCACTTTAAAAAATTCTGGCAAACAATAAGTAGGAACCACAGGAGTCACACTATTTACAGGGAGCATCAAAATATTTCAGGATATGACCAGAAGCCAAATGGTGCAGCTATGGCCTAAGCAGTTCCAGAACACGAATCTCTTAACTACAAGTTCAGTTTTTTGTCAGGTGGCCCAAATTACCTCTCACACTCCTCAGCTTTGTCTCCTCATACCTATTTATACCATACGGGAACAGTGCAATAGTGGTTTTATCATCCAGGTTTAGCACTTAGGAGCTAAGTTCTGGGTAACACGTTATCACCTTGCTCAGGCATTTCCTTCAGCACTCCCCTTCTTATCAGCTCCTCTCTGCTTTGTCTTGTCGAAATCTTCCTTTCCAACACTAAAGAAAAAGCACAGTTAAGAACAGATTTATTCTCATACTGCTGATGTTTGTAAAAAATGTAGAAAAATATTTTTATTTTAAAGAAACGCTGAGAAATCTCGTTTCCTCTGATTCTGCAGAAGTAATCCGAATTCTCACGGACGCCCTCTGAAAATAACCTCCTACGATTTCAGGCACAGAAGAGTGCCAGCCTTCAGTGGGGCGAGGCACCATGAGGCTTCCTTTACAGTCAGTGGAAAAAGGTACTTTCAGAGTGAAACTGAACTCATCCTAGCACATGTACTTCATATGTAAAAGCACCTCTTTACCGCTGACTGGGGTCATTAGCTCACCTGGAGATACCTCCATTTGCATTGTTTTTGAGTTGGGAGAGACAAATTCTGCTCAGTGGAAGCAACTCACAGGGTAGCCTTTATGACACACTAACTGTTTCAAAGGGAAAAAAATAACCTTAGAAGCTAGAAAGTTCTGTTCTAAAAGGGAATAATATCCTCATCCAGGCTGGTTGGCTTTCATGGAAAAAAATGCAGTATCATGCTTTTAGGTTAAAAAAAAAAAAAAAACAACAAAACAAACAAAAAAAACCCCAAAAAACCAGCAAACACCACACAAAAAAAAGACTGACATGAAGCATTTTAATCATTATATTTATTTCCCATGGGAAAAAAATGCTAAATAGTTTTATATGGAAAAGCATTTACAGATGGCACAGTAGAATAACTCTCCAATGCATCCCACCGCCAAACTCAGTTGTGGTCAGTGATCTGGTAGGCCACTTTAACGATTCAGGGAACCATGGTGCACAGTCCATAAAATGTGAGCATCACTTGTAAAATCCTGTCTTCACTGTTAGGAAAAGCTAATCTCCCATCCTGATTCTGTGTGCATATGGACATCAAAATGCAAGCAATGTTTGGAGCTCAAGCTGTGGGCATGTGCCAAAAGCTTCAGCTGTGCTGGACTTCATCCTATTGATGCTATGGGATAGGGTTATTTATCTCATTGACTAATTCAAACACTCCCGTAATCCAGTTACTCTCTAGGGCCAGTCTAATTGCTGTATGCAGATTAAATAGAGATCACCGCTCCTATTAGGACAGGCTGTGAGTTGGGGTTGTTCAGCCTGGAGAAGGCTTCAGGGAGACCCTGTTGTGACCTTTCAGTACTTAAAAGAGGCCTATAAGAAAGATGGGGACAGACTTTTTAGCAGGGCCTGTTGTGATAAGACAAGGGGTAATGGTTTTAAACTAAAAGAGGGGAGATTCAGGCTAGACATGAGGAGGAAATTTTTTACAATGAGATTGGTGGAACACTGGCACAGGTTGCCCAGAGAGGCAGTAGGTGCCACATGCCTGGAGACATTCCAGGTCAGGCTGGACAGGCCTCTGAGCAACCCGATCTAGTTGAGTATGTCCCTGCTCATTGCAGGGAGTTGGACTAGATGACTTTTGAAGGTCCCTCCAACCCAAACTATTCTAAGATTTTAAGAAGCATTGTCAACCTCACTTGCACCAGCCCAGTTGGAGCGAACAGCCATACGAAGTGATGGCTCCTATTGAGGGCACAGAGAGGCAGTTTGGTGCTCCTGAGAAACTTACCTTCCACGGATAGCAGCTAATAAACATCCCTCTCCACAGCAGGTAACCCCGGCTGCTGATTTTCACCCAGGCTGGCAGAACTCAGCTGCCCGCAGGCATCACTGTTCACAGCTTCCCACGCCCCCTCAACAGGGAAGGGGGTGGTTGAACAGAAGATGAAGCAGATTCTGCACCTCTCAAATTTACAGCACTGGGTTTATTTCTCACTCTGCAAAGTGCAGAGAATCAGCAAACGCTCCATAAGGGATGTACATCCCTGCCAAAAGAGCATGGACTCCTGGCAAAAGAACTGAGGGCAGTAAGCATTTTGACCAGCCCAGCTCAAGCTACCCGAGCCTGCGAGATCAACAGCTCATAAATGCAAACAGCACTGGCACAAGAACATGTAAGGTGGCATTAGGTCTGTGTTTATAAACTCAGGTGCTTTGTGGGATCTGTCTGTTAAACGTCAAACCTCCGTAGCATTCAAATCACATTTGACAATACAAAGGATCACATGAATGTGGCTGCAGGTCCTCTCTACAAGTCAGCCTCCTCGGGGACAGTGTGGTAACCTGAACTCAGGTAAGGTTAGGCTGCCTTAGGTCCCTATCCAAAACTATGCAGGAGTTCTTCCAGTTTTTCCTCATGGCTTCTTAAGGTATATATGCCTTGCAACTGTGCATCACACGTGTTATCAGCATGGCAAACAAAGCACAGGAGCGTGCCCTATTCTTGCAAAGAGTTTTTCATGTAGGTGAACATGTATATTCACATGAAGGTCCCTTCCAACCCAAACTATTCTATGATTCTATGAATTAATTATACTGGAAAATGTCAATTGGCATTAAGAGACATTAACTCCTTACACTTTTACTGGAAGACCTCAAAGCATTTTATCAACATTACACAGGTTTCATAACATACCTTAGACATAACTATCTCCGTTGCACAGATGAGAAAATTTATGAAAAGATAAGCAGCTTACGTCCCAATCCTTCATCATCTAAAATGCTAGCCATGAGTGATACTTTTATTTAAACTGATTATGCTTAGTTACTTCAGCTTGAATAGATAATTTATTTAAAATATTATTGGGCTCAGAGAAGGAACATTAGAAATCATGCTAGTATTCACTATGAGTATCATAATTTAATTCCTACAAAGCCAGAATTTTCATTTAAAACAAAGTGACCACAAATATGTCCCCTTGTATAAAAGGAATGAGTAGCCTGTCTATTTATGAACGTGGGTGCTATTTACCCTGAGTGGGTTCATCATTATAGTTTATTATATTTATTATAATTTATAATTTCTTTGCTTATTACAGTTCGTATTTACACAGTTGAGTATTTTGATTATCACAGCCCAATTGCACTGAGCTTTAAAGGTCTCAAACTACCCGTTCGAGCTAATCACATTTGACTACTGCTACATTTCAGTAAACTCTTTTAAAATAAGAGAGCTACCAAGTCAAGTATTCAGAAGTCAGGAAATGTTTTAGTGAAGGCTGATGAGTGTGCAGATGATACAGCTTTCATTTGCTTGTTATATATTTTACTTTTGCCATTCCTGCCTTGTTTAGGATAAAGACTGCACTGTGTTTAAGGAAGGGTTTCTTTGCATAAATTTTTAACTTTACCTTTCAACCTGGGGCCCAAAACTCACCTGAAGAACAGCCTAAATTTTCATTTGAACAGAAAACTCTGAGTTTTCCCAAACATCACCCCAGCAACTGAGTGAATCGAAGACAAAATGTTTTTTCCCCTTGACACCAATGTGAGATATGCAAAGGTGTTATTGTGACTGTATAGACAGGCAACTTATGGCACAGGAAGATTAAGTCATATTATTAAACATGCTGACATCTGTTAAGCATTTAATTTGAGGTACCTCTTCAGGTGTAATTCCCCACATTAAAATAACCCAAAGCATAGGAATTATAGTTGAATTGCCTATTTATGGTTCAAAATATCTAATCAATAGAAGTGAAGCTATGAACATTGGTCATCTGCTGCTGAGCTAATGGCACAGACAACTGGCAGAAACAGCTATCATCTACCTGCACCATCTGGGATAGGTGTCACAATTTGTGACCTTAGAAATAGTTCAGTCTCCTGAGTTCAGTGCAGGGAGAGGATGGTAGTTTGGTGCTTCCAACATTGTCCTGCTTGGCATGCTCCCTCCTCTCACCACCTCTGTCATGACATCATTATCTGTGTCTTTCTCCTCCACTTGAAGAAGTTCAAACTTCTTTTATTTGCTTTTCAGACTTACCTCTCTTCCTTGTTCTAGTAGAACTTGCCACAATATCCTACCCATTTGCTTCTCCCATAAGCACACCTTTATCTCTATATTCCTGCTGATCGGTTTTGCAATATCTGATCTTACAAGTTATTACCTGTTCCTCACTCAGGAGTAGATTAGTAGTACTATCCTGGAACAATTATATGATAAATACTGTTAGCTGTACCACCATCACATGGACATCCTTAAGCTGAGTGACCAGTTGATCTTATTACTACAAATATTTTCTGTCATGCGTGTATATGATAATGTGTGTATATATATATATATTCACAGATATATATATGTATCTCTTAATATATGTCCGTGATATATATATATAATACACAGATACATGTGTACATACAGAAGTGTGAATATATATAGCATTTCAACATTAACATCAACATATTGTTTTTAACATTAAGCAATAATAAAATGGAAATAACTTCTCCATCAGCATACATGTATGTGTTGAGATTGATTACACAAACAAGTCACTCCTGACTCTGAGTACAATTGGTTATCAGTCCTTGCCTGCTGGGAAAGACGAGGTGAGGTAGACTCCACTCTCAGACATCACGGTCCAGCAGACTCAAAAAATCCCATGTTAAAATCCTTCCCCTACCACAGTCAAAATCAAAGCTTGCCCTGAGTTCAGGTGTAACTGTCAGCAAGCGTGTGAATTTATCACACTGTATGCAGCCCTCATTTACTTGAGTAAATCTTACTTGCCCAAGTGACTCCACAAACACTTGTATTTTTAACCCAATACAAATAACTCTAACCATAAAAAGTTTACCTCAAAAAGTAGTTTCCACCCCTCCCTTCCTAGCCCCTTCAAAAGAGACTGTTCAGTGATATTTAGCAGCTACAAACCTCAGGGAGACTTAAAACCCATGTGCTGTGAGATTCTGGATATTCTCCAGTCTTTAATTTTGCTCTTCCAAGAGAAGCCCGAGAGAATTCCGATCTTTAGTTTTTCTGTGACCTAGTAAGAGCTAAAATCGCCTTCTGCTCCCTGTCTGCATATAAGCTTGCAGTGGAACTTTGAAGTGGCATCTACTTCGTGCCAAGACACAAACTGCTGCCTTCTTTTCCTTCACAACAAAACATTGTGGATGGAAGAAACCCTTGAGACCATGCCATTTTCTGTTTGTTTTTACTTAATTTTGAAAGCCCTCTAGGCAGAAAGCATACGACCAGTGCCCAGAGAACAGATTTTCTGAGATACAGCATGGAAAATATGTTGCTAAAGGAAAAAATCCCAACCATCATTCCCACATTGGCACAAATATTTCCACATCTAGTCCTCCATCTTTTTTTTAATGTTTGTGGTATTTGCTGTTTATGAACATCTTTTAGTTGCTAGCATAAGGGAGTCACGTGAGTTTTGTACCACATGGTACAGCCCTGGCAAAGCTGTAGCAAGAACCTATTTCAAAAGCCTATTGAAAACCTGGACAAAGCAATAAAAGCTCCTTCCAGTACCCCACATTCTATTTTAGAAGAAACTCTTGCTTGTAAGACTGGATTGAGGCCCGCTAAAGAAAGACAACACAACATAAGGAATACTGTATTTAACATCAATTTACCAGATATTGATTTGTAAAAAGTAACTGCAAAATGACACATGCATTATTATTTAATGGCATAACAATTTAATACATACTAATATGTTGTGACAATTTGGGGAATCTCTGTATACACAGCTTACAAATGGTGATTATTCTGGAGAATTCACTGCATATAAAATCACATACCTGTCCAAGAGTAGCTGCAGAACATTCAGGAGTTATTAACCAGAAATAACTTTGTTCTAGCAATATGATAAAAGTACTGGGGAAGCTGCAGGAAACTGGAAGGAATGAAGGGGATAGCAGACTGAGGGGATTTTTTTGATTGCAGTAGTAGAAGAAATTGTGAGGGTTTTGCTGCAGCGTACCCAGGAAAATAAAAAAATAATAACAAAAACAAAAACAAAAAACCAAACCCAACAAAACAACAACAAAACAAAAAAACCCACAAGAGACTGAGAAAAGGATTTGAGGATGAAAGATTGTCCAAAACTTCAGTTGGTATCTGGAGTGATGATGGCCACAGAGAGCATGACTTCTTTTTGTTGTTTGTGTAAATAAAGCATGTTTTAGAAGTTACAATGAAAAAACACTGTTTCTTGCTGTAATTATCAGGGGTTGCTATGGGTTTAAAATGTCAAGTAGCGTACTCCTAAGAGTTCAGGAGAGCCCACTGAGGACATTTTAGGAGATTAGTATTGGTGTTATTGCCTAGAGCCATGGAATATAGTGGACAGAGGGTTTCCACTGTGGTAACGAATCTGAAGAGCTCATAGATGCTCCCTGGACTCTGATTAGGCTCAAGTTTAGAAAAGCACAGCATCAAATGTCTGAATCCCAAAAGAGAAGTTTGGGATTCAGAGAAAGCTTGGCCAGAGTTGTGACACACAGACACACATACGCAGGGCGGCATTCAGTTTCCTAAATGTGGGTATATATAGCCACTTGAGATGCCCCTGGCTTTTGGAGATGTCTGTACAGGGATGATGAATACGATACAGAACCTTCTGGGAGATCAGCCAGGACCCTTCATAGCATCTCAGGTGGCACCAAGCAATTGTGTTTAGCTAAGTGAATCCCAGCCCTCAATCTTCCTCTTTTTCAGAAGGAATATAATTCAATCACGGCATTTTATTTCAGACCACTCTTTAGGCCTTGCCAATGGGGGAGTGAGGGGGCAGAGCAGCCTATCTTGAAAGCAGCGGTCGCAGAGCTGATCCTTTTTCTTCTTCTGGGCACAGCCACATCTGCTCCTCCCCTCTGAACAGACCAGACTTCTGTCCCCATGAAGGCAAGGTTTGGTTCATAATCCAAGTCATTGACTGTATTAGGAGGACATAGAGACATTTCCAACACATTTGAGAATATGTAATACAGAGCCTAGTGTTTCTTAGTTAAGAAAAAAGAAAAGCACTGTCAGCATCAAAATAATATAATATATAATAAACAAACTGCATATTTTTGGTGATAGTTTCAGGACAGAAGCTGAACAAGGTTAGGTTTTTCCTGGCCGAGAATCCAAATGTTTTTCTGTATGTCAAACACTGTGCCTAAATAATCCCTGCCATCTAACATGCTCCAAGAGCTTTCAAATATTACTCTGCAAAGCCATCACAGTGTTTTCTACTATTTGCCACAGACATACCTGCTGACGTTTCTCTGAATTTGTCACTAGTCTTCTTCTTCCGCCATTTCCAAGGTTTAAAGATTTTGCCAATGCTGGAGAGTTTGCCCTTCCTCTTGAAGGGAGGAGTTTGGGATCCTGGGGCTGGTCCATCTGAGTTAGCGATCGAAGCCTTATCCAAACCATCAACTGTATAAACAAGAAAAGGGAAGGTAACTGGAGGATGGAAACCAAAATATCACTCGACAGCTGAAACCCTCCACTATGAGGTTGTAACTGGCTGTGTGTGGGTCCGTGTGTTTTCTGTCCAGGGAGGCAGCCAAAGGGCATTTGACCGCAGCCCATGGCCACAAGCCAGTCCCCACCTCAGCCTGCCCTGGGTTTCACTGCTGCTCAGCACCTCAGCTGCCGTGGGACAGAACTTCCTCCTTGTGACGCACATCTGGCACATCTGCACGTTTCTGTGGTTTTTCATCGCTACTGGAGAATTTCTTTCAACACATATTTGGGTGACTTTTTTCCCTATCTTTGGTAAAGCTGAATAGCGAGCTGTCATCATATAGAAAATAAAACCTTTACAATGTAAAAACATAAACTATTTCTTTGGAGTAAAATGAATCCTTTCTTAAACAAGCTCTGCAGACAACTGTTCTGGCAGTGGAATGGAAATAAGTCCATTTGATATCCCTGGTAATCAGTCATTCACAGCACAGCCTGCTGTGAGTCAGGCTTCTTATTAACAAAACGTATTTAACAATAAACTTTTGGGCTGTAGCCAACATTTAACGCAGGATTACTTTGCTGCAAAAACATATTGTGTGATTTGAAAATCAATATTTATCATCAATGGCTGTAACATTAAGTTTTGTGAACCAAATTAAGACTCATTCCACAACATGCCACAGCATACAGTTGAAATAAATTTCCCGGAAATTTCCCTGACAAGTCTACTATTATCTATTTCTATTTAAAAACTGGGGTTTCTTAGAGCCTTCCATTTGTGGTTCTGCAAACACTTCAAACGTGCTTAATTTTATTCATGTGAGCAGCTTCACTGAAGTGACTGCGATTACTTACGTACGTAAAAATTAATCACTGGCTTAAATGTTTGCAGCATAAGGACCCTGGAATTGCTCTCATTCATCTAAACATTCTAATTATAACCAATTCGGAACAGAGTTGATGCCACTGTCAACAGTAATAATGATAATCATAGATCATTAAATCAGAAAGTGCTATTCAAAGAAAGAAATATCACTGTCCTCATTTTACAGATGGAAAATATGAAACACAGAATTGTTAAGTGCTTAATTTTATGTTTGCCAAATGGCTTCCTGCATCCTGGTCCTGTGTCCTAGCTGCTAAAAAGATATTCAGATTCAGATACATAACATTATGGTGCAATCTTATTATGCCGTTTCTCAGACAAATGGCATTTAATGAGTCCTATATTTGTCCTAGACTTTAGGTTGATACAGGATGCTAAAAATGTTTTGAAACGATCTACTGGGAAAAAAGATCCATTGTATAACTTCACTGAAGTCTATGAAGACAAAACCAGAGATAAATGCTATTCATTTGAATACAAATTTAAGTCAACAAATGTGAGTGAGATATGTCATAAAATGTAATAAATTCTATACTGTCAGAGAGATGGAAAACTTCTCCAGGATAAATTACTGTTATTCAGGTGTATTGGAATTTAAACTTTTATTTTAGTGTTTTCCTTGCATACTTTCTGGTCTATAACATGGAGATATGATGGAAGAAAGGCACACAAATGAACTTCAAACGTAAAAAGCCAAGATTTTGGTAAGGACACAGATATGTCTACTCCTTGCACAAGTACAAAACCCCCACTTCCTCACTTGTGCATCCTAAAGAACGTAACAGGGTGATCTTTCAGGACGTTTTAGCTGAGACTCCCTTAAAATGAACCATCCACCACGCTACACACCCCGAGAAGCTGGGTGAGAGGTAGGGATGAGAAGACCACCAAAGGCAGTAAAGCAGCAGGAGGACCTTTGCAGGGGTGCCTCACCTGGAATTAGGGATACCACTATTGGTCTAGGCTTACAGTCACAGCTTATGTTGTATAATCCCCTACAGAATACAGAAGCCTCTGCTGGAAACTGTGGGTCTAAGGGAGAAGTACATTTACTTGGAGGCTAGTTATAAAGATTAGAGGGCTAAATTGAACTTGGCAATTCCAGTTACCACACGAAAGTGCGAGGGCCACAGCTTGTGGATGGGGAGAGTCAGTTTAGATGTAAGGAAAGCACTTCCAGGAGGTGGGTAGCACAGCACTGGATCAGGTTTTGGAAGCTCAGTCAGGCAAGCCAGGGCTGACCTCACCTACTGCCAGTAATTGCCCTACTCTGACTGAGGGACTGCACTGAGTGACCTGCTGACATCCACCCCAGTGAAAAGACCCATGGCACTAACGGTTTTGGAAAGAGACGGTTACTCCATGAAATCTGTGCTGGTAAATCCAAAGAATCAGAAGTGAAGTGCTGAAGAGAGCAGGATCTGGTGGCTGAAGAGTTTTGTTCTGGGACAGGAGCCAAGCATTATCTCACTGGCAGAGGCAGTCCGTCAGCTCATTAGAGGGAAAGGCTACCCGCTCCTTGGAGACAGCGGGATAAAACCCATGTTCTTGTCTCCATCGGCTTAGAAAGGCTGGGCTACTGATGTGAAGAGCCTGCACCCCAGTGACAGACAGCACAGTCTTTATAAACATAGATCTTTTCAAATCCTCCTGGGTCATGGAGCCCAGACTATTGCAGGCAACAACTTTCACAAAAGCCTCATCTAAATTTTTTCCTCCAGTGTCTACCAGCAGGAATGGAGGAGGATTATGGCTCAAATAGCTCCCCACAGAGAAACATGAATTTGCATCAGTCCCTGCTCTGCCCTCTGCTGAAAAGATTTACCTCTGAAATAATGATAAGCATCCTAGCTAAGCAAATCTGTCTGCATCAAATGAGCTAACATCTGAAAAAAGGGATCTATTTAGTGGTGAATAATTCTGTTCAGGAAGACTGCAACTTTTGTAAACAGGATTCAACATTTAACTCCTTCTGACGATAAAACATGAGGACTTGATTTATCAAATGAGTTCAAAAAGTGCTAATATTTGGGAATTTAATAAACCATTGACCTTGTACCAGTTCCTCCATTTGAAAAAAGGACCTAAATATGTCTCTGGAAAGGAGGAATAAGCATTGCCAAACATCACAAATTGATTTCAGAAATAATCTAAGATAAAGTAACATTTATAGGAGAAAGGACTTATTTATATTCAAAAGCAATCATAAAGTAGCGCATTTTACTAATTAATAAGCTGCCTAGGAAAAAAAAAAAAAGAACTTCAGCAATGACATTCCAGAGCATTTATGGAGAGATCTTTTCAAAAGCTATTACTCCTCATTTTTTAAACACTCTGCAGGAAATTGATGTTTAAGATTTACACTGTTTGCTTTATAGTTCATGCACTATTTAAGAATGAAGTGGTGTATTTTTCACCGTGGAGAGCTTATCCACCTTCTATTAATCTTTATAAACATTATATACATTCACTGAGATGAAAGGAAACATCCTTGCTTTGCAAGATTAGAGGAGCTCGGTCACTTGTGTCATTCTTTTATTTGTACAGTGTCTTTAAGTCATGCCTTCTTCCCACCATCTTCAAAAAGCCAGTGAGTCACTTCATTGCCTTCAATAAACATTACTATTAAGTTTGACATTAGGACTTTTGACTATACTACCTGCATAGTTTATGTTATTATATTCCAGTCCTTTTTCCTAGGTGCAGGTTTTATACCTGAAGGGTAGAAATGTACATAAGAAGTATATGAACGATACACGTTGATGTCATGCAAAAAAGAGATCTTGTTGTAAAAGACCAAAAACCCTGCTGAGATACTGTGAAGCCAGATCATGCAGGCACAGGCCATGAGTTAGATGAAGGACACAAAAAGGAGAGGCTCTCGCCAAGCTTGTGGGCAGCCAGCAAACATTAGTTCAGGTCATGGATGAACCCAACTTTCCCATAAACACCCAAAGATGGAAATGCCTGAACACATCTTATCCTAGGACGGCTACCTGCAATAAGCCATGCTGATCTGCCTAGCTGCATAAGAGATGCTTTTCTGCTATGAATTATCTCCAGAGATGCTGTGTGGCTGAAGCATGTGTGTGAATTCACCACCGTTTTCCTGGGGCGAGGTACGCTTCAGCACCGAGATGTTCATGTCAGCACTGACACACGCTAACACCTTATTCAGGTAAGAACTTACAACTAACTTTACAAAAGCAAAATGCAACAAAAACTATCCATCAGATCATTTCAAGCAAGTCTAATATAAATTCCTCTGAAGCAAATAGCCGTGATTCTGCTGGGTCCCATGCCTGCCGATCTGGAATGCATTAAGACCATTTTTTAAAAGTTTTTCCTTAAGGAAAATTCCTGATCAGAAAAAGAGGGCTACATTTATGCCATAGGTTGTTCTATATTTCTACTTGTGTGTATTTTTACTCTTGGCAGCGAAAGTGGAAAGCCACTAGAACCTAACCTCACCACTGAATACTAAGAGTAATATAAGATATATGGGGGGAAAAAAACCCACACCATGATGTTCCCATACTATTCTTTTTCTAATAGAACCATATTTAAATAATTAACAGAACAAAATTTCTTGTAGTTTATTACAATTTGAGTCACTGATGATTTCAAAAAGCTCAAACCCAAGTAATTAGGTAGCTTGCTACAGTAGAAGTATACTCAAAAGACTTTTCTGTAGAAGAATCACTTACTGAATCTGAATAGTTTTAAAATTCTCATGTTAGACAACATTCACATTTAGTCCCAATGAGAGTTTATTAGATAGACTTTGGTGTAATCTAGTAGGGAATATCTTATAAAATTGCTGTTTAATAAGTCTTATCTGAATAGTGTTTTAAATGGAGTTCGGTGTTGTGTGGCCAAAACCAACATATGATATGAAAAACATTAATAATTTCAACTTAGTCTTACAGAAACTCCAAGCTAATAAGTACACTGGAATCAATGCTAATAAGTGAAGTTTAATTAGTTTATTCTTGTCACAGTCTTAAGATCCTGGAGTAAAAAGCACTTATGGCGAGTCCAAGAAAATAAATAAGGCAGAATTTAGGTGTGTATGTCAAAAGTTGTGCTATTGGGAGCCTGAGAAACTCTGATCAGATGCTCTCTGACTCTGAAGGTACAGATGCCATAATTCACAACATTAAAATTATCTGAAATCTCTGCTTCTCTTTACATAAAACAGCACCCCAGCATGGAGTTTCACAGCAGAGCAGTTTTGGTGATGAAGTCAGCCTGGGAAGTTGCTTCTTTGCACTTCCATCTGCTTATTCCTGACCTTAAAAAATATGCCATCCCTTCAGTTGTAAAAATACAACTGTTCATTGGGCTTCATCACAAGTAGATCTCTGAATGATCCCAACCAAAAATGCCTCCCCCTTTCCACCCTCTTTCCTTTTTAAAAGGCAATTTTTAATCTGGGCCACTTTAGTGAATTAGTCTTCAGCACAATCCCACAAACACTTGAAGTGTCCAGGCTGAGCGAGGAGTGTACTGTGGCATGGGCAGACACTGGTGACAGGGCTGGGCAGGCACCTAAACCAGCCTCACAGCTGCAGGTGGGACACCAGGACACTCCAGCCATGAACTTGACTGTTCTGCACAGCCTGGCCCATACCAGTTACCTGAACCTGGGTAAGTCCACAAAATAAACATGCTTTTGCCTAGAGCATTGACAGGGTAGGTGGAACATTTGGTTTCCCCTTCCTGAATAAATAGCATTGAAATCTACTATCCTTCCCCTCTCAAAGAATACCCTAACTGGGAGTGGGAGTCATGGTCTTCTGCAGAAAGCAGATTTGGGGCCACTCGACCACAAGCAAGAGAGAGAACATCAGGAAGAATGTGATGTGGTACTCAACTAAGTCCACTCATTTACAAACATGAGGGAATTCATATGCATCATGGGTGACGAAATGTGTATGGGACTTCTGCAAGAAATACAGATGCTATACTTCAGATGAGAATGTACAATATCACTTGAATCTTATACTAAAAAACACCAATTATTGCAGGATGGCAAAGCTATTAAACCTTCCAAATGAGTAGTCAGCAGCTTTTTTTTTTTTTTCTTTTCTTTCCTCTGTCTCTCTACCCCCTCACTAGCACCGTTCTCCACAAATGATCTAATCTTGCTGGAGCACTGGCATATATATTTAAGAGATTCTTTCTCACATTCGGGCTGTTAAGTACAAGAGGGTACCGGCAGGTGGCAAGTTATCTTCTTTCCCCACCCCTCTGAGTGCTGCACCTTTCATGTTGCAATCCCTTCTCCGACCTCCTCATCTCCCAGGACTCACCCCTACCCCTGCACTGCAGTTCTGCTCTGGATCCTTATCAAAAAAAGCAAGGTGGAGAGTGGCCTGATGAAGGAACAGTCTGCCTACAGGCTCTTCTCCTCTCCGCTGCGGGGGAACACGATGAAGAGGGGAAAAGGCACAGAACCAAGTGCTCCACCAATATCAAGGTACTAAGGTAGTACCAGCATCTAAGACTTTCACTAGCACTGGGTATCTTGCAGTATTGCCATGGTATCACTGCATCACCCTTAAAGTGTGTGAGGATAACTTCTTTGTTTTAACACAGGTGACTCAAGGCATTGCCACCTCTAACCATAAACGAATTAAGAAACACAATAGAAGACGCAATGGCTTCAGTTCAAAGATACATCATTGGTGGATTTGGGTCTGAAGGATTCCTATGCTTATTAGCTTCTGGTTAGCTGGTACAGTTATTTTTTTTCGTCTTCCTCTCACTGCACCCAGCTGCCCTGTAGGAATGTGCTACAAAAGCCATCTTGGTTCATTGAGACCTCAAAAACTCTTCTGACAGTGTTATGATTTTCTATACAGTCTTGCCAAAGGGTACAGAGTTGGAAGTCATGGTTTTTATGCCAAGAAAATCAACATGTTTATGCAGCTGCATATTATCCTCATTTAGTGACAAGAACAATAACTCATCGACTTGCTATCAAGTATGGTAAGCTGCTTATTCCTGAAGCTTACTGGAAAAAAAATCAAGACACTGCATGGTAAAATGTTTGACATGGTCATTAAAACCCAGAAGTCATTCTGACACTATCAATGTCACTTTCTATAAATCTCTCAAATTCTGTGATATTATATTGATTTTTCTTGACCAGAACCAGATGGAAAGACAAGTTTTTTTCCTTCTCCCTTTTTATTTTCTACTTGGAAGGGAAAAAATGCCACTAATCCCCAGTGGATAAACTGACAAATGGAAGAGCTATAATCTACCTCTGAGCAGCACAATGAATTGGCATATGAATGCTTTTGCCTTGCCATACATCTGGAGCTTAACTTTGGGGAAACTCTGTCATGAGCTAATTGACTTGATTGTGTTTTAATTAAATGAAAGGAAAAAGCTGAAGTTCAGATGTAGGCGGCTGAATGGTAGTTTCCATATGGAACTGCCAATATTGCAAAATGTTAATTGGACCTCCTGCTGGCAATGAGCTAAACAGGCTGAGTAGCGACTACTTCAGAGGGATGCTGGCTGCTGCCTTGAAACAGCCAGAGGGGATCCTCCTGGAATTACCAGGGCAGGAATGGATACAACTGTCTGAATGCCTCCAGGTTTCTACAAGGATATACGTACAAACACCTTTTCGGTCATCAAAGTCACACATGGACCAGCAGTGCCAAAGTCCAGAAAGGGCTGAACCCTGTAACTCCCATCTCACTGCAGCAAAATGTTACCTGGCTGCAGAAAGTCAAATATTGCAAGGGGGTGGAAAATTTATCTTTGTTGCATCTGGAGACAAAAGGCCATACTCTGCTCCTGCACCTGTGATCAGTCTCTGCCTACGCTCTGCAAAAAGCACAGGTGCTGCTACACAGGTACCTACAAGGGAAGGAGGGGAGCCTGTGCTCCCCTGAAAGCAATAGCACAGATGCCCAAGGCTCCACGTTTCAGAGAAAAAGCCGCGTGGCTCCAAGGAATGCCCAGCCACACTTTCCTCTTCTGTAGTACCCAGAAGAGGAACATGAGCAAAGTCCCATGCAATGGTGCTACCTCCCACAGGCATTTATTCTAGTCCTCATTCTCTCACCTGTACACCTGGGATTAACTTGCTCAGAGCCTGGAAGAGCTTGTTTAACTATCTGTCTCTTAGATAGGAAGCCCTCACCCCACAAGACACTGGTCACCAGCAAGCAAGGAGGCGACTTTGCCTTGCCTTCCTACTACCTTACATGAGAAACAGTAAACAAACCAGTGCTAACTTCAGGGCTTGAGACACACTTGCTGCTTCATTGAGGTGAAGCATAAACGACCTCTTTGCTTTAGAGTTACTTTAAGTGTTGCGGTTTGTTTTTTTGTTTTTTTTTGTTTTTTTTTTTTTTTTTTTCCGATGTTCACAATAACCACATCAACTTAAGTGCTGTTGGTTGTTTTGTCAAATTACAGGCGATCACATTATCACATTAGTTACCACAATCTGTCTCTTGCTAATGCAACCCAAATGTACACAATGTGCTTGTAACATGCAGCTTCAAAATTACTTCATGGTATAGTTTTCACTCCCATTGTGTTAATTGTACAGCAAAAGTGTAGTTATTGCTGTAAGGCACTCTGTAGAGACACTGGAAATACCACAGGCAATACAGATAGTCAGGGCTACCCAGCCTGACTAAATTACACCTCTCATGCAGGAACCCGTACAGAGTTCTTATCCGCTCCATCTGCGCTGGCATGTGAGCTGGGGGAGCACTGCAGTTATACCTCTATGACCACATCACCTTTCTTCTCACCTGTTTCTTGTGTCAAAACATACTAGGGGTTTGCTTAAGGTCTAAAGGAAAATAAGGACCTGACCTTATGCCTGCAATATGCCCACAAGCATGTGTTTGCAATTTATTTACATTTTGGCACTATGCAGTCCTTATTAGAACACCTGCACTACTTCCTCCTCTTCAATCAAATGTTTAACTTCCATCCTCTTGGCATCCTAAGAAAGGAATAAGCAAATGTTCAGCAATCCCATTATATAGGTCTGAAAGTGATGTGGCCAAAAGTCTTCTTGCTACCTCCTCTCTGACCCAAGCACAGCTGGCTCCGACCAGAAGGAAAGGGATCATGTGTTTAATGCAAGCTGCTTATTCCCTTTTTCTCAACCCCAATACTTGAGTGAAAAGCAGCAAATGGAAAATTTCCTGACAGTTACATTTTCCATATATATGAAACACTAGGTCAAAGGTCAAATTCTGGATCCAAGCAACTTCTCCACAAAAACAGGGCGGGGGGAACAGGCACAGCAAAAGAGATGTGGGAGGACAGAAAAAAACAACAACTAAAAGACATGTACATAAAAGAGCCAGCAAGCTACTTTCGACAGTCAAGGATTGAAAATTAATGCTTCTTGTGTCAGAATATTAAGGGATAAATCTCCTTGAAGTACAATGGTATAGATTTCTATTTATAGTTTAAAAATCTTTTTGCATAATTTTGTAATTCCACCTAAAAGTAAGCTGCATGTACTATAATGATATTTTTTTTAATATCGCATATCTGAAAACCAGAACTGCAGAACTGGAAATATTTCCTTACTGACTTTTCTTGGTATAGCCTCAATACAGGGAAGAAAATTAACCACAGTAATTTTAAAACAAATATTTTTTAACTAGAGGCAAGGAGTGAAACGTACCAGCAGACAGTATCTAGAAGTGTGAAAAGAAAGCAAAGCAAGTATGTGGCCCCTCTCCTGTGTAGTAACAAATAGGAATTAGAAGGAAACATTTTTGTGGTGATTAGAAGGTATGTAGTACTGATGCTGAGATAAAACCGGGCCAAGCCTGTCACAGGCAAAACTTTGGCCCTGTTCCTGCTTCTCCAGCTAGTGGCAAAGTTACTCACCATCTGCTTCAGATGGGCCACGAGCCCTTGGATGCCCCATCTGAGTAGCAGCGGTGCCCGCTGAGGGAAGGGAAGGTGTGAGAAGGTTCCTGGTGCTCGCTCATCCCGACAGGAGAGCCGAGGCGACAGATATGCCTTGTCGCTGCCCTGCTGGGACATCCCATCCCTGGCATTCCCAGGAACTTGACAAGATGAGAAACACAGTCTACAGGAATTTGGGGAAAGGGAAATGGAAAAATGGAAAGTGAATGCAAACCTTGTCATCTAGTGCAAACTCTGCAAAGCAGCCCCTGTACCATCAGGCTGCTAACTCCTGGACAGGTCCAGATGCTCACCTAGAGCCCCTCTTAGAGCCTGTTTGCCTTCAGAGAGTGAACCAGCACAGTCTCAGATGGCATTTGCCACTTGCTATCTGAGCTAAAACGCTGGCAAAATAGTCAAAGCGTGGCCAAAGTTACTCTGGGCTGTTTCCAGATCCTCTCCATACCCAAACAAACGCAAGCTTGAAGCTGCTTCAGATCTCAGCTGGCTGGTTCCTTCAGAGGTATACGTCATCCAGAGGAGGGTTTTACTCTGCTAACAGCTCGCCTAGCCTGCTAAAGGACCCAGAGCTGCTGATCTCTCTCCAATGCCTTTTGGCTATTCCCTTGGTGCACCTGGAAGGACAGAGGCATTGCCCTGCTGGCTTGCTGGATGTGTCCCCAGAAGCCATCACCACTGTCAGCAGAGGCAGGACACAGGTATGGCTTGATAGAGACACTGCCTGCACAAGTGGGTTCCTGGTCCCCTTATCCTGTGCTTTTACACTCTGATGACAGAAACATCAGCTGAACCACCAACCATGCTGGTGACCACTTGTGAGGCTGCACTTTATCACTGCACTGAGCCAGAAGAAAAATAACCTTTTGCCTAGGCTTTTGAAACAAGTGTCTTGCTACTACTGACACAGGTGGGACAGGCAAATAGTTTTGCTGACCAGGTTGAGCTGGGTGGTGTGTCGCGGAGTTGGGGCAGGAACAGAACAGGGAGGGGATGGGGGAGAAGTATGGGAAGAAATGGAAGACTTCTGTCACAAAGTCAGTACCTAGCTCGCTGCCAGCACTCCCTGACACCTTTGTGAACCATATCCAACGCTGAAGCAATGATGGCCTGAAGTGCTGACACTGATAGCTGTTTTCCTTTTCTGCATGAAGGAAGCTGGGGAAGGAGGTACACATCTCTTCCCCCATCACACTCCACCCACCCCACCTCATTCCAGACCACACAGCACTCTTGCTAAATACTATTCCATGTGAACATTACACATGTGCTTTTCCCTTTATTATTACTATCTTCAATGAAATCTTTCAGAATTAACATGTTTATACATCTGAGAGCAGGTTTGGTTTTCTGGGCTCCCCTCCCAGCACTTTCTCACATGTAAGTATTACAACAAGGAGCTCTTATTTTACAAATAACAGAACATTTACATACAAAAAAAAAAAAACCCCTTAGGAGCAATTTGATCAGTCACGTAATTAAATCCCCCATACAGGACAGCCGGAAGCTCACTGTGCTGCCTTTTAAAAGAGAAATTTTCTTTTATACTGGCACCACTTAAACACCTTTTTTTCTAGTACAGGAAACAGCTTATTTCACTTGTCCAAATGTGTGTAAGTCAAACCTGAAGCAAATAGTTTCTTTTTGCAACCCCGCTGGCCTCAGAACCCTGCTGGGGAGGTCAAGGAAACTTTTAAATCCAACCAGCAAATTTCTGAGTGTTGCTATCATTGCAAATGTTTGTACAAGCTATTAACTCTGTAGTCTTTGTAGAGAAAACTGTGCTATGTTCAGTTTTTAGCTGCCTTTAAAATGTTTGTCTTTGTTGCTAGATACCAGCTTGGATAAACAATAATAATAAAACTCCAACACACTCAGAAGAAACTATGAATGATTAAACACAGGTCGTCTCAGTCAAATTGCTAATTTGTCAACTTTAAAACCGCGGCCTGTAAAAATCACACGTATCACTCTGTATGTATAATATCACAGTTCTGAATACAGTCTAAGTCATGTTCTTTGCTATGAGGAAATGGAAGTTGCCAAGTTGCAGCTGACTTTTATTGCGCATCATATTCCATTACTCTCTCCATCCTCAGCCGCTCAGCAAACAGCTGTTTTATTCCCTCTATCTTGTTCTTTATTAGGAGAAAATTGGACACAAGCTGACGTATTTGTCAGCCCAGCTGCTCTTCCTCTGCCAGTTTAAACTTGGACACTCAGGGGCATGTTCATATAAAAGGACAGGTCTGTGTGCAATTTGTGATAGGATTCAGTTATACTTTTAAAAATAGCACGTTCCCTTTCCTACACAATGAAAAATAGTTAGTCCCATCAAGCAAGCTGGTGGCACTGTAAATCACTAAAGCAAAACCCAGTGGAATTATAGTACTACCTTTATGTGTATTTGAAAGCTGTAATCAAACATATTTTGGACCTCAATTTTTCCATGGCATCAATGTTTATGGAAGCAAGTCATGGATAATCAAAGAGCTTTGGTTGGAACAAACTGCAAACGAGAAAGTAGGTCCCCTTCGGCTCAGTGCACCATGATGCCATGCAGGAGAGTAGCCTGTTTCCAATGCACCCTGGGGGTATAGATGCTCATGGAGGTGGAGTTGGAAACTAGGACTCCACTTCTCTGTGGGAGGGCCAGCAGCTCTCTCCTTGTAGGGCCAGGCACCAGCCAGGACTAACCAAAGCATCAAGTCCTCCTGGAAGGGAAAAGGATGGGGTTGGGGATGATGGGGAGACTTTGTCTTGTTGTCAGGGAAGGCACAAAGAATACGCTCAGCTCTTCCAGCAGATTCTTCCCTTAGGGGAAAACTCTCTGAGAGCATCATCAACATGGCAGATACATAATTGATACCTTCATTTCCCCACTTGTTTGTCTCATACTGTGTCTGAGGACCCCACTTCTCCTCTGCTCTTAGTTAATAATGAATAACTATTACTGCAGTGCTTAAGAGGGCTGATCATGGATCAGAACCTCTTTGTGACGACAGCTGTATAAACAAAAACCATGAAGACCATTCTTGCTCCAGTTCTAACTATAAAATGAAAGAGAACAGCTTGAACAACAGATTTCTGATTTTTCATTGCCACCTGCTCAGCTGATGCATTTTTAAGAGTTTTTAGCTATCCAAAAGTCCATATGATTTTGTTCGCAGTATGTCGTTTTCTAACACCTCTCTCATTCAGACATTGGCACCAAGCAGTTGTAAAATATACCTTTGTCATCTGTAGACTAAAATAAAAAGCTAACTTGAACTTCTATGTGACAGTTTTAATTGCACTGTTTTAGCTGGAGCTGGATGAGCATCCCTCGAGTCTGAAAGCAATTACTCACAGAAGAAATACCAGACCCCATCTTCCCCCCACCAATTTATTTCAGTGCTGTACTATTACAGAGCTACAACATTCATTCAGTACTTAGAGCTTCCACGCACATCACTAATAAGAGTTTTGTGCCAGCAGTGATGCCTCGATATGAGCCCACCCAGCTGTGTCAGCACACACCCCTGCATTGCCATTGGGGAACACCTTTCCTTTCCTTTTCCTACTGAGCCAGGTGCAGTTAGGAGTTATTGTAGCCTGGTGAGAAATTTTAAGCCTTCCAGTCACCATTAAGATGTATTCAAGCTTGTCCTGAATCAGATAATACATTAATTTATTTACTTTGTACAAAACCATGTACAGACATCAATTATAATTTAGCCTACTTAGCCAGACTAATGCTGGCAGAGGTCACTCCTGCTCTACTGAATGACACACTCCACTTCATATTTTCTTAAAGACTCCCTTTAAACCCTAAAAAAAACAACCAACCAAATAAAAAAAATCAAAACCAAACAAAAAACAACCCCTAGCAGTTTTCCTTATAAATATTTATTTTTAATTATTATTTATGACTGCAGGGGTAAACCAGGCTAAATGACCCTTGAGTAATTATAAGCCAGAATACAAATGAAAACACCAAAGCGGTTTACTTTAAAAATCCAATGAAATTGAAGCTGCTCTCTTAATGATCAGGATTTCATAAACTTTATGATTACTCAAATTCTGTGGTATCTTTATGAGTGCCATGACCATGCTGATATAGATGAACTGAACAGAAAAGCTGTGTTTAGTCACTTAAAAGTGCCACACTAAGAACTTGATTTAAAAAAAAAAAAAAAAAGCTGGTGCAAAAAGCCTGAATACAACTGGCAAGCCCTGCACCTATTTCTAGCAACTCCAAGCAGCAATGGAAATTCAAAATTCTCCCAAGTAAAGTATGTACAGCATCAGGGTTCACCAAATGAATTTTTGGCTTTAAGATCTGTAAAGTTTTCTTTTTTAAACTACTACCAAATGTTTTCCTAGAGAGGGAACATTATGTAACGAAGCACTCGCTTGTTTCCAGCAGTCCCTGGGAAAGCCAGCATCCCTTAGGAAAGCCTACAGTAGCACTTCTGAAATTCCAGCTGGCAGTTTTTCCATGTCCTGTTTCTCGTGCACTCATCCCATGCTTTCTCCAACTCACCCAAAAACTGATGCACTCAATGAGGGCAAGAAAGGGCTATTTATTCACTTATTTAAGAATTAATCAAGATGTGGACAGAGTCTCACAGAAAGAAATGAGCAAATGCTGAGTTTCCACTGGTGGTCTTCCCACAGTGGTCTTTCTTCAAGAATTTGCCCAGAGGTGGGCAGACCTCCCGGCAGCCAGGGGCCACTTGAGTTCCTGCTCAGCAGCTCTCAGAACAGCATCGCTGAGGGGATCCAAGGAGGTAAAGGAAAGCAGAGAGCCCGCATATGATGGATGTTCATGTCCCCACACTGATGGGCTGCAGCTCTGGGCTGGTAATCAGAGACCCCATGCACTTTTGCAAGGCACAACATCTTCATGGTCACCCTCAGAGTGCTGCTCCAACTGTGTGGTTTGAAGCCCGCGAGCTCCAACCTTGACTGAAGGAGCGGAGGGCCCTCCTGCAGCCCCCAGCAATTCACCTCCCTCAGAAAATGCCTCCTGAGAAATTCTCTTTGCCACATTCAACAAAGCAGCAGCGTAATTTCATCTCCAGCAAAATACACTATGTATCATGTAAGAACAGGTTTTGAAATAGAAAGAGGTTAATTATTACTCTTTAAAAGAGTGCCTTCGAGCAGCTTACAAACAAATGACAGCAACTTTCCTGAGCTTAGGGGAGTGGCTGTGACATTTCAGAAATGAAAAGAAGTGATAAAGGGTTCAGTCACTTTTCTTGCCTTGAAAAAGGCTTATAATTTCCCCTACACCTCCCTCCCATTTTTGCAAACACTCAAGTACTCAGCACACATATTCGACATTTTTAGAGCCTGCTCTCACTTTTCACTCTAGCTGGAAGCCAAGCTCTGGCAGGAAGCAGCAATTTTCACCCCAGGAGGGACCCAGAAAGGGACCAGCAGATCACACCGTGCACCCCTCCTGTCCTGCACAGACACTACCCACACGTGGCAGTCCCTGCACCAGCCCAACGCAGAGGGCCTGTCTTCTCCCTTACATGCAGAAGGTACAGAAGGACATCGCTGGCTGGTCATACAGAAGCTTTCACATGCAATGCTCACGTAAGCTAAGGTATTGCAGGGAAAACCTGAAATGGTGATGAAAACATATAGAAGCCATATAAGTAAAACTAAAGATTTCCATATTTGGTAGGAGATTTTCTGTATATCAATACATTTTCATCACGATCAGAGGAAGAAAAAAGACTATATCTTAATGTACTCATCTGTTCAGAATAGCACGGTTTATCACTAATACTGAACGCTTTTATGTAGATCAGCGCTGCAGCAAGGGCCAGCAGAAGAGCAGGCACTGGTGGCCAGGAATGCCCACCCATGGGGACGCAGAGTGAGCCCCAGCTGCTGCTCACGGGGATGTGTGGTTCCCCTAGCCACAGCAGCACCCCGAGCTCAGTGCCTGCTCCCTGGGAGGCAGCCAAGCACCTTAAAACAAAAATACCAAATATATAATGCAGCTCTTGCTATTTGTGCAGATGAAAGCTCCTTGTTCCTGTAACTACTCCAGAGGTCATGGTCCTACATGCTGGCTTTCGCAAGGACCTTTGCCTCCACATAATATTTTGACAAACGTACCTATTTCACAACTAAAACAAGCTAGAGCTTAAATCCAGAGCTAAATGTACAGTGGCAGAATACGAGCTAAATATACAATGGCAGAATACTGTCCTTTATGTGCTTCAGTCAAGCTGTTGAAAATAATGTAATCGTAATTTTATATGAAGTCAAAGCACTTTTCTGGGATTATATCTGGATGTTGTTTTTACAAGCACAAAACTACCTGCCCATAAGAACAGGTGAGTAAACAGTGAAAATGCTGGCAGGGCAACAACTACAAAACATTAGTGTAGGTTTCACTGCACGGAAAAGTTCTCATCGATAATTTCACTGATGTGACTCGAATTTGGGTGGCTCGCTTTTCAGGCAATTGTAGCAACGCCAGATGAAATGCAGGGCTGTATCCACAAAACTGAAGGATCCCATTTACCAGAAATGGGAAGACCCAGAGTAAATCCCTGCTACTGATGGGGCTCTTAACCGACTCCTACTCTAAACCTACCTTACTCTGCTACCGGGGAGCTCTGGAAAGTGTTGTTCCATCTCTCAGCATCTTTCATGCCCACTGACTTCATGTACCCATCCTCCAACTGCAAACAGTTCTCCATGCCTAAATACAGTTATTGCTACCAGAGCTCTGGCTTCTCTGTTTTAGCTGATAAGAGATAAGAGATATTTTGAAAAATTATCAGAGTTTTCTTGAAAAATGTGCTACAGAAACTTACAGCCAAACATAACATAAACCATAACCTGATGCTAAAAACTTCTGCGACTTTTTGTGACCGTACATGTATATGTATCTCTCTGTGAGACTTCAGCCATAATTCTTGGGTTAGAAAGAAAATTCTCCTATAAATATGACAGAAAAAACCCTATCAATATGATACCAACAATAATTGCATTAAGATATACTAATGGTTGGCTTTCTCATGTAACTTCATAGCAAGGTTCTGGGCCAGAGAGAGCTACTGGAAGGCCTCATAAAGACTTTTTACTTTGCTACCCATCTCCTCAAACTTCCCTCCCTTCTCTCCCTTCTCTCTCACCCCAAACATGCTTCTTTTTTTTTTTTTTTCCCCACCCCTTGAGAAGGACTTTTTTTTTTTTAGCCAAAAATGGTAGGCGCAAAGATTGAATTATAAAAAAAATACCCAGAGTAAGACAAAAGAAACCTCTCTCGATTTGCGAGTTTTCCACACAATGACATCTGGCCATGTAAGTAATTGTTTAAACCAGAAAGAATGGGCTCCATGCTGGTATTTTTCTTATGAGATTGAACTGCCTGGTATTTATTTGGTGTTAAGAAATGGCTACTTTAATTAGCTCTGCTGCCTCTGTTCTTCCTCCACTCTCCCATCACTCCTATTTGGAATTTACTACATGAAGAGTAAAAAAATTAAAGTAAGAAACCTCTGACTCCATATATACAGAGGGTGTATTAATGCTTAGGGGGTTAAAAAAACCCAAACATCTGGTCTGGGCCACCAGACACCTCTGTGCTGATGAAAATATACCAGGGGCTCAGTTCTGCTCTGCTGGCATATATTCCCTCAAACAAACCTCAGTGCAAAACCAGGTTGTCAAATATTCTAAACAGCAGCATTCCCATGCAGAGACTCTCAGAATATAATGATAAGATCTCCTAAACCATGGGCAGGCTGATCCGGAGGAGGCTGCTCCCCTCCAAAAGCTAATGGCATTGTGAGCCCCAGCACAGGCCTAACTCCCTAGCTGTCTGCAGCTGTAATTCCTCCACCATCCACTTAACCAAGGACTTCATTTATTTGTTTTTTGTTCAACTCATCTTCTGGGCATGTTTCTTGCAACGTTTTTCTTCTGTGGCTGAGGAAACCCTGAACGCACTGTAGGCTGAGCAAGAGAGAGAGGTGTTTTCTCTACAAACAAATCCCTTCAGGACAGCTGGGTGAAAGGTACAAACACAAAAATCCATGCTCATTTGTGCTTGCTAAGTTCTCTGGCCTGTCGCTTTCAGGTCTGGCAGGGTCCATCTGTAGCAAGGTAAGGGGATAACAATATTTATCACACAAGAGCATTCTCAGGACTGATGAAGTCAGCGGGAGGAGCAGTGCCAGAAGGGAGTTAAGACAGAGGTTCTGCTGTAAGTGTCCAAAATACTTGGGGTTTTTTTTCGGTTTCAGGTGTCTGTGAATTCCCCCAGACTTTTCCAACAAGAACTTTATTCCTCTCTTCAGAATCATGCTCACGCACACAATGCAGTTACATGATGGTATTGTCCAACAAAAGGCTTTAAAAGCCCAGCATCATGGTCATATAGTTTCTGCATGTTTTTTAGTTAACATTTCTCTTTCTCCTGCTGGCACACATCCTGCTACTCTCTGTGGCTTTCTCCTCTAACTAAAGTATACACCGTTTTCCATTTCTGCTCAGTCCTTGTCCAGCTCTTGACAAACTGGCTTTATCCACAGTTTTAATTGTCTGTTTTATTGTTCACTCCCTTGCACAGACAGAGTCTCTTTCATGTCTCACCATCAGGCCTCATATATTTCCCCCATGTGTCAGAAGCAGCAATAGTCAAGTAAGAAACAACAATAGGATCTTCTTCCCAAGAAACTGACCCTGGTGTCTTCTTATAAGAGTCAGACCAGCCTTCTAAAACTTCTAATTTTAAGAATTTAAGCATGGGAACTACTCTATAATTACTGCAATTTTTTAAAATCATGTACAGATTTTTAATACTAATATTTTCCTTCCTTTTATCAATCATTTGAACAATTAATTGGAAGAGAAGAAACATGCATGGTAGGATAGCATGCAGGACAAGAAAACCACTACACCCTTCTCTGTATCAACATAAAAGAAGCCAGATTAACAGTGCACTATAACACTGCCTCATATTTTCAGAACAAGAATATTCTTTGCATCCGTGCCAAAACCAACACTTCCTTCCCCTCAGAAATGCAATAAAGCTATAAAACTCCAAGAAACAAACTAGTAATCTTCAAACACATTGAATGAATTTACAGGAAAGGAAATGCACGGCCAGTTTTGAATTATTACCAATGAAATAAATTATAACACATTATATACATATAATTTAAACATGCCCAATTTCTTGGCAATGAACTGTTTGGTTTGGTTTTTTTTTTTTTTTCCCCTCATAAACACAGCCAGTATCTAAAAATCATTTCCCACCAGCTTACAACAACTTTAAGTGGTAACGTGACTCAAACTACCTGACAGTATCCTACTGAATCTATGTTTCATAAGCACGCAATGCAAGTGTCATATCTCTGTTGACTCATCCAGGATCGTGGGGGGGAAGAGGGAAAAAAAAAATAAAGCCCACAGGAGATTATTTTTCAGCCTGAGTGACTTTATATTGCTTGTTATGACATAAATGCTTCAGGTAAGTTGACCTTCGGAGGTTATAAGCAAGGAAGGCAACTGGGAGAAAAGCCACAAAACAGACCATCTCTCACTATTCGGGGTCACTCTACATTTTTAACTCAAGATGCTCCTGTGTTGGTGAGCTTCACTGTTTTGGTGCCTGAGGATTAGACACCTCTGTGCATCCCTTAGGCAGTAGAAGTGGGAGGTCTACAAGCCACACTGAGGCCTCACGGGGAAATGTTGGTTGGGAGTAATTATCTCAGGTATCTTGCTCCCCAAAGTGTCTGCAAAAACCACCTGGTGGCACAGAAGGACGTAACCTAGGGCTACAACACCAGGACTCTTCCATGAGCTGCTGTGCTTTTTGGCATCTGTGCAACAATACACACCAACTCACACTGGTATCTGGGATCCAGCAGCAGAGGCTGCAGTCTGCTGAGGATGCAGACACAGACACTGGCACAGGACGCTGGCTCCCCAGCTCCTGGTTTGAGAAGGAAGATCACGGGTGCATCCCCTGCAGAGGGCTGAGCTGGGGTGCAAAGCCTGGCTCCCATCGCCACAGTTTGTTTCTTCACCACACCATCCTCTCCAGTGCCAGGCTGCCCTTGCGTGAAGTTTCCAGGGCATTCAGACCAAGTTTCACTCATAACAAGTGCTATTTTACTTAGTTCAGCTGGCTACTGAACAGAAGTTGGGATCCAAATCACTTTCTGTTCCCTGTCCTTGCTTTGCAGCCATGCATGCAGAAGGCAAGAAGAGCCCTGTCTTCTTCAGCAGAAAAGCTCAAGCAAAATGACAATAATTTTAATGTGCATCAGCAAAGTTCTGGGTTGCAAATCCCAGAAATACAACCAGGGGTGACAAATCTGCAGTCAAGAGTTATTTTTCTGAGCTGAGGCTTGAAGCATTAAAGAAAAATTCTTAAGCCTGAAAAAGAGTCTCTGTTCACCTCTAAGTCTCGTCAGCAATGGTTTAAGCTGAAAACGTAAATGATCGCAGTGAAAACATCAAGTTTCATGGTCTACCACAGTTATTCTAATTCTGCAAATTACCTGATTTGCTTAAATCAATAAACATTAGAGATTTTCTGTATTTTTCCTGAATTATTTCTGGACTATAAACTATGTTATTTTTCTGCACAGAACAGTAATAGCCCAGGTTTAAAAGCCCAACCAGCATCTAGGGACTCTGCACCATTCTTGGACTTTTACTGGGTAACGCATTAAAACATTCAGATCCAGAAAATACAAAAAGGATTAAATAACACTGAAACAAGGATGGTCTGTCTAGATGACGAGGATTTGCTGACAGTTTGGGAAGTTGGTAAAAATGAAGACATCTTGCAACACTAATAAAAAACACACATTCTCAATATGCAGGCTGATCTTTAGCATCAGAATTGGTTTTGCTCACACAGTTTCACATATTAGGATAGCTGTATCACAGTCTAACTCTGCTTGACAAAACATCACTCTAATTCATATGAAACCAAGCAGGAATCAGAGAAGAAAAAGGTAACATGCCTCTTGCTGTTTACTACTTCTCACAAATCTATCATTGGCACAGGATGCTGTATTAATACTCCAATCTGCCAAGTAACAAAGTGTTATCACAATTTCGTAGTCTTATATAGAAGAGTATTATCCAACATAGACTTGGTCAGCCCCTTTATCAATACAAAACAGACAGCAAGCCGTTATCTTCATGTTTTTTTCTTATTTTACTTACATGTCCTAGACATCCATGCAATGACAGAGCAACCTAGGTCCTTGTTTCTCCCTAGCTTTTTTTCCCCCCACTTACACTGATCATCACAGCTGTTCAAAGCAGTGAGAGGTAAACAAGGCTTTCAGTTTTGACAGAGACTTTATTTCCAAGTGCCTGGATACCAAACTGGGGACAGGAGAAATTCATTCCTATGCAGTGACCTTGCATAAAGCCTGCAAGCAACTCAAGTCTTAAATCAAATTTCCTAATAATGAGCCTCCACATGATGGACAGACGTAATTGCATTGTCTGTGCAGATTGGTAGTGCGAACAACTCTGTGGACTGTAAGCAGGCAAGGTTAAATTGATTCACATATCATAATATTTAAACCCAGAACAAACCCAAAAGAGCACACTCAGCACTATTACCCTTGTGATTCTGGTCAAAGACAGTGAGAAAACAGTCCATCTTAACACTATGCATCACCTTGATTTTCACAGTGACCTTCGTACCTAGCTCCTACTGAACCATTTCTATCATACAACATTGTAGGAGATGGCACACTCTGGAGCCCCACTGTAACTTTCCCTTTGCCCCCAAATACTTGACAGTTTAGAAATTGTAGAGTTCACCTAAGAGGGGATATAAATGACTCAATTTGGATCTTTGCCTTAGATTTTGTTCTGGGGTCCTAAAACAAAATAAAGAAACACTCACTGTCTGCCTGCCTTCCCAGCTGATGGTTCATACCCATGTTTTCTTTCTCTTCCTTCTTCAGTTTTGCAAATATTTTTAACATCAATATCTTTATGTGTCTTGAAACCAGACCCAACTGATGGCTTCACAGCAGCATTGGCAAAACTGACTGCTGTCCACTTAGGAGTACAGATAAAATTGAATGTCCCCTTCCCTGACACACACCTGTGCCCTGGCTGCTGTCCTCCCTCTCTGGGATCGGCTGGGAGCAAAACAGACTGGAGCCATCACTGCCTGGTACCAGAGCCTTTTTACCATCACCAGCAAACTACCTCCTCTCTTTTTTCCTACGCTTAGCACTGGCCATGCCCAGACCTACCCGAATTAAATTCTCTCTGCCACATTGTCATGATCCCCATCAGAAAAAGCACAGGATCAGGAGTGCCCCTTATGCCAACCAGAGAAGCCAATGAACGACACTTCAGAAATCACTTCTCCATATCAGACAGAATGTCAGCCCGTTGGCACATTGTTGTGGACCAAAAATACTTTTCCAACCACTGTTACATTTTAAATAAAATTGACAGAAGTAAGTTCTGGAAGTAGGCTGTTTGCTGAAGTATTTTTTTCTAAATGTATCAGTGATTGACTCAACACATTAAGCTCACTCATTTTTTTTTAATCATCATCATTATATTTTAAAACAATAAAGTGAAAAATAAATCCAAACCCAGCACTGATTCAGAAGTATTTTTCAGCAATGTTACTGTTTCTTCTTCTTTTTTTTTTAAATCTCAAAAAGCATCAGTGTCCAAAAAGAGTAAAGGACAACTTTAAATAGCCAAAAACATATAAAGGACGTAAATGTTCAAGTCTTTTCTGCTTTTAATGGGCTGGACTGTGATACAGGTCACACATCGATGAGGACTTGGGAGCTCTTCCGTTTCCTCCTGGCTGTGCCCCAGGTGCTGTCTTGCCTCCTTGTGCTCAGTTTTCGTGTTTAAATCAAGGAATGTTATAAAAATGACTGGAAAGTGTTTTGAAATCTGTAACAGAAAACACCACCTAAGGACAAGGCGATATTACTCAGGAGCAGTAAGAAAGCTGAGGACCTAGAAAGGACAGACAACTGATCCAAGCGGTGGCTGAGATCCAGCAGAGTGGGATCAGTTGTCAGTGGGGCTTAGCACAGGGGGCTCAGGAGGAAACGAGATCTCCCGTGAGCTTTTCATCTGGGGGAAGTATCAGGGTGGTCATCTGAGAAGACAACTCTACACAAACCCAGCCAGCCCATGGGTCTCTGCTGCCCTGCCCACACTGACCTCCCGGGAGCCAGCTCTTGCCCTCCTCGTGGCAGACGAGGAAGCTGATGATTAACACCGCGAACAGGTGATTAGTGGCCACAAACGTCAGCACATGAAGGCATCTCAGCCAGCATGCCTGAAATGAAAGGTCATGGACCCTGGCAGCTAAATGAGGAGAATTCCTGCTCATCCTTGAAGCAGCCTCAATGTGAGGTGAGACACTGACCTGGGACCTGTTGAGCAGTAGGCCTTTATTTTCACACACACACATCTTCCTGTGGTTCACATACTGTTCCTGTTGTGTGGCTGGTCCTCTGTGTCCTTACAAGATCTCTGCTCTCAGCTCAGATTGCAGCCTCCTCTGCAATGAGTTACTGCAGAAGCCCAAGAGCTTGGTCTATGCCAAATGGCAGCAACTGCGAAGGCATCTGGGGCAGAGTTTTGCTCTGGCAGATCACAGAGTATATGGCAGCACCCATGATCACAGAAATAAATTTTATGTTTGTGTACATTCTTTTTCCTCTAGTGATTCATTCCACATGCTAATACTTGGACCCTCACCAACAGCACAAATCAGAATCGTGGGTTTGGGTGCTGAGACCTACACTTTCAGCAGTTGCTATTACGTTTGATGTTGCAGATCAAGACACACATGGGCCAGTTTTTTTAAAGAGTTCTTGCAGTTCCCATTAGCAGCAAGCAAATTCATGGCTACCCATTCTGTCTGAAAATATGGAATTTTTATGCCTTTTACTAGGTATCTAAAGTATCCACTCAGCCCAAAGTCTGGGGCAAACTCCTTACTCAATTTACCCAAATTCTGGAGCTGTCACATTTGTAGCCCCATTGACAATGCTGGTAAGATGAGGAAAGTGTTTCCCATGCTCAAGATCCACAAGAACTGAAAAGCTTTGGGTATAAATTTAGCATCAACTGAAAACAGAGTTCCCTTTGTACTTATAACTCTTCCATAACTTACAAAAGCATAAGAAAGAAAAAAAGGAATCCGATTCCCAGTGCAGTATTAGATGGGTTCAGCCTCAAAGTCCTCAACCAATTTAAACCTTACAGCGGAGAAGAAAAAAAAAAGATGAGGCTCTCTTCCCAGAACTTCCTTTGTGGCTGTAGACAAATCAGTTAGGGCTTCATATCAAATGTGATGTGATAGCTCAATATGTCTGCTTTCCACTCTTTCAAGTGCACCAATGACTGGAATGACCGGCTGAGAGTTGTATTGCGAGTAGCTCACCACACCTGTGAACGCTTTGAGATGCTCTCCTGTAAAGTGTAATGATGTCGAAGTTCTTCCACTTTTGAAGGAAGATAAGCTGGAGGACAAAAATCAACTTCTTTTTTTTTTTCTCATTAAAAATTACAGTATTACTGTCAAGGCTTGTCTGTGCATTCAGATTCATAGTGGACTAAGACAGTATGACAATTCAAGTCTATGGCTGAGTATCTCCCTGTCCAACTGCTCAGGAACAGAAGCTCTCGCTCCAGAACAGCACTCTCAGTAAGGCTCACAAGTAGCGACTAACAAAGTGCACTACTGGAATAACTTCTCTTCCCAGACAAGTCCTGAAAATGCTGCACTGATAACCAATTAGTTTGTTTACCAACACCTAGAAATGCTGAAACAAATACTAGTTTTCCATGTCATTTCAGGATTAAGATAAGGTTCCCAGTTAAGGCAATTACAATTCCTCTGCACAGACACAGGTGAAGCTGCTGTTTCTTTGCCAATGAACAGGAAATCCCATAATGCCAAGAAAGATGAAAAAGAGCAGTCTGAGAAACATGCTCACTTCTGACCTATGATAGTCATTTCACTGGATGCCAAGGTCAACAAACAACAGGATCCTACCAGTGACTGCTTTCATCTTATGGAGGGAGCTGGGTGGGAAATGGTTTTCCTGTGCTGTCAAAGTACAGTTTTCATGTCTGTAATAGGATGAAATGCAAGTCTGACCATTTGTGTTCCATTTCTGTAAAATGTACACAGCAAGAGGAAGTACCACCCACCCCAGAGTACACAGGCCCATGGGTTACATACTTGGCTCTGCAGGCCAGCACAGGGACCTGACCCCAGTCTTCAACTGGCCCCACTGAGCACCCTGGCCACTGGGGCAAGGGGTTCCTGAGACCTTCCTTTTGCAGCTTGTCCTTTGCCTCCACATATCCTCTGCTGTGCTGCACAGACTCCGTGCTGAACAGACTGATCTCTTCCTAGGAACACCGGTAGAGCTGTTTTTACTGTAAGTTTAATTCTTGACAAGGCATCGCTATCCAAGAAACAACAAAAATCTTTTGCCACCTAACTACGTCTGCTTTTCAGTGTTATCGTCCCAATACACCAATCACATTTCCACTTGAGGACCTCACTGTTTCCCAGTACTATGGCTAGTACCAAGCTACCCAATTAAAAAAATTCAAAAAGAAAAAAAAAAAATTACTGAAAAAAGTGCACAGCTCTGCTGTCCTTTGATAAGCTGTAGATCAGAAAGCAGCAGTGATAGACTTTGTTCATGATTGTTGATAACCCCCAAAAGCATCGAACTCCAGCCAATGAATGGGAAGAGATCATGTTGATTAGGTCCTGCCAGGTGTGGGAAAATCACAGAAGAGAAAGGAAGATGAACAAAGACAGTATGCACTCCTTCTCCACATATAGAGCCTATACTGTCTTCCTAAGTCTCTCTTGATATCACTGTTTGTTCACATTTGCTATCCATGACAAATAACAAATAAGCTTTAGAAAATTTATCTAAATAACTGAAAAAGCTGAAACCGAGAAGAAGAGGAAACAAAGGACTGCCTGGTGGGTGTCCACAGGCAGCTAAGACCTGCTTTGCTGTCCATCTATCGCTCACAGTTACAGGAGGTGACTAAAGTCATGATTCTCCTGTCCAAAATACTTGAACACCCACTCATCTGCAGTTGATGGCAAAGGCAAACTCTAGCAAGACAGCATTGCTACTAAATAAAGTTCCAATGAGGCATGAAAATCCAATTCTTCCTCTCTCTACAGGCACTCTAATCCAGCTGGCATGAGCATACATTAGCCCAGTCAAGAAGGAATTTGAGTTTTATGGCTAGGCCTCGGTCTTGCCCTTAGCCCAATGGGAAAGTGCCCTTAGCACCTTGGTCTGTTTGAGTATTTCAGTATGAATTTCCCTTTCCAAGAGTAAAATCTTTCATTTAAAGTAAATCTTAAAAAAAAATGCAAGACATTGGCTCAGGTCCATACTGAGTATTATATTATGCATATATTGCTTCTCATCTAACATTCTGCAACTTTCAGGAAAAATCTTTAATTTCAGTTTTCTACATCAAACCATGTTCACCTGATCAGGCCACCTGAGTGCCTCAGGGTGATTTACTGGTGATGCCCCCCCCCCCCTACCCAGCTGACAGCCCCTCTGAACCCTGCAGGGCACAGCAGGGACCAGGGGTCACAATCTGAGCCCTCCCAGGCTGGCACAGCTGGGGGGAAAAAAAAGGAACAAACAGGCAAGTAACTTCTCACAGCTGCTTTTGTGTGGCTCGCTGGGGATCTGAATGCTGTATTGATTCCTTAGCACTAAAACAGATTTGTAGCTCCTGTGTGTGCAAGACAGGGATCTCCTTCAACTCTAATCTCTAGCAGCTGTCAAAGACTTAAATGGCTTGTAGCTGGCTGGCACGCCAAAATCAACGAAGATTTTAGGACTACTTGCCTAAGGGGCAACGCATCTGAACTGGGACCAGTGGAAGTCACTCTCTTGGCCTGATCAGAGCTGGATGGGGCCTCTCAAACTTTGCAACATAGGCATTCAGACCACACCGGCACAGCAGACAAGAGGAAACAAATGACTGCACCCACAAGAATCCATGTCACCCAGAAACCTACCTGCCCCTGGGTTTTCTTATTGAGGATATACTCTCCCAACATTTTCAACAGGGCTAAAAGTGCAGCAGAACTGCTCTTTTTTGAAACCTCCCAGAAGCACTACTACCAGTACCTCGTCACAAGTGCAGTGCTCTTAAAATGGTGATAACTAGAATTTACTTGGCAATATTGAGGTAATATCACCATAACTTACATCTTCACAGAAGTGTTTCTTATTGCTCCTGATTGAAAATCTTGGTTTCAGTTAGAAAAGAATTCAAGGTGACTTTTTTTTCCTTTTAGCTAAATCTAGAAAACCAGTTCAATTACCATCCGCTAGCATTCTGCTGAGGGAACACAGGCACCACAGCTACCATTAGTCAAGATACAGGCCCCCTCCCAGGCAAAATACCCTCACAACAAACTTTTGCACATAAGACTTTAGACACATTCTTGCACAGGAAGTTTAACAAAACCTTTTAACTGGCCCATCTGTTTCCTTACATCTGTTTCCCGGTGCCTACCTTGATTTAATTCTAACATGTTGGCTGCTGGGTGAAACCTTCAACAGGATGCTGACATTTATCAGAAATGGTCAAGTTCATCTTTCATGCAATGTTGGACAGGAGAAGAAATCACGTAAAATTTTGACTGAGATAGTATGACTGGAAAGTTGTACCAACAGCAACATAAGGGAGCTTTTCTGAAAACTTATGTGTTATTACTAAAACTATTCTCTGAAACACTTGTGAAGAAAAAAAAAGAGAGGAAAAAGTTTGTTGCATTATCTCCTGTTTGACAAAACATTCCCACACTAGTAGCAACTAGCAAATTAAGAATAAAATTCAGCTGTCAAGACTGTCAAGAATTAAAATCTACATCGGGATTTCCCTTTTTTTTTTTTTAATGGATACAAAGGAAACAGGCATTGAGGAAAAACAAGCATACAGTGACATTTTCACAGGAAACTTCAAACCTCGCTGGAGTTAATTTAGATTCTACATCCTATTATTGTAGGAAGAGACCCACTCCGTTTTTCAGTAACTAGAACACACTGGGTCATCCCAACATGCCACCAAACAGCATTCCCAAGTACTTCGTACTATCTTCAAAAACTTACGAACAGCTAGGGCTGCTTTTTTGCGGGGGAGGGGTTGGGGGGGAGTTCCACTCACACGCTATTTATTTATTTTCAACAGTCTGCTTACACATGAGATGTCCCGGAGCCAAAAGCAACCAGATGGGCGGGTTACTAGCCGCGCTACTGGGCAAGGTGCCAGAGCGCCTTTCCTCCCCCTCCCTTTTTTCCCCCCTTTTCCTTCATACTTACTTATTTATTTATTAAAGGGCTAAAAAGAAGCCCCAAGCCCCTCGGGGGGTGGGAGGCACCACGGAGCCCCTCTCCCCGCGGCGTTGCCGAGCCGGGCAGAACACCTCGGGTGCAGCCGCACCTCCCCGGTCGCTGCCGCCGCCGCCACCGTCCCCGCTGCGGTCCGAGGGAACAGGCGGGCGGCAGCGCCCCGGGAGCGCGGCCACCACAGGCTGTACGCCCCCGTCACCCCGGTCCCGCTCCCCACCGGCGGGCGCACCCCGCCCCCGCTGAGCCCCGGTCGTGCTGTCCCGCCGCCGGTACTCACCGCCGGCCGGCTCGGGCAGCGTGGAGACCGACGTCTGGCCCATGGCTTGGCCGGGAGGCGATCACGCCGCCCGCCGAGCGCGCAGCCTCCACCGCGCCTGTTTCCGGGGGCACATCTCACTTTTCGCCGGGGCCGCGCTCCCCGCCGGCTGGCGGGGGGCGGCTGCTCCCGCGGCGGCTACGGCTGCGGGCCGGCGGCTGCCTGTCATGCCGCCGCGCCGCCGGTCGGCAGCTCCGCTCCGCGTCGCCCCCTCTCGCTCCCCGCCGCGGGGCACCGCCTCGCTCCCACCCGCCCGGCCGCGGAGGGGGCTGCGCTCCGCCCCGCTGCTCCCGTCCCTGCTGCGGGGCATAGGCGCAGGAAGGGTCGTAAAAGTCTTTAATGAAAATAGTAATAATGATAATAATAAAACACACACACAAAACCAAACAAAACCCCCCCCACACGCTTAATTATACGGAGATTGGGAAAAGCAGAGTCTAATTGCCAAGCCTTCTCGAAGTGCTAACGTCCCAAGCGCCCCTTCCTAACTCCAGCCCTCCTCCGAAGTCCAAAACGCTGGCCCAGACACAAAATTATTTCCCCCCTTTCTCTGAAGGTACAGGGAAAAACGTGTGGAGAGCTGCAGGGAGCGATCCCATCGTCCTGCCCGGAGACGCGTTTTCCCCAGCAGCGGTTCTCAGGGCTTTGCAACGCGCAGCAGCAGCAATGCCTGGGCAGGGCAGCCCGTGGGGTCATTACAAGCCCTTGTTTTGCTGTGACAGAGTTCTGTAAAAGTACCCAACCTTTCCCTCTCACAGAGACAGAGAAAGTTTTAATATTAAAAAAAAAAATTAATAAGAAATAATTAAAAAAAATTTTTTTAAAAAATCGCCTAAGCCAGCAACACCCAGGCAGCACTCTGTTGTAACAAGTGACAAGATGGGGCATAATAAATAGGATAAATTAATGGGGAAGGTGGGGACAAATATAGATTTTGTATAGCGCAGGGCCAAAAGGAACAAAAGTTTCATTTTGGTTTTCTTAATGCATAACTGTAATCTAAGCAGTGATACAAACTTAATCCTAGAGCAAACAGGTAACTGTTACCAGTGATAAAAAAAAAGCTCAGGTCCCTAATACACATCACCATGCAGCATCTGGAAACCAGCAGGACAAGCAGGGAGGTGCATATGCATCACTTGAAGACACTCAAGGCTCATCTAAATAACATGCTAAAGAACATCTATTAGCGAGACATGGTGAATTACTATGTTTTTGAGTGTCCTGAAAGTCCTAGAGGGGTTGGCTGAAGAGATTTCTGGCCTGCAGATCTTTGTATGTGTTGTCACTGTGGTGATGTTTCAGGAGATGGAGAATTGTGTTAGTGTGGGGCCCATACTCAGGCAACAAATGGGGTACCACAGGTGGCTGCAGTCTGGGTAGCCTGACATCAGTTATAAGCAGAAAAAATGTGATCATCAGCTAATACACAGTGAATAGAGAAGAATACCATTAATGCTCATCTTCATCTCTTTTTGTAGAAAATAGGCATTGGTAATCAGGTCTTTTCCTTTCTGATTTTATATTGCTACATATTAAATTGCCAGAGGTATGGGCTTGAGTGTAAAAGACTTCTGCTAGGTACTTGATTTAGTAAGAGAGAAAAAGGTGAGGACAACACAAAATTAATAAAGCACAAACAGATGAAGAACTAACTTAAAAGAAAATCAGCTGTCCAAGGAGCACCAGCATTTAATGAGGATGCTTCTGTTGAGGAGCTGTGGTGAAGCTCTTCACTGTTTTCATCAGCAATCTAGAAGTGTTATTTCAAACAGTTTTAGAAGACTTAAATATCCATTGGCAGCAATTTTAGATGGAATAAATATCACCTGAGTGATAATGAGGACAAGGTAGTCACAGAGTTATCTGGATTATTTAATAAACTCAGTTCTTTCAAACAATTAAGTTTTAATAGGGTCAAAAGAAGAAAAAAAGTCAGACTTGCAGGACAGAACAACACAGCCTACCAGGGCCAAGGAAGGCATGTTAGAAAGCTGCTCCTTGTAGGGGCTCAGAGAAATTCAACACGAGTTCTGGGTGAGCTAGGGCTGGTACAGAAGTAAGCTGATATTCACAAATGGATGTGCAAATAGGAAAGGGGTAGGTAGACATACCATTACATCATTACACTTTTTATCAGACGAAAAGTTCTGTCTCACGTCCCGTGGTGTCATTTGCCCCTCAAAAAAAACCAAACCTGAATGATGAGAGACAGCTCTAAAGAGATCCACGAGACGGAAAGTGAAATAAAGTGCTCTCCAACAAAACCCTTGACTGGTGCGGATGCGCTCAAGAAAGACTGGCATGTTGCATTTTAACCTGAAAGTGCCTTTGTGAGGAGAAAATAGCATTGCAGCACTCCTGGAAGTCCAGACACTGAAGGCAAAGCTCTTTGCCTGACATCTCCAAATTCAGAGCCTATACAAAGCACAGAGTTGTAGACAAGTGAGTGGGGTGAGTACAGAGGCACCAGGTTGAATTACGCAGTGAGAGCTAAGTGGAAGGTAGGTGATCTAATGATCCCTTCTTCCACTCAAGGAATGGCTTTTGGAAGGGTGGCTTGTTAAACAACCAACCCCTGGCACTGATTTCTCAGGAGAGTGGTTGGGGTTTTTTTGGTGGTGTTGTTTGGTTTGGGTTTTTTTGTTTGTTTGGGATTTTTTTTTTTTTTTTTTTTTTTTGCAATAACTTCCCACATTTATTTTTCTTACCTGGAAAAATGATTTTAAAAGGTTTTGTTTTGAGAAACTCAAGTTACCTCTTTAGAGTCACTTGTAAACAGGAACATAAACGGGTTCCTGTCTGCCTCCAGTGAATCTCATTAATTTTATCAAAGGAATTTGTTTTCCCCCTGTTACTTAAAAGGCCAGTTTACAATGCAAAAGTATATATCATCTGCCTGCAACAGTTTCTGTGAAGGTAATAAACTCCTCAAGGTCGATACACAAGCCAATAAAATGGGCATAGTTATCACATCCTCCAGCGCAGGTGAACTAGGTGCCAATTTCTTCTGCTTTGGTGGTTGCTGTTGGATTTTTTGGCGAGTTTTTTCTTTTCAATAAATTAACTGACGATGGTGACTTTCTTTTATACATTTTCTTTACAACCACCTCATTTTTAAGGGTATTATCTTCATACCTCAGCAAGGCTTAGAGGTATATTGCAGAATATGATTACTGCTTTAGAAAGCAGGGGGCGTCAACTCTAGTTTAGGGAAGATAAATGCTAATTTATAGCACTAGCAGATTGTGGGCATCATATTACACAGAATAAGAAAAAGAAGCATCTTATTAGAAAGGTTTATCCAAAAGAGCAACTTGTAAACAATAAATAATTTACTTGAATTACAACATTTAAAAGTCTTATTAAGGAGATTTTTATTCACGACAGACAAGATAATGGGAGCATCCAGTACTACCACCATAGACTCTTTATTCAGCTGTTGTACAGTGGGCAAAAACAGTTTCTCCTGATCCTGAAGAGAAAACACTTAGTCAAATACATAAAATAGTACTGGTCCATAAAACAGTTCTGTCTCTTTCTGTTTATCTCCCACCTAAAGATGTAAAGGGTCAAGGCATACATCTCAGATTACTCATAGTAATCAATGATCATCAAATTAGGAAAAAAAAAGACAAAAACCCCCCATAACTACTTTTCTGCTTAGATCCTGCTTTTTAAGCCATTTGATTTAGGAATTCAGCTTGTGACTTGCCAGTGGGAGGGAATGAACCCTGAATCCTCAAGACTGTATGAAAAGCCATCTACCAATGTGACACATTTCTCCTATGTAGAGTTATATATGTATATGTAAATTCCTCCACACAGAAGGGATTGAAGCATCCTACTGACATCCTCATATAACACATACATTTAGTATGCAGTTTTATGGGGACTTGATAGAGACAGGGACAGTTTGATAGAGATATTTTAATCCGTGCATTACATTTCTTGCCTTGTTGGCAGATGGCATTTAGGGCAGTTAAAAGTTTAAGGATACAATAATGTTTGATAACAACTGATTCTAGCAGAGATTTGAGATTGCAATTATGTAAATAAAACATATTTTTATTTGGTATACTTTTTTTTTTTTTTTTTTAGGATTTAGATGACTTTATCTATGATGTGTTTGGATGTATACACCACTTTGCCTTTAAACAACTAATAGGATGAGACACAAATGGACTGCCTGACATTTTGTAGTTATTATAGTCTTCTAGGATTTCTGGAACTCTACAATTACTAGGGAAGCAAAAATGGCCTGGGGAGATAAAAGTGAGAATTTCAGGATTCAAATTTCCATGATCATTTTAGCCAAGACTAATCTTGTACTGAAGGAAATGCTGCAACAAGATGCTAAAACACGAGCATGTCTTTATCAGGTGGGGAGGCTGGGGCTCAGCTGATGGGTAGAACAGGTGCCAATAGATCATGCCAGACTGTTCTGACACAACAGCAGCATCAATGAAGTTCCTGGACCCAGCGTCCCTGTAACATCTCAGTGCCAGTAGTATTACAATACTGTGGTTATCTGATTGCCTCATGCTGCATGCACAGTTCTTCCCTTCTCGTCCCAAATTATTATGCTTGGTCCTGTAGTGAATAATGTTACAGAGATACTCTGCTCTCCCTCAAGAAAGGAAATCTTCCACCAAAAGAGGAAGAATGGCTTCTTCATGAACTTCAGACATGTTTGTAAAACAAGAATATTGCACTTGCATAGATGTCTAGCAGGAGTTCTCTTTGTGGAAGAGAATATAAAACTTCAAAGTCGTTCTCAAGGAAGAGCAAAATAACACAATAATCTATCTCATACAAAAAAGAGCTAGGTCCTTCCCATCAATAAAGCTTCGAAGACAACCGTATTTCAGTGTGTTAACTATAATGGGATGACTGATGGCAATAGATGACCTACAACATGTAGAATGCTGTTGCCCAGTCCTTTAGAGTTCTGTAGGCTCACATAAAGTACAGAAGTATTTTAGAAAAGTGAATTTGTATTATTCTTCCTTCTGTCACTAAGACTACTAACCTATAGCACTAAATATAACAGAAGTTACAGGAAGGACCACAACATTTAATCCCAGAGTTCATAATGCAGGACTGACATATGCATTCAATCTTGTAATATGAAAAAAAAATAAAATACCCAGATGCTTATCAACGTAAACCAAGAGGATGGCACTGAGTCCAGAGCAGAAATGATTCAGACAGGCCATTTCTTGTGCAGTGCTCCCATCCCTCCACATCCCACAAACAACTCCTGTCAGTTTGCAGAGCTGCTGAAAAATGAGCAGCATCACGTCCTGCAGGCTGCAGAGCTGTATGGTTCAGTGAACAAAGCAAAGGGGATGTGATACAGGCAAACACAAGCAAGAAGCTGTGTGATTTTTTTTAGTCATGGGTCACCCTAAGTTTTGTAACAATGACATTGAATTCGTACCTACTCACAGAGAACCTGCAGCTACAGAGATGAAGAGTCTGGGGAGGGCAGCACCAAAATCACTTTGCTTAAGACTAGAACATCAGCTGTGGCTGAGCAAAAAGCTAATTCTGTTTTCTAGGAAACTGAATGCAGTTCTTAAACAGGCACTGTCAAAATAAAATCACAGGCTAGATTCATTAATTATACTGGGAGTTTGGGCCATTTCCTTTAAGTAACCGAGGACTTCTGTAAGAACCCTAGATTATTATCTCATTTGGAAATATTTTTAAATATATTTGTACATCCTTTTTTATTTTTAATGGTTTAACAATGCTATGTTCTTGCCAGCGTCACCTCCTATTTCCAATGCACAAGCACAGCACAAAAAAAAAAATTAGATTTTCTTTTAAAAAAAAAAAAAAAAGGCTGTTATCTTTGTGAGGAATCATCACAAGTCTATGGCTCACCCTGCCCCCCCCTCAAAAAAACCCCATGGTAAATACTTTCTACATGGTAAAATGAAAGGCATCTATGTAGAATAACTGAGAGAAGCTTCTGTAGTTCAGTTTTTCAATCTGGAGATCAGGGATTCAAAGCCTTGCACCAGAGCAGTTAATATACAAATGAGAGCTATTCTGATTTGAACAAATAGCAGACATTTCTTGGACAAGATTTGCTTGTTCAGATTAAGACTTCACTAGGAAATAGGTAGCAAGGCCCTTACCTGTGGAAGACCTGAGGGGCTCAGAATTGTTTAAGTAGGTAATCCCAACTCCTCCTTTAAGGTCTGTTCTTATTTATCCTTCCCAGCTCTCTGCCACAACAGGTGGGAAAAGGGCCTAGCTGGGTAAGCTCATTCATGGCAATTTGGCACAGGCAGGTTTTCTTTCTGCTTACAAATTATCTGCAAATAGGTTATGCTCTCACAAACGTGTTTGCTACTCTAAATTATTCACCATAACAGTTTGTAAGCAAATTTCAGACACCGGGAAGCAGGTAAACAATTCATGGCAACAGCAGTTCAATAATTTATTATCCGGGCTGTGTGCTTGAAGCCCTCAGCTGTGGGGCTCTGTTTATGCTCTCTGACTTGGTGGTGCTCTCTCTACCTAGAGAGAACTTTTACAGTAGCTGCATCAATGTGGTTTTAAATGGTTAGCGATGAATGCTTATAGATCTACTCCTGTGGTTTTATCACCTGATCTCTGACTTTTGTTGTACCCTTTAAACTGTGTTACTCTTGCCTATATTAGCTGCTTGGCAAGTTGAACTAGAAAAGACTTCTACAGACTTGAATACTGCAAGTATGTCAAAAAGTGCCTGTTTTCATTTTAATAACAGTTTGCAGTTTCTTGTGGTACTGTACTCACTGAGCTTTTAAAGGAATTTACATAATGTGTATGGCTGAAAGACAGAAAATAAAAGGAAAATGGTCCCAACATAAATATTTCAGGAGTCACAGAGAGCAGATCTCATGGAGAGCAGTCTACTGCGTGTGCTCCTCAGCTTCAGAAACTGTCCTGCTTCCTCACTGCACTTTCTTCTAACTTATACACACATTCTCCACCCCAGTTCTGTTCCAAAACATATTTCCAAAGTGTTTTCCTTCCTTAATGATCCTTAAAGGCAAATTCTAAAAGTTTATATCCCTCTGAGTTCTTTGACTTGTCTCCATCCCACATTTGTTGCTAATGTTTGTTTACTTTGCTTGGAGTCAGTTCCCTTCCTTCGCTTCGGCAAGCCTAGCCTATGCAGGAACCTTTATTTTCTCACAGACCCAGAGTATTTCAATAGTTATTTGAGGTATTATGGCTTTCACATCTACTGTTTTAAAAGTTATCATCTATCTAAAGACTTATGACATAAGTAGCAGAAGTGGTGTAATCCAGGTTTTGGAGAACTTCTTGTGCAAGACTATGAAAGGTAAGCAAATGAAAGAATCAGACTGATTAATCAGACCTTTCTGACACTGGCAGTGTTGGGCTTTTTGAACTTGATTGTATTGAAAATGTATATGCTATAAGAAACATGTTTTCTTCAGGGCAAAGATCTTGTCTTCTTTGAAGAAGAGTTAAGCACTGTGCAGTTAATACTGGAAAAAGCTACCTGCTACCTTTGTTTAAAGCACAACGGGAAGTGACATACTGGGTCACATTATATCTCTAACCCTAGATCAGATATGCCTGAAAAAAGCTGAAGAACCTCACAGTGGATGGCATGACATATTATGCAAAGTCTATAAGGTCCCTAATACTTAATTTAAATGCTACAGTCCTGGTTTAAATTTGAAACTATGAAATATTTTTAAAGGCTTCTACATTAAAAAAAAATAATAGTGAGAACTCTTGATATTAATGTTGTTCATATGTGATCATTTCCTTTGTGCCTCATACTGACTCCTTGACCCCAGCACCTCCTGTTGCATCGTGTTCTGCCGTGCCGTGGCAGTGCTGTGACAGTACAGGACAGCACTTCCTTTCCAGGCAGAAAATAACCATCAGAAATTTTCAACCAAGTGTGTGTTTGTCACCAGATATCAATTTTGTCCAGGGTTCCAGATTTATGATGAAAGACAAAAAGGACTACACTAAAAATTATAAATAGCATTCTGCCTGTCCTAGTTCAAGCCACTGGGGAAGAAGAAAGCAATGGCGTAAAAATGGCATGCCGGAGCCTAGAGTTCCTCAAGAGTCGGGTTTCTGCCAGGTTCTCAAATGCTTTAGTGGCTGCAAGTCCGTATCAGTAGTTAAAATAAACAGAATGAACTGGCCCCTTCACTGATACAAGCTGGCACGTCCCCAGCAGAGAAAATGAAGTAGTGCAGCTAGAAGCAGCTGCAGGTCTGTTCTTGCTGCAGCACACCACTTGTTCTCCTCCACCTCTTTTCTCAAGGCCTGCTAAGCCTCTCATGGTGTTCATCATAGCAGTGGTCATGGTACCGGGCCCCCCTAATTCATCTCAGGCATTTTTTCTCTCTACTATCTGGGCTAAATGGCAGCCTCTGGGTGCCTTCAGGCTGCTGCTGCTGCTGCAGCAAAGCCCAATTATTCGGGAGAAGTTCTGTGGTCTCCAGCCTGTCCAGTAGTGCCTCCTCACTTCAGAGAAGTCAGCCATGATACTAGCCCAGCTGCACTAACCATTTTCCTTAGGAAAACACAGTTTTCTGCTCTTCAGGGCATGTGTGGTGGTTGCTGGCTGCGGCTTTCCCTCTATGGCTCCAAGCTCCTTAATGAATCACTGCTTTTTGGCACCGAAGCAAAATAAACACATCATTTTGGATGCCTTTGCCAAATGTACATACACTTAGAGCAGGTTTTGAATGATAGAAAGTGAAAGGTTTAATGAAATGTGCAGGCTGTGTAGCTACAAGTTGCAAAAAAGCCAGAAAATGTGAATCTGAAGGTCACAGCAGTCCTGTTAGCCCAGTAGTTGTTCACATTTTGCGTACTTTCTAGAACACATGGAGGAGGATTACTTCTAGTGTATCAGCTACAGCTCTCACCAGTAAAAAACAGTAATAGAAAGCAGGATAGAGGGGCAGCACCACTCATCAGCGTGGCCATTAGATGCCTATCTCTTTCTTTTCTGTTTATTAACTAATTCAGTGTAACTACACAAAGCACTGCAGATTTTTACACTGATGCTTCCTAGCCTGTGTAAAGGGGGAAAGATATCAACAAAAATTTGGCAAATATCCTAAATGAAGTTTCTCAGTTGCTCGAGCCAGTCATTTGTGTGTACCCTGTCATGCACTTTGGCCCCTTCAAAGTGCCTGAGCCTGTTCATGACTTCAACACATCCATTTGCTCTTGCTGACTTGAGTGAGAAATGAGAAGTTTCGAAAGTGTTTGTCATAACTGTTCCTCTAGTTCCTCTCCATTCAATCAGATTTTAGAATGAATTTAAATGTATTGCTGGACTATAATTAGCTCTGAAGGATGAAAGACCACAAGGGACTTGCTCTTTCCTCTTTAAATGGCCGTCTGTAAAGACACCATCCTAAATGATATCCTGAATGCCAGCAAAGTTTGAAACCTGGACCCATGCCTGATTAACTGCCCAAAATTAAGATTAATGTCTGCCTTTGGCAAATCAATGTCATTCCCTATGAAGCTGGTTTACTACAGAAATCTGTAGACCAAAATACAAGTTTCAGCCTTCAGTTTTATTTCCCCCACATTTCTACTGCTATGAAAATGTGGAGCTTTTTTATACCCTACTGGGAAAATGCATTTTTTCCACTCTTCCATGACTCAAAAACATCTGAAAGATTCTTCTTCCAAGCTTAAGAAAAAGAGGTGGGGGAAAATTTCACCTTTTGACAAAGCTACAGCATGGAAATTTTTGACTCAAAAGAGAATTTTCAAAATAAAATAAAATATAAGAAGCATGTGAAAACAAGGGGTTATAATGGAAACTATTTTCATAGCGAGCTCTAAAGTAAGCACTGCTGTTCCAGAGACACATGGTACTGATGTAAACATTGGTTTGAGGCCAAAACCCCTAGCATGCTAGAGGAATCCAGAAGCACTACAATATTAAATACACCTCAAAATATATGTCAGATATCTTCCTGTTTCTGTTCCACTTACTCTGCACAGCATGACAGTATGCACTTAATTCATCAGTGTCTGCAGAATAACAGAATAAGGGGCTGGTGGTGAAGGTGCTCTCCTTTTCTTGGGCTGGGTTCTTTCCTGCACCACACGCTCCCTAAATGGTCTTCTGCAAGATGGGGCTTATTATTCCCATTTTGCAAATATTGAGCCAATATCCACTTTCCATCTGCAGTACTTATGCAGCATCTATTATTACAGCACATGAGCACCCTCACTGGTCTTAGGGATGTGTTATAGTCCCCAAGGTAGGATTTCCATGTTTCATCTGGAGTGATGGGGAGAGGGAGGGTACAACAGAAGAGGTGAGGGTATCTTGCTCAGCTGCCCTCTCCTTGTGGCAAACTCTTCCTGCTGTCTTCAGTCTGCTCCTTCCAGCTGCTCCAGGGCAGGTGGCATGGCCCTGGGCAGTTTTCTCCTACTGCTTTCATAGACAACCCTGATTTTGCACCCACTGTGATTACAGCTATGGTGCTTGGCCTGCACCTTCACTGATTCATTAGAAAAGCCCACAGACAGTTAAAATTGTCCTAACCAGGAGTGTAAAATGAACATTCTGCTTCCATGCAGCCTGTTTTTTCTGTGGATTTGTGGCTCTTGCTCACAGTTCTTGCCTTGCAATAAAATGCAATCACCAACTGAAAGGTTCCCCAGGAGGGGGGCTGGTGGAGCATCCCCCTCTGCCACTTGAAATTCTCCAGAGGTTTAATAGGGTAGTGACGTCCTCTCCTGGCCAGCCCTGTGGGTGTCTGGCTGGCTGCAGGTGCACATGAGCACTTGCAGAGCACTGGCTCAGGCTGGTTCTCCTCTGCCAGCTCTGGTGCCAGCTCCTCACAGGGCTCAAGAACAGTCATTAGAGGCCAATGTACTAGAGCACTTGTCATACAAGCCCATTTCCTTGGGGAAGGCAGACCAAAACCTCCAGCTTCATGCTCCAAGCATGTGCACGGCTGCACCTGCCTGCTGGCTCAAGGACTCTGGCTCAGCCAGGAATGATTGGCTGCTCCCCACCTCTCCAAGGGGATGGAGAGCGGCTCCTCCCCAAGTCACCAGGGAGTGGGGATGTGGGGACGGAAGAGCAAAAGTCACCCCCTGGATCTCTGTGCACTGGGCCCACCAGCTTTTTCCTCCTTAGAAATGTATGGTGGCGGCAGTGTGGCACAGATCTGCCTTGCAGCGCTCACTCAAGCTGCAGCTCCTCATGCAGGCCAATGGGTCAAAGGGGTGGTGGGGTCTGCGAGGCTCACAAACAGCAGACATGGGCTAGCAAGGGGGCCTGGCAAAGCATGAAACTTGCTCTACCAGGGAACAGCAGCCAGCCAAGAGGGCCACACAGCCTCAGTGGATGTTGACTCTGGCGGCTGGGTTCTGCGGTTTAGACATAATAGCAAAAAGGTGTGAATGGTTCAAATGTACAAGTAGATCCAATTTCATGCTTATATGCATGCCAAACACCTCCATCCCCAGCAGGTGTTTGGGGGTTTTGTTTTGAAACTTCAGAATCAGCTGCTGCCTTTCGTTCTCCAATCTGGATGTACATTTCTTCTTAATAGGTTTTATATACGATTTTTTTCTAAAGTCATCCTTGATGTTGGGAAACATACCATCCCTGTTTAACTTCCATATGACTGAGGACATTGCTGTGGATGGGGAGGGTAACAAAGGGTTGGGTTTTGCACCCTTGCCAGCATGCTGTAGGGAAATGCTGATCTAGTAACCTACTAACATCCCCTTGGAGAAGACTGCTTTCAATGAGGCAGAAAGCCTGGTGAGCTTTGCCTCAACTCCTCCCATATGTATGGCATTTGGTCTCTATGTGGCGATCGTTTGAAACAACTGCCAATCTGTGGCTTTCATTTTGCTTTTTAAATTCTTGTCCACATTTGGTTTGCTTGCTGGTGGCCAGAGAAACCAGTGTGCTTTAATCATGCTAGTCCTGGGGATTTTTCGTGTTGATCCAGATCATGTTTAGCTCAGGTTCATTCAGTTACAAGACTCACATAAGGAAACTAAACCAATTATATGAACTAAAGCGGGAATGCCATATGTTTCTTGTGAAAAGTGCTTTTACAAAGAATAAAAATCAATATTACACCTTATTCTAACTACCTGCTTAATACAGCAGGTCCTTAATGCAGCACATTTAGTCAGTTAAAGTGAACAAATTTCATTAAATTAAAATTCAGCAGCATTAAAACCAGATGGGCTGCAGGGAGGGGAAGAATGCAGAGACTTTTAAAGCTAATGTAAATGTAATATTATTGTTTTCAGTTACAATCCAATTAAATTGGGCTGACAGAAGCTTTCACAGAAATTCTCAGGAAGATAACTTGTATGGAAAATCCATTTAAAAGAAACAGTACATCAGATATTTTTGTGGTTCTGTGTCTCACTGAATTACATTCCTGTATAGAAGGTACAAAGTTGTTCTGGGAGAGCCAGTAATAAGACCTTTACTGGTATGGTACTTAAAGGGAGAAAAATGACTTAATTTTATGGTGTTTATGGTAAGTACTTGAGTGTAAAACAAACAAAAAAACCCAGAACCAAGAAGAGTCCTTCCCAAAGGTAGAAAATACACATTTCCAAACCCACAACCTTTTCCTTGCTGCCTCTTCTCCAGTCTCCAACACCATTGGGAGCCAGGCTGCAACACCAAGCACCCTCTAAAACCCTGGGTTGGTGCATGGAGAAGCCCCACGCCATGCAGGAGTGCCTGCACAGATAATGCAAATAGCACCCACTGGGCTCTCTGGCTGCAGCACAGATAACTTTGGTTATGGGGTATGATCTGCAAAATCCAGTCTAGCATTATGCATTTTCTGTGAAGTCACTTAGAGAACTGTGCTGTCTGGGATAGGGCCTTCCTGTCTCTGGGGTATATAAATGATGACCTTCTTATTTGATAGGTCTTAATGGTGTTAAGAAGAGAAGAAAAAGATACCCTACATAAGACACCCAAACCCACTCTATTTCTTTTTTTAAACAGTTGCCTTTTCGAGAAAAGCTGAGACAGTTCCTTGCATGTTAGCTGTGTACCGCAGTTAATAGTTGTTTTCTCCCAAGAGTAAGCAAAAGTCTATATAAAGTCTCACCTACACACATGATGTATCAGGAGGGGGAGGTGGTCCTAAGCACTCTCAAGTGCAGATCCCACTCAAACTCCTAAAATACAACACAAGATGTCAGAGTCTTCATTTTCCTACTAACTGCACAGTAAATATGAAACGCAACCTTGATTCACACATGGTGAGAAAATCCAGTGCTTGTAAATTTATGAATGTAGCTGACAGTCATTAAGTGCATTATGTGGAGGTCAGGCTGATGGTCCTTTCTTTGTTTATTCCTCTTATTTAATGATCCATTGCTGGAGATGTGCCGAAAACATTCAGAATGTTTTACAATGTATTAATGCATTTGAGAAGTGTGTTCTGTGCTTTCCATCCCCATTATCCTGACATGCTGAACATAAATCAGAGTGCAGTATGCAGAATTAGCATTTGAGGAAAGCAGAATGGCGCCTTTTTTTTTTTTTTTTTTTTTTAATGTATACAAAGATAATACTTGTTCCTGTCTAAAGTAGCCATTAAGAGAGATCGCCTTTTGGTGAAGGGACAAAACAGGACCACCTTCATTTGACACAGCTGAATTCCACAAAAGCCAAGTGTCTCAGCATGGGATATTACACCTGGATCCAGGTAGACTTCCATTCAGTTCAAGACAGAGTGTGATTAAAATCAAAATCCATTGTCAGGGGTCAGATCCCTGCAGCTCAAGGTAGTCAAAGTTAATTTTTTCAAAGGTACAGAGAGTTAACCCTTGCTCAGCACTCTGCTAACTCTACTAACTCCTGGCCTTATGAAGCAGGTCATGTCTATGGACAAGGGCTGTATCAGTTTAAATAAAAACATTTGTAAAGTATATGTATGTAGGCTCATAGAATCATTTAGGTTGGAAATGACCTTTAAGATCATCAGGTCCAACTGCTAACTTAGCACTGCCAAGTCCACAACTAAACCATGTCTCTAAGCACCATATCGACACATCTTCTAAATACCTTAAGGGATGGTGACTCAACCACTTCCCTGGGCAGCCTGTTCCAATGCTTGACAACAATTTCAGTGGTTTTTCCTAATATCCAATCTAAACCTCCCCCCTCGGCACAACTTGAGGCCATTTCCTCTTGTCCTGTCACTTGCATACTTAGGAAAAGAGAGCAACACCCATCATGCTACAACCTCCTTTCAGGTAGTTGTAGACATCAATAAGGTCTCCCCTCAGCCTCCTTTTCTCAAGACTGAACAACCCCAGCTCCCAGCTCCCTCAGCTACTCCTCATAAGACTGGTGCTCCAGACTCCCACCAGCTTTGCCCTTCCCTGAACTCTTTCCAGCACCTCAATGTTTTTCTTGTAGTGAGGGGCCCAAAACTGAACACAGGATTCGAGGTGAGGCCTTGTCAGCACTGAGTACAGCGGCACAACCACTGCTGGCCACACTACTTCTGATACAAGACAGGATGCTGTTGGCCTTCTTGGCCACTGGGCACACTGCTGGCTCATGTTCAGCTCCTATTCATGCATAGCTGTGTACAGATATGATAAACAGATACAAGTCAGTTGAGCATTAACCCAGGTGAAAACATACAAATTTTCTTGTCTGGCCAGCACCACTGAAAACTTTCTTCGTGCACAGATGTTTGTGTTAAAATATCCTTTTAATTCTAGAAGTTTTTAGAAGTCTGAATAGGAGTTCCCGCAAGGAGACCTAATGCAGTTCAAATCCATGGAGTGGAAGAGGTGCAGAAAGGAAGACATATCAAAGAGACCTGTTTACCTATCTAACAGAAAGAAAATTAAATATCTGAATGTTAAGGTATTCTGTTATTGAACAACTAGGTAAAAATTATGTTGCAGACAGCCTATACAAATCTGGAATTTTCTTATCATATGATAAATATTAAGTGATCTTATAAATAATTTTTCCCTTCAGGTTGGCTAAGCTGATATAAGGTAACTGGATTCACAATTCATGCAAGGGATTTTTTGTTTGTTTAAGTTGTCTAATACCATTGATTAACTAATGGACCACAACACTGTATTAAGAAAAACACATTGCTTTCCAGAAGTTATTTTAGACTGGTCTATTAATTTTTACATTAAACATAATTTGTCTGACTGCAAAGGCCTTTCTGACTGCAAACACTTCCAAGTGCCATGACATTATGTACCTCCCAGGTTAATGCTCACTAAAAGCTGAGCCAGTCACAAAAGAAAACCCAGAATATGAGGAACGCGGCCTTCTCCATAGACAGAACATTTATGTGCGTATGACATTAATCTACTGCTAATAGTCTGGTACTGAACTGCCAAAATGAGATGTCATTTAGCTCCTCTTTGATGCCATTCCACTGAAGTCACAAAAATGTATTTCAGTGAGAATCAGTTTTATATGTAATGTATTACAAACTTGCTGATGCAGTAAATTACTGGAATACTTCAGCATGTGTGCAGTGATGTGGCCACCGTCGGAGCTCCAGGTCTCCCTGTTTTCCCTGGTGAGATACTTGATCAGCGTTTGTATCAGCTCACACACTACATGAGGCCTTGGGCTGTGTATTTTTCACATAAACGAGAAATCCTCTCCACGTTATAATTGCAATCAAGCCTTTACGAAAACTCTACTACCAGGATCAGACTATGCCCTTTTAGAGAAGAAATTTGTGTATATAATTGCCAAATCATAAAATAGCTGAAAAGAAAATAAGCATCATCTGTCCTCAGGTATAAAATACATTTATTCCAGGAAGTTCCCAAATTTTGAGAGTTACAGCAAAATTCCCAGTGCTCAGTCCTACCCAATTTACCCTCTTGTGCATTTTTGATCAGCCCTTAAAAAGCTGACATATTTTATTACATTAGAACTCAATCTAAGAAATCTGAACACATGCTTCACTGCTTGTTGGTTATTAGGATAATCTGCAGGAAACAACATAACAATAGGGCATTGTTTGTGAATGTGAGCAAAAGGTTACAGCAACAGCCTGTACCCAGACCTGACTTCTTGACTCCTGTTCCCTTTGCAGTGAAGAAAGCACATGTTGCTTGTAGTATTTACATTATAGTCAAAGTATTTTCTGCCATTTATTGCAGGCCAGAAGAGAATAAAGCATAGGAGAAGCACATTTATCCTGAAAACAGCATGTAGCTGGAACACTGTACTTGATGGAAGGTGACAAGCTACGGCATAAAGCAAATCTCAGGCTCCCCATCATTGCAACATTTGAACATCTCGCCATGCCCAGCAAACAGATCTGCTACAGGCATAATGTATGGGGTAACAGGAGAGCTGTATGAGAAATTATATCCTTCTACGGAAATGTGGTTAGATCCACAAATGCTCAGTTCCACAGTCTTCATCCCCTTCCTTCATTGCTGCCCAACCACACAGGCACCAGAATTACTTCAGCACAAGTACATTGAAGCTTTCATCCTTGGTACCTAAGAGTCCAGTTAGGAGTACCACCACAAGTGTCTGCACCGTAGCTATGCCCCATTCACACACATTTGGATAAATGGTGTCCAGTCCCTTTTAAAGAGTCCTAGAGAGGAACCTGAAGTCTCTGCTTTTTGAGGAGCCTGTGTCTTTCCAAGTGATACTGGGTTGTCAAAAAAATGCATGTCTGGGAAAAAAGCTTGTCCTGACTTAATTGGTTCTGGCTTACCACCATCAGTACCACTCGGTAGTACTTACCACATAAAAGAAACATGAGTTAATGCATTGTACAGGAACCCTGGCTGGTGCTGACTCTGGTATGATGACAGAGAAGTGAACATCTTTCATTTAACTACATGTGCACTGAAAAACACTATAGTGGCAATTATTTCGACAAGGTTTTCTCCTACTGAGGAGGCAGGGTAGCCAAGGCTCACGTGTGTCAGCGTTACCATACTGTAGTGTCTCACAGGCAGCAATTAAGGCAAATGCGGCTCCAGTGGAATCAGAGCCTTCATTAAAACTGGAAGGAAGAATTCTGAGCATCCTAGAGGCTTTTTAACAACTGGGACCCTGGACTTTCAGTCTTTTTGGCAGTCTGTCTGCTTTAAGTTGGGCAATATTGATTTTCCCTGGTGGTAGTCAATAGTTATCTTCCTTTTTCTAATCTGAAATACATTCAGAATCACCCATTACCAGTATTTGTGTGTAATATATATATGCATCCATGTGTATATGTACATATATATATATTACAGTTCCCAACAATGTACCTCTACAGATAGATATTTGTGATATTTAGCCACAAGTGGGAATGAACAGGTCCAAACTAGCATTTTCCAGTAAGAAACAGTTTTCTTTGTAGGATTATTATAGTTAGAAAGTTGTAAAGGGATTTTAGGGTGAGGTGCGAAGGATGTTCAGAATATTAAGAAATTTGCTTTCATCAGTCTTTCACAGTGACTCAGATTGCTTAGTTACTATACAAGGCTGTTCTGAATCCTCTCCAGATTTTTGTGTTTCAAGGAAGATGTGGGACACCCAAGATTACCTAATATCCCCAAAGCAGCCACTCTGGTGCTCAAACCAGAGTAAGACAACATCTTTCAATGTTGCAAATACATTTAAAGAGTACATTAGCTCTCTTGGATGGAGCTCATCAGCTGAAAATATGCTTCCAGCATAATACCATTATTATGCAAGTATCTTTCAAAATCATTGCTTTTCAACACTGAACATCCCAATCTCTAACTATGACCTAATAAATTTTCCCCCTGATTATAAGACCTTTCATTTGCCCATACTGAATGCATTGGTTTCTTGCCTAAAAATCGTTTTATATGCTCTTGCTAGTCAGTGCTAGTAACACCATACAGCTTGTAGCAAAGAACAAATTCCTGCTGGACACCTCCAAAATCATACCTGATGGGTGGCAACGATTCTCATGACCATGAGCCAGGACTGTGCCCTTGTGGCCAAGAAGCCAAATGGCATCCTGGGGTGTATTAGAAGGGGGGTGGTTAGTAGGTGGAGAGAGGTTGTCCTTCCCCTCTATTCTGCCCTGGTGAGACCACATCTGGAATATTGTGTCCAGTTCTGGGCCTCTCAGTTCAAGAAGGACAGGGAACTGCTGGAGAGAGTCCAGCGCAGGGCAACGAAGATGATTAAGGGAGTGGAGCATCTCCGTTATGAGGAAAGGCTGAAGGAGCTGGGTCTCTTTAGTTTGGAGAAGAGGAGAGTAAGGGGTGACCTCATTAATGTTTACAAATATATAAAGGGTGAGTGTCACGAGGATGGAGGCTCTTCTCAGTGACAACTAACGGTAGGACAAGGGGTAATGGGTTCAAACTGGAACACAAGAGGTTCCACTTAAATTTGAGAAGAAACTTCTTCTCAGTGAGGGTAGCAGAACACTGGAACAGGCTGCCCAGGGCGGGTCTCCTACTCTGGAGACATTCAAAACCCACCTGGACACCTTCCTGTGTAGCCTCATCTAAGTGTTCCTGCTCTGGCAGGGCGATTGGACTAGATGATCTTTTGAGGTCCCTTCCAATGCCTAACATTCTGTGATTCTGTGATTCCCAAAATATACTTGTATTTTCAAGCCTAGCATTTAAGCACGGAATAATCAATTTGATACATAACATATTGATTTTGGATCATTTTAGGTTCTACACAGCAGAATCAAGCCAAACGTCTTCTAATGCAACAAGACAGATGTATGAAATAATTCCCTCAAACCCACTTTTCTTCCAACTCATGTTAATTGCAATTATTTGTATTCAGTCTCTCCTTTCTTGCTGGCTCGGTTGCTGTATCATCTGTCTGTGTTTTTGCCTGTGGCTGATGTCAGACTCACCAGCTAATGATTACCCGTCCACCTAATTTACTCCCTTTAAAAACTGTTACAACACAGATTAATAATAATTTCTTTAATATCATCCACCTCTCTGATAAGTGAGGCCAAGGGGGTACATTGTGTGCACTACCTGGTTACCTTCAGAAGAGGAGTGATTCTGAACCCAGGTAACTCATTGCTTTCCCAGTCCCCAAACAGAAGGCTAGAAAGCTCTGCCAGCTCCATCTCTGGGTTACAAAACAAATGGCAGCTCTGTCCCTTGTGTGGCCAACTGTCTGCAGCTCTTTCGGAGCACTCTCCCAGCCACTACCATGTACTGATTAATCTCACAACAGACTGGGACCTTCCTGTCTCCTTACTTTACCGGCATCTCTCCTACACATACGAGAAAGGTCCACCTAGCCCAGCACTCCGTCTCACACAGTGTCCTTAAGCAAGGCAGACCTTCCACTGGCGCTGAGCTCTGGCTGAACGTCACCCACACAGGTCAGTCCTCCACATGCCCAAGAGCGTGTTGTTATGCGTGGGAAACATTTTTGCTCCCATGTGTTTGCAATGCCTCCTGAATTGCATAAAGAACATGATGCAGTCATCCATAAATATTGTGAGGAGACAGCTTGTTCTATAAATGAACATGTAACAGAATTTGATTTAATGTAATGTTTGCTGAAATAGAAGGAAAAGATTGGGAGCAAAGTGGAAGTGTTGATATGCTTGCTAAGGATGGTAAAAATCTTGCACTAGTCATCTTTGACACAGAAAAATCTGAAGTAACTTAGGGATCACTTCTCAGCTGTGGGAAGTTCTTTTATACCAGTTGTAAAGAATCTCCAATTTGCAACTGAGTCTAGCCAGTATAACCGGGGAGCTGGCAAGGAGTGAAATCATGGGGCAAGTGAAAACTTTCTTTGCTCTTTCTCTCAGCTGAGAAGCAGCCCAATTTGATACAGGTAAGTGCTCTCTTACCATTTTGTTCCTGTGATTCTAGAACCCAAACTGCTTTTAAGATTTCACCCACTCCCCCTTCCAAACAACATGAAACAGCCAACGGATGACCCATGGTGGAAACAGTCTAAACCAGCAACGTGTATGCTGTCATACCAGTGCTAAAACTAAATTCAAAAGACTGAGGCAAACACTGGATTTCAGCACAGCAACCTACTTTAATGGCATCAGTTGCAGAACTGGAGCTCTGGTGCACAGTGCACAGCACAACCAGGGGAAGTACAGAAAATAAGTACTCCAAATTCCTCTGCAAAGCCACAGGAAAGCTTTACGGTTGCTAAGCTACTAATATTGTCAAAATACTTGTTTTCCTTTTTCATTCTGCCCATAATACACTGTGACTATCAAAATGGGCAAAAGGGAAAGAAAAAAAAAAGGAAAAAAAGAAGGAAAAAAACCCCAAAACCCCAGTGACACAGGTTCATACTGAGTGTGCAAACCAGCATGGGAACATGGAAGTGAAATGGACCGCAGGAGTTATCAGGACCAATCCAACACAGTAGCAGGCAATAAATGATTTGTTGTGGGAAGCACCACTTTTGCATCCTATGGATGTTTAGGTGCTTCCTGATGAGCTGTAAAAAGGCAAAGGTGCAAAAGATAAGTGTGGTGTGCCAGATGCAGAGAAAAGGGGAGCCTGAGGTCACACGGCTCCATCTGCAATGTGCTAAGAAGTTTATTTGTGTTGCTTTTTCAGGCAGGCATATATCAGCTGTCTTTCACAATGGTGAAAACCCTCTTCTCCACTAGCAGTCTGATCTCCTACTTGAAGTAGCACTTATTGGTCTGGGGAAAAAGCTTAAAGGCAGAGCAGAGGAAAAGAAGATAACAGACAAGAGACAGAAATGACACAAATGTGTGGTTCAATGCTGGTCATAGGAATGATGCTAACTTCTGCCTTCACCTTGTTCACCCTGATGGTAGTCCCCTGAAATGGCTGCACAATCTATCTGCATCTGGAAGAGGTGCACAAACACTTAGGAGCCATCTGCTCTATGAGATAAAAAAAAGTTGAATTTGCCCCCAAGTTTTTAAATTTAGATTAAGAAAACCCAAAGAAATCTAGCTGTGTTTGCAAGCAGTGATGAGGGAAGTTATCTCAAGGCAATCTCTACCAGCCTTTCATGTCACTGAATGAGCAAGCCATTGCATCAGATAGACAACAGTGAACAACAGTGTGGTTTGCTGTGACAACAGACAACAGGACTGTAGGCAGAAGCAGACTTCACTGATGCATGCATAGCATTACTACTGAGGCAGTAAAACTCTGTTACCAGAGAAGTTTTCAACAGTAGCCATAGAATCTGTACCCTCACTCAAGCAGCATCTCATTAGCTTCTTCACCTGTGGTGCAGAAGGAAGAGCAAGACAGGCTACGACCTGAGAGAGGGAGAGAACCCCTCCACTGTCCTTCGTACTGCTCCTTGGGAGAAGGGAACATTTTTGGGTGGGAAGATGGAAACAGCATTGGCTATTCTTCCTCCTTCTGCATTTCAAAATAAGACCCTAAATGGTGCTGAGCAGTACATCTACCCTGCCTATATTATACCTGCCCACTCTACTTCACAGACAAGTTTTCAGAACTACAGTACTAAAGAATACACACACCACTTAGAGAATCTGAGTTTGTAAAGGTGACAGAAACTGTGAAAATGAGGAGCTATGCGTACAACTAATCCATCTCCTCTATTATTCATGTTGAAGCACCAACATCCAGAGCTAAAACAATGAACATTGATAGATATTACATTATTTTGAACTGGTGGACAATAAAATAATGTAACGTAATGGTCATCAACCGAGATGTTGCTGATATTGCAAAGTCCATCGTTCACTATGAGGGACCTCAAAATCTTGCTCAAGACTTCATCATAGTTAATTTGGCCCCAGAACTTCCCATATGTAGGTAAGAAAGTACTTTCCCCCACTATCTAGGCTATTTAATGTTGGAAATTGCCAAGATGCCCTCATACACCACTCTTCAAACTTCTTCTGCTTCTAAATAGGACAAGTAATTAATCAGCATGGATGACATCTCCAAAACCATGGGAAGCGTTGGGCTCTGAGGCCTGTTTGCAATAAATAACATCACATTGTTCAAAGATCCTCCAGCTAGAAGCAGAAAAGCTGTGTCCTGAGCTGGATGCTGAGCAGATAGAAGACACTGCACCACATCTAACCTGAGCTGGCTAGCCAGCCTGGGTGCAGCCACCAGTACTGATGTGACTATGTACTGGCTCAGATTAGTGCCTGCCAGGCAAAAGGCACCACACTATATAAACACGCTCAGGGCCAACTCAGGGTCCTTTGGCATGGTGCTGGTTACACAGAGTAGACAAGGCCTTTGCAGGGTGCTGAAGGAGGAAAAGAAATAAACAAAAAAAACCCCAAACATCACTGAGGTTTGTAGGAAAAGTGGGAAAAGTAGACTCTTCCATTGATTCCCATTCCTATCTTTAACCTCAGTGCCATCCTTGCTCTTGAATTCTGTGGTGCTTTATGCTTCTTGAAGCCACACATGCCAAAGTAAACAGCCACTTTGACCTCTTGCACACTAAGCGCCTTATGCTGTAGTGTAGGAAATGCATGTTTATGCCCTATAGAAGCCATATAATAAATTACAATCACTGTACTAAGTGATACAAACTAGGCGATTTAAAACTTACATTTGGCAACATGCCCTTACTGTGCTCTAATTATTTCTTAATATCCCAATTTAAGGGCAACATATTGGCCCCGATTTTAAATTGTCTGGCATTTATAAGTTTGTGTCACAGAATTAATGTTAAAACAGTTTTCAGATTCTTTATTGAAAACTGCTGATTGTGTATTGCCTGACAAAGCAGAATGTCTCCATTTGAATAATGATTTATTGTAAATATGGTAGTATTAAGGATGACTATTCTGGGTATTAAAAATGCATGGAAAAAATCCATTGAAAAAGTGTTATGTGAGCTGTCATAATTTGTCAGTCTAATATCTTTGTCATTTGCATTTCTTTTGAAAGTGCCAAGAGCAATTAAACCTTATCCCACCACAAGTTGCCAAATTTCACTTGAAATTAAAACAGAATAATGCGTCATGTTAGTTATTTTAATAATATTAAACAACAAAAGCAAAAACACGAAAGAGAAGAAAAGAAGACTTAAATAACAACTGCAGCTGCAAACAAAGCACCTAAAATATATAGGCTGCTTTTGTGATACACACACACACAAAGTCCCTAGGCTTCCTACATTAGGAAGCCATTTCCCTTGGCAGTGAGGCCATAGCAAAGCCAATGGTCTAAGTGTCAATAAGCAGCTCCCAGCAACATGCATATTTTGCTGGTTTGAGATAGCCATATTTTCATTTCATCTCTCTACACAGTTTCCATGCAAGCCCGCAGAAGAAAATACCCCTCATTTTTGGACTGATGCAAGTCCCAGCAAAAAAGACAGAAGGGACTTGTGAGTCAGCAGGAGCTGGAGTGAGGACGAATCGATCACAACTTTGATTCCTGTGGAAATACCAGCTGCTGCCATATTTGTGTTTCAATTACATTGAGCAAGGCTTCTCCAGCAATGGCCAAGCCATAATGAGAGGATTGTTTCTGGGATTGTCTCCTGCTGTGTCCACCTCTCTATAGAGACATAGAATTGTCTTTGTCATTACGAAGTAGCCTGTTGCTATTCAGAAATACATTTAAAGGGATTTTAGCATACAATAAGTTGTGAAATATGCAAACATGGTAGTATTTGATTGGTACATTACAGGAACGGTGGTGCTGGGCAAACTAAGATTAAGCAAATATTTGGCCCTGGCCAGTTTAGCTTCTCATGGGCCTTTTGCTTTATTTGAAAACTAGACATGATCAGGGACCTACTTCTACACTTAAGTCTGTTGTCTGAGCCATAGGTTCCCAGCAACTCAGATACCCCGCTGCTGGTGAATCTGAGTCAAGTTTGTTTCATCTGGAGCAAAGCAGCTGACCATAAACATCATCTCTGCTTCTGTTCCCTGCGAGAAGTCCTCCTGACAGTACCACTGCCCTCACAGGGTCCTTGGAGAGGATGCTTTTGTACTGGTATTAGGGCGAACCACATTAGCTTCTGTCTCCCAGTATCTGCAGAAAAGGTGGCAGTGTTATTCAAATGAATATGAGTTGTCCTATGCAGGGACAGGGGCTGGACTTGATCCTTGTGGGACCCTTCCAAGTTGGGACATTCTACTTCTTTTTTCTGGCATCTCTGACAGCGAATGAGAAATTCCTTCTGGTGCTGAGCTGCTCCCAGAGCCAAGTGTACACGGCTCCTTGAGTGCGGGACAACAAATCTGGTGACTCACCTCCCCTGACACTCTGCCTCTCCACAGGGCACCAGTGGAGGGTGCTCACTTTGGCCCTGGGAGCCCCTATTCTCACCCAGGGGGTACCAGGCCCCACCTGCCAGACTGAGCCGTCAGAAAGAAACTCAGCTGCTTTATTCAGAATTTACTTCTGTCTGCTGGGAGAAGGTTGCTAGGTGTTCTTTTAGACTTAAGCTACTTATGTTTTCCAATTATACTTTAGGAAGAAGGCTCATAAGCATTTTATACGATTTTTTTTTTTTTTTTAAATTGTTGAATAGTGAGACAGAGAAAAGAAAAAAAAAAGAAAAATAAAGACTTTTGGTAAAATTCCATCCAGTCTACTTTTAGAGCCCAAAGCAATACCCCTGCAAGTCACCCCATAATTAAGCATCAAATTTCCTTAAAGACTCACAGTTAGAGACAATGAACAATGATTAAACAGCCACAGACTAGATCCTTATTATCAGCCACCTGCTCTTTGGCCATGCAATCTTGCTTTCCTCCTAGTGGAACACTTCCAGCCCCCTCAATTTGGGGTGTTTGATGCCCCCAGAGCGCAGGCTGCTTTTCTCGAAGCAATTTGCACTGCTGGCTCTCTTAATACAACCTTTTCTCCTCCGGACTGCTCCCTTGTGCTGCCAAAATGGTTGTCTCCTGCAACTATGGTCTGGTCCTTGCTAGAAGCGTATGGAGAAGCGATACCTGTCAAATTTAGGTTTCTACTTCCATACTTGTTGCTTCACCATAGGTGGGAGTGATGATTCAGAGCACAGAACAGGGTTCTGAGGGTAGTTTGCCAAAAAACCCACACAACCAGCAGATGTAAATAAAAGGCATGAACTTGGTACATGATGGCCTGATGCTTGCTAGCTTTTATCAGAAAATAATAACTAATAATAATAAAATAATAAAATCAGAACTTAATAAAAAATAAAATCTGTATTATACCATGTCTCCAAACCAGGCAGAGTTCATGGTGCTTCTTTATAACAGGTACTGTAGCAACTGGAATTGTTGCCTAAATTACCATGAGTGTGTGTCAACACAGTGCAACCATGGCATTTCTAGCTAAAAAGAACCATTTGAAGTAGGATGGGTGAACCATCACTACATTAGAAGATGCACGATCATTTTAGTCCTACATGGTTACTTCTAGTGCAAGCTTCTATAGAGTTATTCCAGGCTACATGTTTACAGACTTGAAAATAACACTGGAAACAGCAGCATCACAAGGAAGTTTAATCCTCACAGAAAAGTTTTCCAAGATCATGGCTTTATTAGCACACTGTTCCAGCTTCTGGGTAAAGGGGCATAAACCATGAGTATTGTTCTATAACTACAACAGGAAGAAATTCAACTTTCTAGCAGGCAGTGACCTGTGACACACTATAGTATCTGCTTCAACTGAGGCCATGAGTGCTAATAGGAGACAAATAAAGGTACACAATGTAGTAAAAAAGAGTTGATTATTGCTTTGTATTTTATTGCCCATGTGCAATTTTGTGATCTATAGAAGATGGCATATGAACCCAACAAAAGCCAACATGACATCATTGATAGATATATTTTGCAAGGACAATGAGTAAACTTGCACATAGGAGTGAGGAGAGAGAAAGGAGATGCTATTGTTCTGTCCAAAAGCATGTTCCCACTGTTGGGCAGAACCCAAGAACACATACACAAGTCAGTTAGGCAAGATAACACCAAAGATCAAAACAGAAGCTGCCAGCAGGACATGACTGATTTTGCTGCTGGAGTTTGGAGTTGTCATCATGTCTCAAGGGCTGACAAACCCACAGTCACACTGTCACTGTCTCTGTTGCAAGTGGTTTTGTTTCAATAGGTTTCCAAATTGGTAAGAACAATTCAGCCAAGCTTAAGGCTTTAGATGGCCAAAGGATTTCAGAGCCCTTTGTGGGCAACAAGTGAACCTTACAACACACTGAGATTGTTATCTAGCCTAATTCTGTAGACAGATCAACTGGGCCACAGTAGAGGTTTTTGATCACTGTGAGTTGATGAGAAAACCAGGATCATAATCTGAAGCCCACCTCAGTCTTCTAATTACCTGAATGTTTTTCTCCCCAATGTTTTAAAAAGATACAACTTGTTTGCCTCAGATTCAGGTAAGAGACTATGAAGTATCTGCAAATGTCAAATCCTTACCCAGCATTTGATCCCAGCAGTCTTATTTTTAAAGAGTGCTAAATAAATCTTACTGACTTACTGAAAGAAAAAAAATGACCGGTTACTTCAAAAGAAACGGAATTACAGTCAGCAAACAGCTTCCTATGCCTCTTATTCTTCCCTGTCACACATGATATCATGCAGAAGGCAGTTAAATTGACACTTGCTATTCACCCTGTCCAGCAACATTTCAGCCCTCAGGTTATATAGTCTTGCTTCAATGGAAAGCTCTAAGTTTCACTACTAGTCCAATATGAAGTTCAGTGTGCCACTGGATATTCCTCAGAGACAGGATATTCAATTCAGAAGACCTCCAGTCCCTTAAAAACAGATTATTTACTGGAAGGCACAGCCTGCAGCCACAGCCTTAGAGCCTAAATAATTCAGGACAACAATTAACCACAGCTAGCTCATTACTGCTAAAATAATATTCCAAGTCCAAGGAAGTCATAAAACCCTGAGACACACGAAAGAAGGCCTCCCATTTTTGTTCAATACCAGTATGGTATGCACAACACGGCATCTTGCTGCGGTGCCACTCACCCCGATGAGATCCCTCACCCCGGCTTTTGGCACCTCACGGTGGCATGTTCTTTGGGTATAAATGAGGTTGTGAGACTTGTCCGCTTTAAGGTGAGATGTGGGCCTGGGCACGACAAGGCTGACTAGGAGCTCTGGAGGAAGGGATGATGCTGATCTCACTCTTTCTTAGAGGAAATCCCCCCTCCAAAAAGCATCACTTGGGAGCACGTCTGTTTCCGCAGCTTCTCTCTTCCTGCTACCCTAAGTTTCTTGCTACTTTTATACTCATTTTCTTTTCCATGAGTTATTTCCAGCCCTTCCTTGGTTTTCTAAAGCCAGCTTTATTACATCATTGCTGTCGCCAGGTTTGATGTGTTTGGCTCAAAGCAGACGCGTGCAGCAAAGCCGGAGCCCAGGCCCTGCTGGTGAAAGCAGGCAGGGGGCTGCTGGCTGGTCCCCCCTGCCCAGAGCGGCAGGCAGGCTTGGGGCTGAATACCTGCAGCCATATCAGCAGAAACAGCTGATGCCAAAATAGGCAAAAAAACCCAAAAAACAATCACAACTATCCTGATGTGCCATACACAGAGGGATTAATATTTTGTTGTTATTCAGGGAAAGGCTTTTAAAAGAACACACAAGACAACAATTATGTGGAGCTGTCTCAGTACACAGATTAAACATATAAGCAATCTAACATTTAAAGCAAAGGACTTTTTAAATTAAAGCATTGTTTCTTAAAAACATAGAATAGCACACACCAAAACAGCTAAAATGTGCACACAGGTGACCTATTAGCAACACTGATCCTTTTAAATAACGCTTTTGATCAAAAGATTAATGATGGCACAGAAGATGAGTGATGAATTTCAGAGATATTTCTGTTATGCAGAGCAGAATATGGAGTCTTGCCCAACAGTTATCCATGATCTGACTTTGAAAGTCTCTTTGGCAGCATGATGAATTTAATAACAAAGGCCTGATTCAGTGACACTGATAACCAAATTGTTATTTCTAACACTCGGTGGCTGAAACTCACAGCTGTGCTAATATTCTGCAGTTCTGTATTGTCAGAAATAGCATTTCTTTAGGGAGAATTCAGGCAGGTATCCAGTTTGTGTACATTAGTATGTTTACATTTAAATTGGTGAACTGCTGAAGAACAAATTAATTAGGCAGTTACTTTTATGGCTGCAAATATCCTGCTCCTTTCTGTCTGATCTTGTAAGTGCCCAGGTTACACTGTGTGAGTTTTCCAAGGTGCACTCGTCCCTGGAGAAGTCAGAGGGCACGGGCCAGACCTACAGAGATATTCAACTGCACAGTCTCCACATTGGCAGCCAACTCATTTTGGTTGCAATTAGGGATCAAGAGCCCTAAAAATACCTCTGCACACTCAGCTGTGTTTACCTAGCTCCCTGTAGACTTTTTGGAAGTGGATGTATTCCCCACATCACTCAAAGTGTGGAAGCAGCAGGGGTCTTGGAAGAGGTGCCTGGAGAAGGGAGCGTGACCACAGTGCTCCTGGGCAGGAGCTTGCTGGGGGCTCACCCAGGCTGACCACAGGCGGTGAGAAGCTCATTCATTGCTAACAATAGTGGAAGCAGGAGCATGGTCTTACCCTCTGAGATGATGTCCTCATTAAGACTAATTCCATCTGTTGTTAGTTTGGTTGGGTTTTTTTATTTTTTTTTTCACAACTAGCTTTTAATTCCCCTTCCAAAAGGATTATTCTATCTAATGTAAACTGTATATATGTTGTTTTTTAAAAAATGCAAGGTGTCAGTCACTGTTTCTGCATGAAAAAAAATCAATATCTGCAGTTATTCAGCAAACTAGTGTCATAAGAGGCTTTGAGAGAAGTTCATAAATTTGTGCAGAGAGCAAAGCCTTACTTATTTTAGCTTCCAAATTTTGCAGATAGCATCCAAACTGGAATCTTCTTAAGGCAAAAAAAATATATACACACAGGAAAATCTGTTTCTATGGTTTTCAGATACTAGCTTCCCGCTTCAACTGCGCTCCCGTCTCCTCCCCCCCAAAAAAAAACCCCACCACAACTGGCCTTTAGAATAAATGTCACTCATTCCAGAACAGAATCTTATAGCTGGATTAAAGTGATAACTCTGTCAAGACTTCAATAATATTAGTCGTTGATGCTTGGGACTTTAAAAACCCAGAGGAATTAGCAGCTCTGCCTGCCCGGCTATTTCTTGGCCACAGGCGTTCTGTGCTGGGGAACAGGAATCCTTTGCCTCTGACCAGAAAATTCTGCCTTGTCATGGAATATTGAACACACGTCATTGTCATTTATTTTGTTAAGGCTTCTTAAAAACTGGTGAAAGCACCAAGTACAAAGAGAATTCCTAATCTTATTTATTTCACAAAAATGAACATTACACCAGACCATGTTGGTTTTAAGTTAATAGCTACTGGCAGTGTAATTTTCCATGATGCCAACATTCTAATTTCTGGAGAAACTTTTAAATTTTCTTTTTGTCTTGGAATTTGTAGAAATAAAAGCAGCAAGACCCTTTAATCTGTTTGCTGCAAGTCTATAGCAATACATTGGAGATGAGCTTGACCTGTGCATCTTACCGGACATAAGCAATAGTTTTGCTATTATTATTGAAACAAATTAAAAAAACACCCACAAAACCCCACAAAAATGAGCTACACATACAGTATCACCTGTGAAATCTACTGTAGAATATTTTTTTCACACACTAAATCTACTGCAGATTCTGTGTCCTAGTGTGTATTGTACTAATACAAATAAATCAACGAGGCATTGACATGTTCAGGTTTTACAGCAGTCAGAGCAACATGCAAAATATCCATCCCAAAGAGCTCTCTTTTTGCTCTGCTACAAGGTAAAGCAAAAGGGAAATGCAAATAATGCGTTTCATCATAGATGCAACATTGGTATAGTGCCTCCTTAGAAACCATGAAGTACATTATTGGACATGAAAATGCATGATCTAAAGTTAGAGCATCAAAGGAATCAATAAAAAGTGCAAATATATTCAATATTTTATGTATTAAATATAAAATAAAGCAGAGCAATACATGGAGAAAATAGAAACAGCTTAAAATAAAACATATGAGAGAGATGTGTTATCTACTTTTACTTAGCTTTATTAGTTACCTATCTGCACCTATTCCAATCTGTGAGAGCTATTTCCCTACTGAAGTATATGTGTTTTTCCCTTTCTGCCACACTTCCTGCATTTAGTTTCCGAAATAGCACTGAAAACCTTAAAAAGGCAGATCCTACATTACAGTTTAGGTTCACATTTCCAGAAAGGACAGACTTAAAACAGAAAAAAACCCAGACTGTTAAAGGGTTAACAACTTAAGTGTGTCACATTTTACACATAGAATTTGCTTTCATAAAGGACATTGAAAAGGAAGAAGCCACAAAAGCTAAATAAACACATCTCCTGCAGCAAGTGAGGGAAGATACAAACGAACCCCATAGCTCCACTAAGAATGAAGATCTGTTTTATTTCACTTACCAGCATTATCCATTTTTTCCCCTCGGTATTCAAAAAGAGCAGAGTTCCCCAGAAAAGCAGGCGGTACGGTCTCAGTCTCGCTCTCACTAATGAAGCTGACTGCCCTTCTCCTGGTTATTAGACCTTGCTGGCAGCCAGAGCATACTTCATGCACTGACTGCAGTAGACATCACCAGGAAATTTATACCTCCAAGGATGACAAACAGCCATTAGCTCCATTATAGGCTGATTAGGATTGTGTGAGCCTATCAAGTAGATACTTAAATCCCCCAGGGTTTTACCTCTTCGGGGAGAAAACAAAAGAACTCCAAGCCTATAATATTGAATATACGTTTCTCCAAGGTAAAAGTAATGCTAATGAGGAAAGGTTCAATGGGCAGGGAGGCAAAACTTTCAGTAAAAAAGGGATATATTACAGAGCAAAGGGCTGTGATTTATCAGTGGCGCAACAGCAAAAGTTTTAAGGAGAAAAAGAAAAAGGGGGGGAGGGTAGGAATCTATAGAAGAAAAGTGTTAGGTTAGATTACAATTTGCAGCCATTAGCTTTAACTGTGCTTTAAACCCTACAAATTCTACATCTGATGTTCCCTATGGTTTCTGAGAAACACTGTGGATGTGCTTATCTGCAAATGCATGTCAATATATTAATTGCCTAGAGACATTCTTTATTATACTGTTCACAGCTGAATGTAAGGAAAGGGTGAAAAGTAACCACAAGGTTTTACTTCTTCTAAAGTAAAAACACACTGAATGCTGGAGGGACTAGACACAATAAAGTGTTAATGACATATGCTGAGATGAACAGGTATTACTTGTAAATTTTCCATACCACCTGAGTCTCTGATGCACAAGCTTCTCCCCCACAGAAGTAAACAAACAAACCCAGTATAGACTCCTAAGCATTTCCATTCCCTATACTTCTAGAGTTTCCTCATTATAAATGAAAAAACATCTTATTTTCAATCTCTCCTCTGACAGCAGAATGTGAATAGCAGCAGTACATGAAGAGTACACGGAAATTTGGGTTCCACCCCCTATTTGGGCACTGATTTGCTGTATAACCCTAAAAAAGGCATTTTGTGCCACAGAGTTTGCCCAGTGGTGAAAGGGAGACCATTACACATCTTTGGTGATAGAATGTCACAAAGTACTGACACTACAGAAATGCCACACAGTATCTTCTCTATATTTTTTCCCTTCTTTTAAATTATTCACACAGCTACTTCAATCATGTTTATTGCAATGGACAAGAAATACAGATTTTTGTGTGTCTATTATACTGACATGAAACCTCCTCAGTCTCACAGCATCACATGAGCAACAAAATACATTTTCCACTCATCTCCCCTTCACTGCCCCTTTGATCTTGTTCATCCTTTTAAACTGTTAAATAAAAAGACAGTTGTAGTACTGATCTATTTACACTGATTAAGAAGTGGAGAGAATCAATGGCTGAGAGCTAAAGTTATCAGCAAGAATGAAGAATATCTAGGGCATACTGGCTATATTCTGTATTTCCAGAAAGGAAGTGCTTGGAGGGCTAAGGAGACACTAAAGATGAGAAATCTGTCACACTTCATATTAAACTTCTATTTATAAGTGGCTTATAAAGAGCTTATAAAAAACAGAAGTTATCATAAGCATGTTGCATTAGTGCATGTCATGGATAGCTACAACCACACCAATACAAAGGGTTAAAAATAATCCATAAGGACCTTATTAATCTGCTAGATTCTGTATCAGTTAATTACAAATGATTAGTGTGCCAATTTAGGTAACTGGAGGAGCACTAAATTGGAGGCTGTGAGATGGCCACTTGACAGATGCAACCAGTTTTACCTACCTGCTCTGGGGGAGGTGGCTGCCTGGAGAATTTGGTGTTTCTGGAGGAAAGGAGAGAAAGTGAGAGCTCTTGGTGGGTCTTCAGAGCCCCACAGGTCCTGGAGAAAGTGGGGGGATGTACTGCAGCACCAGCAGACTGCTTGGGACAGAAGCGCAGAGGATTGTGCCTTTGTGCCAGGATGCTGTTGCTTAACTATGGAGCCAACCAAGGGAAAAGCAAGTTGCCTGCATAAAAATAAGAGATTCCCTGTTTTGGAGATGGGGCTCTGCAGAGCCCAAACAACACAAAAGGGATGGTGGCAAAACCGCCATAGGTCAAAAGGGCATATGGATATCTTAAATCCTAAGAAGCAAGCAAATGTCTTGTGCTGATTAAAGCTAAGAGAGACTGGTTTTGAATCCGATCTGTTTGCTTTGAGCTTCACTTGAGCTGAGAAAGAGGAGCTACACACTTGAGCAACTACCAGGCAATGGTGCAGCTGTAGGAAACCAGTACAGACCCTGGTGGCTGGGGATAGTGGTGGGCAACAGCCCCTGCCAAAGGGCCCAAGAGAAGACACAAAGCTGCATGTACTTAAGACTCCAGGACAACGAAGATCTCTAGATGGTGACAAGTTCTGCATGGCAGGTAGGTCCCACTGTATGCACTGTCGCTGAACTGCATCTGTGGGGCAGACAGGCTTCATGGTGTCCTTTAGAGTGTTGGTCCTCCAACCAGGCAAATGAGAAGACCTATGGGAACATACCACAGCTCCTATCCTGCCCTCATGCAGAAGTTTCTTTCCAAAGAAGCTCTGGAAGATGGTAATGCGTACCCAGGCCCCATCCTAACGCGCAATTCTGAGATAGTCACAGCCTCCGGTCATCTGAGGATCAGGTTTGTAAGGTGCTAACTAGAGTATGGGAAGTACAAATTACAACATCTTGATAAGCATTGAGTTTAGGTGCTTCATCAAGGCTGTGTGACAAGTAACCATTTATTAACTCTTGAAAAGTAACTATAAATGGAAACTTAATATGATATATGACCTAAATCTCTTCCATTTGAACAGAAAATATCTCACCAGGAACCTTCCAAAAAAAGAAAACTTTCTAAAATACATTACTTCTTTTTTCTTGTAGGTAATTGGATTATTGCATAGAAATTAACAAACATGTATGATCAGATGCCATTATTACAGGCTTAAAGCAATGTCTCCCTGACTGCACATGAGCAAAAGAAGAATATAGATACTAGGTGGGCTTGAACAGTTGGGTAGAATTGTTATTTAAAAGTTAAATATACACAAAATCCAGGTATAAACTTATTTAATTAGTGAGTACAGAGCAACTCCATCACAATCCACAGTTGCATGACACCAAAATACCCCAGTCTGTTTTAGGGCAATTTTGGGTAAGGATTGGGAAGATCAGGTGTACACAAGTCCAAAGCTCTCTGTTCCCCTTCCCAAAATCTCATACTTCATCACCCTGTGTCCCAGTTTTCTGCAGCTATGAGGTGGTCTTGGCCCACGGTTCATTTTGGTCATAGGCACTTAAGACCTGCATTCAGTTCCCTGTTCAGCCTCTGAACAATTTTGTGCAAACTCCTCCAACATCTGACCTCCTGCAAGAACAGCTTGTACCACGCTCACTCCCAACACCCCAGCTGTGTGAGGATAAACACACTGGAGGTTGTGCAAGATCCCAGTGGTACAGCATTAAGAGCAGATGAAGCAGCTAACTCAGATAATCAGTGACGCCTCCTAGAGAAGAAAGCATTACGGGGCACATCAGAAGCACAGCTGATGACACAGAAAGCTGATGATCCTGTTCTTCAATGTACCTGACGTACACAGCCTGCTGCAGTAATGACACTTCACTCCTGGGAAAATCAATGAGGACTCACAGAGGGGCAGCAATCTAAACAGGCAAGAAATAAATAGAGAAAGCAGGGTAATCAGAGACCTCCGCGCCCAGCCAGCAAAACCACTCTGAGTTGACAAACCCTAAGGATCGATGTACAGCTTCAGCTGTGGTGTTTCCAATCATGACAAAGACTCCTAAGAACACATTTAGAAAATGTGAAATCTGGCTCATCTCAGTGCAGATTTGTCACTGCAAAGATCTGACTCCATAAGATGCCATTTTGGGCAAAATGTTTTGCTTCCCTGTCACTGTGTCTGTTTCTTCCCACACAGAAACCATCATGCAGGTGTCTCTGAGAGAGCTGTACTTGTTTTTAGGTGCTGTGGGTTTGCATAGCCGACACCAACACTCTCTAATATACAGATTTGTGCAATTCTTCTAAGTATCTACCAAGTCCCAGGGCAACAACTGCACTGACTAACAAGGGACCTATGGCCCTGCAAACGTTTCCTTCTGTGAAGTACACTTCTCTCCACCAGTGGTGGGGCAGCTTCACAGGGAGGAAGGGAAGGATGCTTTGAAGGTGTGGGAATAGCAGCAAAAGATCTGGGTTCTTCTACAGACAAATCCTAATTTTTCAGTCAGTAATTAAGATTGCCACTTTCTGCAAAAAGATGCTTCATAAATTGCACTAAAATCCTTGATTAGTGACATCTCTATAAACATACAGTTGTTAGATGCACATTCTTCAGGCTTTAGGTATATGTAAACCATCTCTCCTCTGGCATGTTCTTGAAAATGGCTAGGCAAAAGGGACACCCTCTTGAGGAATTCCTGAACTGTATGCATGGAAATAGCATCTCCCTGGGTTAGGGCTGAGGGTTTGACATATGGAAGGACCAACCTCTAGCAGAAGCCTTCTGTAAGCCTGAGCAACAATTGTCAGTATCTATGCGAGAAGGTTTTGCCAAATGCCTTTTCCCTACCTTGCAGAGGCAGAAGAGTTTGAGAGCAGGACAGTAACAAGGATGCTCTTTGTCTGGGAAGAAGCTACAGTTCGATCTGGAAATATTGTTAATATACCTTTAAAAGTGCAGAAGATGCTTTATTTTGCTGAGCAAACAGGAGCATTTTGTTCCCTGGGAAGACTTTATCCTTGAACAGCCCAGGCAGATGCAGAGGTTCTGACTCTTGCCAAAAGCTGCAAGGGGAGAAGCAACACCATTGAAGTCAACAGATTTAAACTGATAGAAAACAAGAAGAGAGTGGGATCCAGACAGCAACGTGTGGTCGTTGTAGGTGGGGAGTTTCACAGCACAGATGGGTTTTCAGAGGCAGCAGGAAGGGGCCTGGCATATTTTGAACATAGTACAGAGAGAGTGGCAAGACTGAGGGAGAGGAGGCACCAAGGCAGCAGGAGGGGAAAGCAGGGATGTGAGGAGAGATCAAGAAGGAGGTTTCTGTGTTTCATGAAGAGAAGTGCTCAGCGGCAGATAAAAGCAAGGACAAGAAAAACACTTATAAGTGCTTGATTATTTAAGTAAATTTTAACATGTATCTGAATTCTTGCTTTTAGTAAACACATATATAGACAGAGGTGTGGTACTTATGTCAGTCTTCCAGAGAACAGCTATTTGTAATGAACAGGACACTTTGAAATGTTTGGAAAAACAAACATATATTTTTCCTTTAGTTTTCCCACTGATCCCACTACAGAGTCAGGTAGCTTTGCACATGCCTAACTGACCACCCAGTTTCCACTTTAGAGGACTTCTTGGACTTGGATGTGCTTGAATGATGTGACCAAAAGTAAATATATATGAAGTATCTGCTGGTGCCACCATGAGTACAGCTGCACAGCTGGCACTGGGAGCCTCAGAAACAATACATCTAATGGCTTCAAGGATTTTTACTACTATTTAAACCAGCTCAGAACTATTGGTAGGCTGTCTTCAGAGTACAATTAAATCTACTTAGAGTCAGGTCTAATTGACATGCTGTTAAAAATGCCATAAATCTCAGACTCATCTGTGCCCTCTCCTTTCTCTTAGCCATTACTTCCATACGGCTTCCACTTCTTCCATCGTCGCTCTTTCACCAGCACATGTACACACACAGGCTAGGCTGTGGTTAGTCCTACTTCTTCTTCTCCTATTGGAAAGTAACCTCTCAGTTCCTGTCATGTACCAGACCCGAGTGAGGCTGGAAGAGGGGGAAGGGGTATGAATCTGAAACTGCCACACACCTTCCACTGAACTGTCAAATATTTGTCCTCAGAAAAAAAAAAAAAAAAGCCCTTCTGTTTTCTTTTTAGAATCTCCCAAAATTGGAAATTACTTGAAAAATAAAATGGCTATGATCTGGGAAAAGTACAGAAGAGATATTTTCCATTCTGTCATAAAAAACTGGGCAAGTTTTTTTCTGGGAGAAAGGCTACCAGACCCGGACAGCCATTTACAAGCTGCCAAGGTTTGATTGAAGGGTGACAATAAACCGTGGCAGATGCTTTGTCAACCCATCTCCCTTCAGGCCCCCCTCCCCACTAAGTAAAGGCAATAGGAGAGCAAAGAGAGGCAAAAAGAGAGAGGACTTGCAAGTTGGAAAAAGTTAAAAATGTTTCACTAATGCTACTAATAAAATTGAGAAAATAATACAAAATATACAAAACTGATCTTGAATTCCCCAGCAAAGCTCAGCGCTGCTCCAGCAGCAGCAGGGCAGGCACACAGAAGCCCTGTGTTGGACTCCACAGCAAACCGGAACACTGGATTCAAGGATACAGGGTCTGTCACTAGTCCTCATATTTGCAGGGACGGCAGGAAGGGTCCTTCCCAGATGTAAGCCATAATCAAAGAAGGACGAAACTCTCGTGATCATCTACTTTTATATGGTTTTATGATGTGGATGGGATGCAATACTTGGTCAGTTTTAGTCACCTGTTCATTTCGTCCCTCTTTGCTTACAGGACATGCATTCTTACCAGTGACCTTGCATACCGTTGCTATGTCTATCGAAACATGTATCTAACTTCAGAAAAGTGCAGTTACTTAGAAGAACTTAACTGAAAGGAAAATTCACTAAAAGAGAAACTTGTTTTGTTTTTAACAAAACCAGGACACAAGCCCTGGCATGAGTGTTCATGCATTTATATAACATATTGCTCAGATAAGTGAATTTTGCCAAGCAAACTGAAATAACCTCTCTCCTTTTCTCTTTAAATATCACAAACAAGTGCATTGAAATGAGCTACTATTCCTATGGAAACAGAGATGAGTTCCAACCAAAACCTCAACTCAGAGCATGGCCTTTGCTATCCAGAGTGCCAGGCTAAATCGTGCATAGGAAATAGGGCAAAATAAGACTATTGAGTGTAATTGTAGGGTAGCAGGCTGATATAATCCTCAGTATTATCTGATAATAACAAGGAATAGAAAATTTGTATCCATATGTACATTGTGAAATAAAGTCCCAGACTCAAAATCCATTTTATGGGCTGCAGGTTTCCCACCCCTGGCTAGACAGTTACAAAGCATATTTATAAAATGTTCTGGCTATGAAAATCTGTGAACATCTTTGAATGTTCTGAAACCATCGTGATATTTGGCTAGATACTGTATTTGTATTTGGACAGATTTTTCCACAAAGAAGCTCTGGATACAAGGACTACCAGTTTTGGATCTCTGGCTCAGTCATACTGTGGCTGGTGCAGCAACACGTCGCTCTCAGGGTTCAGCTCGAGGAGGATGGCTAATGTGAGCAAAAATGCTTCAGTCACCTATTGCAATGTAAAAAGTGAACACACATTTTGAATCATAAGGGACACAGCACCAAGTGAAACAAAAGGCCTTTTAGTCTGGCAGAGAAAGTTACAGTAAGAAACAATGGTTGAAAACTGAGAATGGGCAGTTTAAAATAAAAACGAGTATCTATTGCAACAGCAAATGTGATTAAGCTACCAAGGCTATCAGTGGATTTTCTGTCTCTGGAGGTCATCACATCATGACTGAACGTCCTTCTGGATAACAACAATCAAATGTAGGTTACTGAGCTCAACAAAAGGGTAAATGAGAATAATTTAAGGGCTTGCATCACACAAGTCAGATCTCATAACCCCTCTGGCATTTGTGCTATGAATCTATGTGAAGAGGCCAGTCTTCATCATCCTTGCTGAAATGAAATATCAGATTTTTACAGTGCCCCAATGACTGCATATAATAGATTTACAAAACATTTTACCCTGCTCGTTATCTCGGGACCTTATTCTTACCTTCTGCCCACCACTTTTCCTCTCAGGTGTTCTGCAAATTTCTCCCTTGTAATCTTATGTACAGTAAAAAGAGAGAGAATTTAACCTTACTGAGAGGTATAAACATAGATCTCTTTCTGTTTTGCATTAAAATCTGCTAATGGATAATTCAGTGAAGGAAAAGCAAGGCAAGACAGTATATCCTGGTCTGACGGTCTGAGGTGGCATCCCACTCATGGTGAAGCCAACAGCAAAGCTTCCACTTCAGTGAGGGCCAGGACTTAATCTCTGGGCATAAAACATGTGGTCAGGCTTATATTATGGATAGGGGAGATTCTGGGTGTGTCAGTTTATTTTCAGTAGTTCAAGTAAAAATACATTAAAAAATACTTAAATCATAGAATAGAAGAGTGCATTTGAGATATTTATCATCATTTGTCTTAATCCCTCTCTCCCAGTTGAAGTAAAATTTAGGCAAGTGAGAGCTAGATAATTATCACTTAAATGTCAGATGCCACCCATAGGAAAATAATAAAATAAATACTGAGAAAGAAAAAGAAGTCTTTCAAAATCCGAGGGCTGATGAACAACAACTAGTGTGAAGTCATGCACTGTACATTATACACTCTACATTTAGCCAGACGAACTTGACTGGCACTTTACAGGTTAGTGTTTTGTAACTTGATTCATGAGGCAGAAATCTGAGCACGCAGAAATCAGAAACAAGCAGAGGAGATACTTGACAAGATCCACTACAGAGAGGTGTAACTTCAGCTTGATACCTTACTGCCTCCTCCCCTGAGCCCCTGCTAGTTATCACACAGATCTCGCTGCTAACCTATGTTGCTTTTATACTCCATACCACACATTAAAATGTAAAATCCATCAGAGAGAAGGGCTGTTAGTGGCTGCCAGATGTTCTGCAATATTTGGAAAGGAGAACAGCAGGTGAACCTAAGCAGAGTAAAGGACACTGCCTGAGTGTGTTCTCCCAAATGAGTTTTAAAAATACCTGTTTATCTATATTTATATAAAAATTCACTCCCTGTGGGATTGCATTCTCACTTAATTGCAACTTCTATTCTATGTAGAAGGGATTCACTTCACCCACATATAGTCCAAGTTATGGTATCCATATGAGCAACTGGTATCTCTACGATGTCTGATGGAATTACGCCTCATCTCTTCAAGCTCAGGGTTACTATCACTTCAAGCCCATGAGTTTCCATGCAGTCGCAAAGATTACTTTCCTCCCTCAGAAGCAGGAGCTCAAGCTGAATGGGCTGTGTGACAGTGAAACATACCCAGCACACCTAAATGGGTCCATCTATGCTGTACCAGCACAGACCCCTGAAGCAAAACACTCACCTTTTTCCCTATGTCTACGTCACTTGCTGTTCCCTGATTCAAAGTGAGATATTTATGAATGCCAACTTCCTCCGCTTGATCAACCTGCTCAAGGGATCTAGCTAGACTAGAATCACAGCTCCAGATGCTGCCAGTACAAGCTGCTTCATACTTGCACCAAAGGGTATTTTTAATGACTAACAGAGATTGACTTCGCTTCTCAAGTGCAGAAAGCGTGGTGAACTGATTCTTGGTGTATGTGTATTTTAACTCTTAGTAGCCTTGCTAGTCACATCAATGTCTGTGGTCTCTTTGACTTCTGCTAAACTCTTGTCCTTAACTGCTTTAGGTACCACATAGAGGATCACTTTACCTTGTACAGCTTGATGAATTTCTAAAACCATCAACAAAACGGATGTTCAAATGCACCTCAAATATAATGAAAAGACAGGTATATTTTAATTCTTAAAAGTATATATATTTGCCCTGAAAGAGGCTAGTTAACAGCGGTAGTTTTTTGTTGGTTTTTTTTTTAATTGTGATTTGATAATGAATATATCTGCCAGAACTTACTGCAAAATATGTGTGACAAACACAGAGTCGAACTGATATCAGCAAAGCGCAATAAATTGGCAAGCTGGAGATGTGCCATATGCAGGTGCTGGGAAAATATGTATTAGAGAGAGTTTGCTTTGGTGAACGAACAGACAAAGTAAACATTGTCCAGCTCAGGATGCAACTTTGATCACCACAGGCTATACTTTCACTAGACCACAGCTGGCCAGTATACCAGAGGAAAAATGAACCCCCAGAGTAATTTCAAGTAATAATGCTGATAATTCAGCAGCCCAAACTTTATATTTGGAGCCAAAGCTCTAACAGTGCTCCACTCCAGCACAGAGCCAGAGGACAATCTACTGTTAATACAACATGAAAACTTCCACTGCTGCGAGGTGTATTATGATGAACTCTGCAACATGTTATAAATCTAGTGAAGTTGTCTGGATGCTTTGCTCAGAAGCAAGCGTGTCTGGTGAAGAATGGCAGAGAAATCAGAGAATTTGACTGAGGAGGCAACAATGAAGCCAGGGAAACTCTGGAAAAACATCCCAAGAAAACCTAAGGACAAAACGAAAGCTAAAAAAGACTGAGCCATGGGCAATGAAATTATACCCTGTTGTTTGACTCCTGCTGTCTTCAGGGAAACAGAACTTGGTGTACAAATAGGTGAAGCAATCAAAGACATTCCTGTTCCTATCATCAATTTCTTCTCCTGAGTGAAACAGCGTATAAGATTGTGTAAAAGTTCAAAAAGGGGCCAAATACACATGAAAAATTGGTTTGTGACATTTCTTTCCTTCCTTAGCTATTACCCAAAATACTCTGTTTATTGTAATATGCCTTTTACCTGGGCGTCCATTCCCAGGGTGTCATGCAAGGCAGTTTAATCCTTTCTGTGGCAAAGTCAGAACTGTTTTCCTGGGGTGGTAATCAGACATAAAAAGAACTCCAAAGCAACATTTTTACAGCATTGTTCCTTTCATTTTCCCTTTACAATAGGGACCTTGCAGTTGCCTTGCCTATTTGGTGTTCAATCTAGGATGCTGTAATTAACTTCGGAACACAGGTCTTTATCAACAAAGGTGTAGGAGGGGAAATTGTGTATCCTGCTTAGTTTATTTCTAAAAATAACAAAATTTCATCAGGAACTTACTGCTTGAATTTGCTCAGAGAGAATATTTAGAAATGCAGGGAAAGCTGCCATCTTGAGAGCAATATGAAAACGCGCCTTAAAGCTGTTACAAAAGGCAGTTAGGTATTTTGGAGCTATGTTGCCCTTCTCTTTAAATTGCTGGATGGTGAGAAGTATAATCTTCTTTTATTCAATGCGGAAGAGAATACTATAGAAGGACCCTGAAAAAAATAGATTTTAAATATTCTTTTTACCTGCATTATTAATAGTGTTTGAATTATTAAAATGTAATGAATTTGAAATAGCTAATTATTTCACTGCTGATATATTTTTCTTCTGTCACTGTGATCAGCCTGGAAAATGGGATTACAATGAAGATTGTTTCCTCTTTGATTTCTCATTTTCCATCTTGATTTTCAAGCACAGGTGTACTGTCTTTTGATAATTCCCTTCCTCTAATTCGCTTTCAGTTTAGCAGTGGGGGTAAATGGTACAATCAAATGCAATCTTAACCTCTGAAACCTTTTGCTCTCTACTTACCTTTTTAGGCCCCAGTCTTCAAGTCTGACAACCCCCAAACTTGAAGAATTTTGGTGAAAACTTGATATGGTGCATTTTTATGAGTTAGCTTCAGCATTGCTCCAAAGCATTTTTCCAAACATCTTTATTTTAAGTCCTTACAAAACCTTAGCATTGCACATAAATTACTTGACAGTGATTAACCTTTCAAGTGTTTTGGAATTTTACCTGGATTTTGATAACGCTTTCTTTGTGTGCCATAGTCACATGAAAACCAGACCAAAGGAGAAGTATGTCAACTGATAAAAAGCTGTATTACCTCTTTGCTTGAATTTGTGAAGACCATTTGACTCCCAATGCTGTCCTCCCAAGTGCTTGCAACCTTCCTGGCTTGGTAATAGTTGCAAATTTCACAAGGGTATTCTGTAATCCTACATTCAAATCAAAACTGAAGTAGTGAGTAGAACCTGGCCAAGGACTGCCCCCGCCCCGCAAGATCCTGCTTGAGATGCCCTTTTAGTCTGACAGAAAAATACTGATAAATATTTTTAAGAGCAATTTATCAAACTGTTGTACACCCACTTCATGCAGATTACATCTAGGCCATGATTCCTTAGCTTATGTCTAAAACACAGTCCTGTGGAACAGTCTCAAAAACTTTCCGATGTCAAGATATATCAAATCTAGATAGATCTAATGTTTTCCTTCACTAGGCAACTTAGCCCTCCCAAAGTAGAAAATAAAATGTGTTTACCACACATTTTCTTTCATTTAGTTATTGACTTCAGTGTCTTCTAAGTACTTGCCATTCATTCAACATAACTCCTTCTGGAACCTTCCTGGGATGAATTTTAGTCAAACTGGTCTCCACCTTTTGTTGTAAAACACCACACTGAGACAAGGACAGTGAGAAGCATCACTGATTTGCAAAACAACCTCCCAAAGAGCCAAAGTCATCCCCCACTGTAGGTGCCCTGGGCCCATGCAGCAAGCTCAGCCCCTCCACCATGCAGCAGGGTGCTCTGCTGCAGCTCCACCATTGAGACCACAGCTTGGTCCAGGAAGTCCTGCATGGAAACAATGATGCAAATCCAGGTAATTCATTTTCCTGTTCAGTTTTCAGGGACGGAGGTAGAGGAGACAGCATGGTACACTCACTCATTCCCTCCAGCCAACCCACCTCTACCCCCAACAGACAATTCTGGGGAAAGGACCTCCAAACAGAGGGTTGTGTTGGTACACCAAAAGGAAAGAGCTTCTCCCACATGTGGAGTGGACAACCCAGGCCAAGGGGCTGCCTTAGTTCAGTGAGGACTCTTGAGAATGGTGGAACCCTACAAACTAACCACAAGAACCTGTAGAGAGGCACATGAAATACAGGAGGAGAAAACAACATTAAGTGAAGTGGTTATGATGAGCACAAATAAACACCAGTTAAGGAGGTACCTCCTCTCAAGCTGCTGTTATGTAGTTTACAAGATGACAGGGTAGAGATTAAGCTGATCTAAAAAGAAGATCGTGCTGGTCCCATATGTTTCACTGAGTTCGTACAAATTAAAGGAGCAACCCTGTTAATGCCTACCCATGTGAGAAATCAGCCATGGTGCCCATGTGTTCTCTGTACAGTTATACAAGTCCTATAATATTGTAATAATTTAACATTTTTAGTTACTTCATGTTAATTTTACCACGCTTCTTTTGGAAAAAGATGAAGTTTAAAGATAACTAAGCAAATTACATCAATTCTTGAACTAGAACAGTCCACAAAGAGACTCTCTTACTGCATATTTAATGATCGCATTTCTATTTTATGACAGAAAAGTCAAACGTAATAGGCAAGCATTCTAATACGCTTAGCCAGAATGTGCAGATTCTCTGCTATACATCTGCCACAGGCTTTTATGTCCAAATCAAGAACTAAATAACTCTGGAAGCATTCTAAACAGTTAACCTAAAAGGAAGTATTCAGATACTACATTGTCCTAAGGCTATGAAAAGCCATGAAGAAGGCCACCATATTTATTGCATCTTTAGGTCAATGTTGTGTCCGAATCCAAAATAGGTTAGTGCATCATTTTCAAATTGGTAAAAAACCAAATATATGCTTTTTATTCTGACATAAGGATAGTATCAACTACATATTTCAAGACCTGGATGGAACTACACCATGCCTCCTCCCCCAGAGTCCTCGATATGAAGATCTTCCACCACTCTGTTGTAGCAACACAGCCTGCCCCAAAGCTTTCAGAAAGCCTGCAGCAGTCCTGGATATTCTCAAGCCACTGAGGCTGAAACACACCAAGCATTTCTTGTGGTGACTGTGAGGTGAGGGAGCTTTGGCTCTTCAGTCTTAGAGATGCTGCAGTGGCTGTCTGGGGGTTGCTGGGAGAGTGTCACTGCTAGAGGTTTGTACTTGGCTGGGACATGGCTAATAAGAGCTCTTGTAAGGGCCCTTTTTTAAATATATTTTTTGCTCCCTATTGTATTCATCTGCACATCTATGTAGGAGGGGGCTAGAACTTAACAGCTGTAATTTCCTGGACTTCTGGTTTTGTTTGTACTACTTTAATACTATAATATTATAGGATGTGGACTACATTCTATAAAACGATACAGTCATTTTTCACTGAGTCACTTTTCATTAGCATTTCAGGCAGTGTTGAATAAAAAGTTGAGAAATGTTTTGATAATTTAGTAGGACTGTTCTTTTCATGTTTCCTTTGGAGGATATGGAATGGGAAAACTTTTTTAGCTTATTTTTAGTTGTATCTAGTGTCTATATTTTTATTATTTCATACAGAAAAGAAATTTGGTTGCATAGACACTAGCATTCATGAATGTTCTGATGTTATCTTTGATACTTATCAATTGTATATGAACCACTTAACATTACTGGGGTGTTTTTCATGAAATACAGTCTAAAAGCAAAAATCTAGCCAGGCCCTCCTCCTTCAAGAATAAAGAAAGAATAAAAGGAAAACAAAAGTTTTTTCCTGACATAAAATTCTTTTGAGGTTTGAAAGAATGAGCGATGCTTCTCTATTAGGGTTCTGGGGAAAGCAATTCCAGTGCAATTCAGTTTTCAGGCTGAGAGAAAGAATTCCTGCTTTCAGGCTATTTCAGACCAGTCAAGTGATTCTGCATCTGCCCTTAGAGCTGCATACATCAAATCTAAATATCTAGGAGGCCAGGAAAACATCAGGGTAAGCAATACCTACTTCAGTGCACAATGCCAGTGAAGGTCTAGATGTGTATTCCTGAACACATTTTATAGATCACATTGAGTTTTGTTTTAGAAAAGCCTACTTCAGGTTCAGCACATACAAAAATTTCAGCCAAATTATTTTAATGGTTTCTTTTTCAGAAGACTACATAATAAATGAACAACTCAGCCAGAGAGTCTGCCTTTATGAAGTTGCTGCAGACCGGGGTCAGAGCACTCTGTACAAATACTGGAAAACCTGGCTCTAATTAAAGCTGACTTCTCTCATAATGAATCAATGTCCAGGTGTGCAACAGGCTGCCATCAAAGAATAATGGCTTCTATTAGTTCCCAAATGACACAGACAACAGATCTTGCCCACCTCCTCCTCAGCAGTTTCTTTGACAGATCAATACAAAACCCACAGCCCCAACCGAAGTACAGCAGAATCAATACTACAAGGAGATCCAGTTTCACCAGTCCAACCGATAATGCCAAGCTTGCTGCATTACCTTGGCTGAGGGAAGAGTAATGGTTGATAATAACATTTTTGTCTTGTTTAAATACACATTTTATAGATTTAAAGAAAAAGGGGGTCCTTCAGGAAATTTAAAATGCTGTTATGCCATCCCATCCCACTCCAGCCTTGTGATTTTAAAGACAGATGAGTTTGAGTTTAAAACCACTGAAGCTCGTGATGACCCTGCCATGATTTCATTCGGGAAGGAGCAGAATCCAGCCAAAACCAGCCAGGGCAATCTACCAGCCCTGCTGCAAGAGAGCTGCTCACTTCACAGAAACAGGCCTATATTTCAAATCCTCTCGGCTGTGAGCAGGTGGATGATCCAGGCAGAAATCCAGTGCTGGAGAGACAGATTTTCGCTGATCAGCGTAACAACCACCCCATCTAGTGTATCAGCCTCACACGGCAGTGTCTCCTTGAGGCACAAAATCTCTCGCCCACTGGACTTTTGCGTTTTACTCCCAGAGGTCCCCTGGCAGTCAGCTGGGGAGGTTAAGGCACCTAAACAAATGTATGGAAGTGATTGGTAACAGGAGATGCAGCAAATGGGTCAGAACAGAGCAGGAGGAGTTGGGAGCATACAGTATATATAATGCAGTATTGTTGGGCTCAGGGAAAGCTGTTTTAGTGCTGACAAAGACAGATGCTGCAGTAATTTTAAGCTTGAAAGTCCTACCAAAAATAACTAAAGTAACAGCTAACAAAACAGGGGGGTTAATCCTACTTTATAGCTAGAGAAAGCATCCCATTTCGACTGTGTACTAATAAACCCAAGCACCTTCACAAAAGCCAAAAAGCTTGACTTTTCCAACTTTTTTTTCCATTTCCATCCTCCTACACCAGAAGCCTACCTAAGCTCTTGGGCCTTAGAGCACTGGAAATATCATGAACAAAGGCAAAAAGAAAGCTCCGTTACCTTACACATTCATTGCATGGAAAAAAAATAAAAAAGATTACTCACATGAGTGAGAGTCTCTTCAAGAAGTTACTATAATGCAAACAAATTGTTTAATATCACCGAACTACTCATTTGCTGTTTTCTGTTGTATACTCTGTGGTTTTAGGCTCTTTCATGGACCTGTTGGAAAATCGTGACCAATGGACAATTTCCCTTGTCTGTAGAGCAAGGCAGAGCTGGAACTGCCAAGGGTCCAGCCTGTCAGGTCTGCTGGCCACCACAGGTAGATGGGCTCCTGCAGAAATTGATGGTAGATGGAGAGCATCCTCACTTTTCTCACACTTGGTGGGCATTGCAGTGGAAACGATCTGGAGAATAAAGATTTTCCCCAGAACAGGAATGAAGGGAGCAGAGCCCCAACGTGGTTTGCTAGAAGTAAAAAGGAAGAGGCAGAGTAGAATCAACTGATTTTTCTGGATTAAAAAAATAATTTGTTCTGTTTGTGGATGTAATGGTGGGATTATCAAAGAACTGTCAAAAATTGGAATGGCTTTTGTTCCTGTTGGGGATCTTTCACGTTTTAAACTCTCTCCATTTGCCTTTGCTATCTGAGTCTGTACTTTTTTCCTCCTTTTGATGCCACAATCAAAGGACTAGCTGAATGGAAGGAGGTAATACCCCTCATGTCAGAGAAGAAGAACTGACAAGCTCCTCACTCCCACTCACAGGCAGAAGAGGTTGGAGTAACTCTGTGCATGACAGAGCACAGGCAGAGCTCTCATCCCGTGAGGAAACCCTCTCCCGTGAAGCCGGGCTGCCTAGAGACTCTCACATCTTCAAGTGTATCTTCACAGGGCTTCACAGAAGTCACTACATAATGTTACCTACGATGAAATTGCTGTAGATGCTTTCTACTTGCTCCCTGTTTAATTTCATTTGGAAACAATCTCACATTTGTTTTTATCATTATTGAGCCTGGGCAACCATAAAACTTGCTAATGCACCTCATGCCTGCTTACATCAGAATTTTCTTAAGAGGCTGGAACCAAAAAAAAAACCCAGTCTGGTCCCAAAGGGACTTTTGCCTTCCAGAGGATTGTGATATTAAATTTCAGGTCACCTCGTCTTTGTAAAGTGTTGTGAAGAAGCTTTCCTGGGAAAAAAAAAGCTGCAGCCCTGTATTTCAGTCTGAGCCAAAGCCTTTTGAAGTCAATAGCAGCACTGGTAGCCACTAGTACACCAATATCATGACCAAGCCTCCAGAAACATGAGGATGACATAGAAAGCATATTATAACTTCATTTAGAATTTAAAAAAATAATGGTAGATTTTTCTGTCTCTTTCTCCTACTTTCTGAATGCCTGGGCATGGCAGGATCATGTTTTCAGAAGTTTTCAACACAATAAAAAGCCCAGCAGCCATTGGAGAAAAGAACAAACCAAACCAAACCAAAAACCAAACACAACCACAAGGCCATGAGAATGTGATTATATGAGCCAAATCAAAACAGCGTCAAACACTGGAAAGTCACAATGAAATCACAAGCCCAGAAACACTGTAGTAGACTTCAATGACAGTGTGAGCTGTGTTTAGAAGAATAGGACTGCCCAGCAGCTCACGGTGAAGCTCAGTTGGGTGGCAGTCACAGCGATGGCTTGGCTGGATCACGCTGATGTAGCTCAAGCTGTGTGCCCCATTGAAGAGTGTTTGGCCTACTGGCAGTGCTGGGTCTCCTCCCTTTTCTCAAAAGCAATGCATTTGCTGAGAGATCAAAATGTCCATATTATCTATTAACACTACACCAAATATACTGGAATGGGAAGAAAAATGTCAGCACAGACCTAAGAGGGAAGAGAGTGCCCAGTCTTTTCTCCTTCCGTGGTAATATCAAACACAGTGACCAAAACCTGCTTCCCGCTCAGAGCAAGGGTGTGTGTGGCTGGCTTTCAGCCTTCAGCCTTTCTCTTGGAGATGCCCAATAGCTACCAACTGGTTCCTTCCTTCCCTGTGAGTTGTACCTGTCCTTTCTAGCAGAGAAAGCAAGGCTCCATCAGTCTGATAGCTAGATGCTTGTATTTCAGTAGTTTAGAAAAACATCATTTAAATAAACTGAACTGAACTGAAGGTGGTTAGTTATTTTTTCATATATACACACATCATTATACCCCAGAACCTATAAATACCTATGGACAAGACATACCTGATACGCTCTTATTCCTTGTATGTCATGAATTCTCAACAGAAGAACCCATACTGCAATTTTACATATAAAATATGCAAACCTACTAAAAACTGGCCTGTGGTGCTATGGCAGAGTATTTCAATGCCCACTATCCACATGATTCAGCTGATGTTCAGTGCTGTTGCAGAAATTCCCAGGCTCAGGGCAATCCACTGCAGGACATGATGTCCCACAGAGTGGGACAGAGAGAAGATATTCCATTAGAAGACAAGCAAGGAATTCCAGTTCCCTGAACCAAAGCAGCCTTTACTGAAGGAGTCTTAAGCATCAGAGTGAATCCCACAGATATTTACACCTACCAAATGCCACTGACCCTGGCTTCTGATTTCTCCTTAGTACAATTATCGCACTAGCCAAATCACTTTCACAGTGAACCCAAATTGCATCAAAACATGAAAGGCATTCCTGCAACAACTCTATTTCAAAAAGATTAGGCTCCTACTAAAGAAAGGAAAATAGGACTACTGAAAAGTGTGCGTATTTTGATAGCTTTTATTGACATTTAAAAGGATTAAAATCAGAAATCTCTTGCACGTATTTTTAAAACTCAGGTCCTTCTTATAAATGTGCATAAGATGAAACATCTAATCCTGAGTCTGATGCATATATGCAATTTACAGAGTTCTTTCTGGATTATTTGTCCTTCTCTCCTTTGTTATGATAATCAGTGTTTGTATAAGAACATTTTGGATCAAATCTCATTTACTTCATACATGATATGCATGAAGTTTAGTTTTCTGGGATTTATTTCCTCTATGGTGTATATATAACTGAAACAAATTAACTGGAGCAGAAGTATGGAGTTCTAATAAGTATTAGAATTCTCTTTACTAATTAGTGCCTGAATTGAAATCTTCCTGACAGCATTTCTTTAAAAATAGCAATGGGCTTAGAAGACAGACAAAACTTGTTTATTCAATAGACTTTGCACTGTCCAGATCCCAGTGCCTAGAATTCATCTAAATATTCTAAATATTCATCTAAGCATATGTTTATCTTAAGCCTAGGGTAAAAGTGAGTGCAATACTACTCCTTTTCAAAATGCTGAGGAAGAATTGCCTTTGGTTTTGCCCTTTCATTCCACTTATTGTCAGTTATTTTGTTGCTACTTTGGAGAATTCCTTCCCATTTCCCTCTGCTTTCCCTCTGCTTTCCCCCTGCCACAGATGAGGGGACATAGATATGGCTCTTCCATTCAGCCAAAAACCAAGTTCCATCTTCATCTCCTTAGTCCAGTGTGTCTGACGCAGGTTGTATGCTCAGTCCTGTGTCCCCCACTGTCATTCCTGATTTGGCCTAAACATAGAACAATAAAAAAACCCACAACTGCAACAGACCCTGCTCATTGCCACTGCAAAATGGCTTCTTTTCACTTTCTAGTGCATTTCCAGCTCTGACTTTAAATGCTTCCAGCAAGGAAGCTCTCACTGTTACTCCTGAGACACTATTCCACAGCCCAATAAATCTCACTCCCAAGAAACCTCCTTTACACGTTCCCTCCTGTGTTTGCAGCACCTTTCCAATCTTGGCCTAGGACTAGTGGAACAAATACGTTTTTCCCCATGGCATTTACATGATAAAGCAATAAAGTTGCAAAAGGTGTGGGCTCCACTGAGTAACTTTCATTCATCGGGAATTTATGTGATATCAGCTTGTGTATTGCTTGCAATAGATGATTTCTAACTTTGATAAATGACAACAACTCCAACAAAGAGCAACACCATGTCAAACAGACAATGTAATGACAAACTTCACAAGCAAATAAGTAAAGAGAATCTTTACTTAAACTGCAGACACCAAAACTAAGTCTGATGGGTCTTTTTCCTCCTGAATTCAGGAGGCTGGTTACAGATACCTTGCCAGCACTTGCTCTGTCAGTGATGTCTCCTTTCTCTTTCTAAAAGACTGGTGGCTGTGTTATTTTAGACATTGCAAAAAAAAGTGCTTTCTTTTGCATTTTACTTAACCCAGCTTAAGTTAAGATTGATTTCAAAGTAACACCTAACATGCCATTAGGCAATTACCTTGCTATTTTGGGATAGTGCACCACCTTCCCTCTCGCAAGGATGCGCAAATCTGCAGAGCTGCTCGTCTCCAGGTGCTGCCTCCACCGCAGGCACCAAGTGAAAGGCTTTTTTTGTCCTCATGGAAGCTGCAAGAGGATGAACTTCCTTCCAGGGTCTGGTGTTGATCAGGAGAGCTCTTTGACATAAAGCCAAAAAAGGGCAGGCAGCACAGCTGAAGGCCCAAGCTCACTCCACAGTCTCTTGCCCCTATAGCTGAAAGAAAGTCATTCACTCTGCTGTTTCCCTCCAGGTCTGGCAGATCCTGCACTGCAAGGGTGCAGCTTTCAGATGCTGCTTCTGATGCACCACTAAATGCACAAGCCGCAGTAAAACGTGTTCGGGTACCATGTGCTCAGTGATAAACATCCGTACCACAGTGTGAAATAGGTGCTGCTGGCTTGTCAGCCAAAATCACCTACAAAATCATATATACATTCACTAGCCCACCTTGTGAAGATCCCATTAGACAAATCCCAAGCTGACTATATAAATAGTAGAAAGTTCTGAAAATAACTGTATTGATTCTTTGGAAATCTTTTGCCAAAATGATTTTTGCTATTTGCAGATCAAAATCAGTTGTTTATCTGAATCTCCAAAGAATAAGGCAAAAAGGCTGGAAGAATAATGCAGTGCCCCTGGGAAACTGTAACTCTCGCTCTTGGCTTGCTCCTAAGGATACAGAGCTGAGAGTCTACTCAGAGAAACACAGAGGTGCCCATAGGTGAGGTAACGAAAGCAGCGTGCCATGCATCATCCTTGGGGCGAGAGCAGTTCATATCATGACGTGGGGTGTTCACTGGTCCCCAATACATTACTCTTGCTTGGGCTGTGTAAGTAAAATGACTTATTTCAAGTTCAACACTTCCGAGTTTGCTAAAACTGCTTTTAATCAGAATAAAAAAACTTGTAGAAGTTGCCTTTTCATGCTACGCTTTGGTAGCACTCATAATTTTCAGATAAAAAGTTCACAGTTTCATTGGTGGTTTAAACCACTAACATGAAATGTTAGCCCAGACACTGGGCAACAGGGGAAATAAATAAAAAGCAGCAAGCACATGACTGCTAATTATCTGTTCACTCACAGAGTTTAAATATAGCTGCCTGTGTTTGAACACAGAGAAGGCTTGCAATTAGGGCACATTCAACTGTAAATGCACCACAACCCCTTCTTTACTGTGCTTGTAGCTGATAGAAAACAATACCTCCACAGCAATTCTACTTGATGCCTGTAATTTTCTTGAGCACTTTGTATATTAGTCATTGACATATCTTAAAAGTTGTGATTCTCCCCCTGAAAGCACAAAAGCAAAACCACATGCTTTTGAGAGAGAGCTTTGCCCAGCATGTTTTTTATGTCTGGTTCCATTAAATACTTCCTTATACGTCCTTATTCTTTCCAAAAGGTACCTGAACCTTTAAAGAATTTAATAGCCAATGATTTAGCCATGACAAAGTAAAGCGGCAGTGGTTATACTTGCACCGTATAGGTGGATGGGGTCCCCTAAAAATATCACATTTTTTTTACAGGGATATTCTAGCATTTCTCTGCTGCCTTTGTTCCTATTCCTGCATCCCAAACTAGAAGAAAAAAACCTTCCTATATAAAATTTTTCGTAGGATGAAAAATTTTAAAAACCTTAGATTGTTTTTTTGGAGTCACAATTTACTATTTTCAAATTTTGTCAGATATTTCTCCTGCAAATGCAGAAACGTGCCTGAAATCAGGATTATTTCAAAAAAAAAAAAAAAAAAAAAAGTGGGTTTTTCATATTTCATCAAGATACATTTGTATTAAAAAAAGTTAGCTAAGTTAACAACTTTAAATAATGTACAGATTGTGCCAGACTTTAGCCTTTTCCTGATCATTACCACTGTGCCAAGTTTAATCTTAAAAAGGCTCTGAAGCACTTCTCCTCCGTTTCTAATATTCAGCAACCCTGGTTTTTAAATTTTTAGTTCTTTTTTCTCTTCCCAATGAATTCCTAAAACTGAATGAATCTCTGCTCTGCTTGTACAAATTATGACCTTTATCTCCATGTGACAGTCAGAAAATAAGCTTTATGTTTGCAGATTTATAGTCCCTTCACATCTCAGCCTCTGGGGTCAAAGAGCCTCTAGCATCTGGGAAGCACTGGAGTGCATTAGACTTGAGTGGGCAGGACAGAACTTGGCACATACACAGCCAGACCTAGACAGAGCATCCTCAAAAGTGGTGTGTAGGCTATTGACACAATATAAATTAGATTTATTGGAAACAGTGGAGAAGACAGAATAGAAGCTAGTAAGGGAGAGAGGAATGAAAGAGTGCAGAGAAAGTAAAAGAAGAGCTGAGTGCCTTTTATTTCCAGTATGGTTTGGATAGGAACAACTTGGGTAAAGGTGCCAAAACTGATGCATCCAGCTAACAGAAATAGTGTGTGGTACTGTGCAAGTGGCCAAATTCCCCAAGTGGGAGCCAACACAATTTGTTTGTGAGACTGAAGTAATGTCTGAAGTTAAAGGGGAGGAAAAAGTAACCGCTTTTAATAGGAGTCCACTCTCCCCAAACAAATTCTTCTCCTTGATACTGTAAATTGTGCAAACATTAAAAAAAATACCGCAAGATGAAAAAATACATATTTAATTAGAAATTACCAATAAATGCTAGATTTTTCAGAAAATAAGGTGTTTAGTAAAAAAACCATGATCATTATTTCAAAGATAAACCATTTACGTACAGTATTTTAGCATGTGAAGAGTCGCCATGTTGCCACCTCTGGTAGAATGTTTCCTCTTCCACATTTCCCTCCCAGCTCCCCGCTGTTCAGCCTGTATTTCTCTGAATGTGGCCAAGTGGTTTTAACAACAACACGAGAAACGGAAAAAGCAATCCAGAATGTGCCAAAGATATAGAAGGATGAGAGAGAAGAGAGTAAGAATGTGTCTTGACACCAAAGACCGCAATGGTTTAAGCTGCTCTTTAGCTCCTCTTTGTTATAAAGTCCTCTACCCAAGAGCACAACAGACTTGCAAAGTGCCGTGGCTTTGAATCAGAATGTAATGGATTCAAACTGGAACACAAGAGGTTCCACTTAAATTTGAGAAGAAATTTCTTCTCAGTGAGGGTGACAGAGCACTGGAACAGACTGCCCAGGGAGGTTGTGGAGTCTCCTTCTCTGGAGACATTCAAAACCCGCCTGGACACCTTCCTGTGTAATCTCATCTAGGTGTTCCTGCTCCGGCAGGAGGATAGGACTAGATGATCTTTTGAGGTCCCTTCCAATCCCTGACATTCTGTGATTCTGTGATTCTGTAACGTCCTGAGTTGGAAAGGACTCACAGGACCATTGAGTCCAACTCCTGTCCCCACATGGGACGACCCCCGTATTAAAGCAGTGCCACCACTTCTGAGCCCATTATACTACATACTTGATACTGATACGATTCAGTAATATTTCACTGCTTCAGCCATTCGAAACTCAAAAATCCCAACAATATTAAAGGCACTTGTAGAATTTATACAGCACAACATATTAAAAGTCCAATCCTGCACCAAAACTGCGTGATGGGGAACAAGTTTTCTGAGGTCAGCACGAAGCAGAATGTTGACTGCCCACAAACTCTGCCTGTACTTCAGGAAGATCACAGCGCTTTCCACATAAATGAAAATCAAAAGCATCCCTTCTTGTGGTGCGTTTCAAGACTGACAGTTTCAAAGATACAGTAAAAAGTTATTGAACTTGGAACACTGAAGCCGGGATTTTCTATTTTCTTCTAGATATTTTTTCTTCTGTGCCACCTGGTTTTGACCTGAAAAAAACTAACTTCTGCATCTGTTAAAATAGCAACATGCTAGGTAAAATGCTAGGGAGAAAAAAAAAATTACCACTGAGATACATTTGCCTTATTCTAAAGCATATTAAATGTGAACTGCTAAAAATTGAAAAGCAAGACTAATACTGGTGTTACTGAAAACTCAAATCTTACAGAATTTCTTGCACTGAAAAGATTCTGACTTCAAAGAGCAAAAATAAATCAAAATATAAAGTCTTTACCAATCTTTAAAAAAACTGCCAACTATCCTCAGCCTTTTGACATTAAATAGTGCCTTCTTTTTCAGGAAATAACAGCAAAAAGAGCAAGAGTCAGGGAGCAGGGGGAGGGGGAAAAGAGAAATTATTTATGCTAACAAGGGATTTGACTGATTAAATGTTTAGGTTTTAAAACAAGAACAAATGCTTTTTTTTCCAACCAAGTTGTTTGCATTACAAGAGACAGAATAAAAAGTCATCTTCAACTATTCTTTAGATCACTTCTTCAGGCTTCATATTTGACGTGCGGTCTGATATTAAATGGTTACTGCCTAGAAGCCGCACATCTGCAGGAAGTGCTAAATACCAAAGGGCCTTAAGAAACTAAAACACACACAGTAGCAAAAAGCTGAACAGATCACACAGTCAGCTACCGATTAGTTGCTACAAAATACACATTAAATCACACACTGCAAATGTTTGCAGTCCAAGCTGGGTCATGTGCAAATGACACATAGCATACATGGTTTGTATTTCTAAATCATATTGTTCCCTGTATTCCCAGTGTTCCCAATTTCGCACTTAATCAGGGTTAATACCAAGATGATATCCCAGTTATTCTGCAAGAGTTGGTGTGCAATAATGTCTTTTAGTCCAGGATAAACCAGGCAGATTCTTATTTCCTATGCAATATTTCATAAACTCATATTAGAAACAGTCAGTGGTATTCTGGCACACACTTCTTCCCTGCACATCCACCTAATTTTAAAAACAAAAACAGTTTTCAGGCAGACTTAAACTTTGTCAATGCATGCAGTACAAAATGTTATATGATTCCTGGATTTTTTCCTCAGCACACTTCTGAAACTACAAGTACAGATGACTGGAATTAGATTTAACATCATGGAATGATAGTCTGAGTGTGTTTCCAGATTATGAAGAATTGGGTGCTTCAATTCCATAGCCACATGTCAAATTTCATGTGTTTAGGATTGCTGCCTCTTTTTGATAGTTCAAATTTTCAAATTGATGGGAAAATATCAATGTGGACTTAGGGATAGGATGCACTACTTCTTGGAAATTAAGCAGTCATGTTGACTTTAGTTTCTAAAGCCTCAATAATGATGATTTGTCCTAACTTCTACTACAGTTTTGTACCCCAAACTTTGCCTTGGGTTTCTTGCAAAGTTTATGCCTTGATATATGTTGCAAAAAAAGTCCTGCTTGATATGATGGAGTCACATTTCCCCGTAACTCTCATATTTTCATGTAATGTACTAGAGCCAGATACTTTATATATGTGTTCTTCCACATAATGAGGTTGCTCCCCCCTAACCCCAGCTGATGACTGAAAAACATCATCTGTCTAACTGCTCTTCCAAAGCACATCTGATGTCTTCTTCACAAACATCAAATTCAATTTCCATAGACTTTGGTAGGACTCTGTCCCAGCCTTTCCCTGTCTGCTGCACCCCACCACCTGGAGTATAGTCTGAGGTATTGAAGAATTGCTGTCTGAATTCTCACACAGAGTTATGTGGGTTTGTTTGGTTTTTTGCTTGTTTTTGGTTGTGTGTTTTTTTTGTTGTTGTTGTTTGTTTTGGGTTTTGTTTGTTTGTTTGTTTGTTTTGTCTATCATCAGAAAGGCAGGAAACAGGCATGAAAGGAATGGAAACATGCATGAGGAGCTCACCCCCACCTGAAAGGTGTGCTTTTTAGCAGTGGAACAAACTATCTGAAACTTCTACTTCTTGCTAAAGAGCGAGACCTCAAGAGGAACTGCAACAATGTGACGGTGTCAGTCCAGAAGTGGGGAAATGGCTGTTTTTTTGACTTCTGGTCTGAGCAGTAAAGTTCCCTTTTCATGAAGATGTACTGCACGACAAACCTCACCACCTTTGGAACAAAACGCAAGGCTGTATAGCAAAAACCACAACACTAAATAGAGAGCAAACTGCAAACTGTCTGTGTGGACACGCAAATAAAGAACCGGCACCACAGTAGCTGAGGTTGGTGTCTGAGGGCTGTCACAAACAGAACTGCCGGCAGTTGCAACCAGATCACAAAGGCGGTTGATACGAAACAGCATCCTCCGCTTCCACCCTGCAGCCCGAGGTTCACCGCTCATGCTGAGAGCTGTCCTCAGCCCCATGAGCACCAAATCTGGATTTTGGAGAAGTTCTGGGAAAGCATTTCACCAGGGTCTTTATTTAAAATGCAGTTCAGTCCCCATCTATGTCAGGCAAATCAAGAAACTTGGCTAACTTGATCCGCCTTTAAGGTGTGTTTAAATCTAGTCACTAAACGTGGAAGGCTGCTTAAAGATACGTAATTCAAGTAGCATTCTTGCTGTGGCTCTGGTGCTGCTCTGAAATTTTAAGAGCATATTTTTTTTCTTCACCAATCTCCTAGAGATGCTCTGACATACTAGCCAGCTGTCAGGTAGGGTGTACTGTGATGCTGAAGTGATGCACAGCTTATGCCTGCCACAGAGGCTCCAGACTTCACTGCACTTTTTCAAGGTCTAAATCAAAAGTCGAGGTCATGTCACCCTTATTCTTGATGAGGATCACCTTATTCCT